>NW_027327914.1:0-300000 GCF_047675955.1 Chlorocebus sabaeus | reverse complement strand
CCTGATTTGGCTCTCTGTTTGACTGTCACTGGTGTATAAGAATGCTTGTGATTTTTGCACATTAATTTTGTATCCTGAGACTTTGCTGAAGTTGCTGATCAGCTTAAGGAGATTTTGGGCTGAGACAATGGGGTTTTCTAAATATACAATCATGTCGTCTGCAAACAGGGACAATTTGACTTCTTCTTTTCCTAACTGAATCCCCTTGATTTCTTTCTCTTGCCTGATTGCCCTAGCCAGAACTTCCAACACTATGTTGAATAGGAGTGGTGAGAGAGGGCATCCCTGTCTTGTGCCAGTTTTCAAAGGGAATTTTTCCAGTTTTTGCCCATTCAGTATGATATTGGCTGTGGGTTTGTCATAAATAGCTCTTATTATTTTGAGGTACGTTCCATCAATACCGAATTTATTGAGCGTTTTTAGCATGAAGGGCTGTTGAATTTTGTCAAAAGCCTTTTCTGCATCGATTGAGATAATGATGTGGTTCTTGTCTTTGCTTCTGTTTATATGCTGGATTATGTTTATTGATTTGCGAATGTTGAACCAGCCTTGCATCCCATGGATGAAGCCCACTTGATCATGGTGGATAAGCTTTTTGATGTGCTGCTGAATCCGGTTTGCCAGTATTTTATTGAGGATTTTTGCATCGATGTTCATCAGGGATATTGGTCTAAAATTCTCATTTTTTGTTGTGTCTCTGCCAGGCTTTGGTATCAGGATGATGTTGGCCTCATAAAATGAGTTAGGGAGGATTCCCTCTTTTTCTATTGATTGGAATAGTTTCAGAAGGAATGGTACCAGCTCCTCCTTGTACCTCTGGTAGAATTCAGCTGTGAATCCATCTGGTCCTGGACTTTTTTTGGTTGGTAGGCTATTAATTATTGCCTCAATTTCAGAGCCTACTATTGGTCTATTCAGGGATTCAACTTCTTCCTGGTTTAGTCTTGGAAGAGTGTAAGTGTCCAGGAAATTATCCATTTCTTCTAGATTTTCCAGTTTATTTGCGTAGAGGTGTTTATAATATTCTCTGATGGTAGTTTGTATTTCTGTGGGGTCGGTGGTGATATCCCCTTTATCATTTTTAATTGCGTCGATTTGATTCTTCTCTCTTTTCTTCTTTATTAGTCTTGCTAGCGGTCTGTCAATTTTGTTGATCTTTTCAAAAAACCAACTCCTGGATTCATTGATTTTTTGGAGGGTTTTTTGTGTCTCTATCTCCTTCAGTTCTGCTCTGATCTTAGTTATTTCTTGCCTTCTGCTAGCTTTCGAATGTGTTTGCTCTTGCTTCTCTAGTTCTTTTAATTGCGATGTTAGAGTGTCAATTTTAGATCTTTCCTGCTTTCTCTTGTGGGCATTTAGTGCTATAAATTTCCCTCTACACACTGCTTTAAATGTGTCCCAGAGCTTCTGGTATGTTGTATCTTTGTTCTCATTGGTTTCAAAGAACATCTTTATTTCTGCCTTCATTTCGTTATGTACCCAGTAGTCATTCAGGAGCAGGTTGTTCAGTTTCCATGTAGTTGAGCGGTTTTGATTGAGTTTCTTAGTCCTGAGTTCTAATTCGATTGCACTGTGGTCTGAGAGACAGTTTGTTATAATTTCTGTTCTTGTACATTTGCTGAGGAGTGCTTTACTTCCAATTACGTGGTCAATTTTGGAGTAAGTACGATGTGGTGCTGAGAAGAATGTATATTCTGTTGATTTGGGGTGGAGAGTTCTATAGATGTCTATTAGGTCTGCTTGCTGCAGAGATGAGTTCAATTCCTGGATATCCTTGTTAACTTTCTGTCTCGTTGATCTGTCTAATGTTGACAGTGGAGTGTTGAAGTCTCCCATTATTATTGTATGGGAGTCTAAGTCTCTTTGTAAGTCTCTAAGGACTTGCTTTATGAATCTGGGTGCTCCTGTATTGGGTGCATATATACTTAGAATAGTTTGCTCTTCCTGTTGAATTGATCCCTTTACCATTATGTAATGGCCTTCTTTGTCTCTTTTGATCTTTGATGGTTTAAAGTCTGTTTTATCAGAGACTAGTATTGCAACCCCCGCTTTTTTGTGTTCTCCATTTGCTTGGTAAATCTTCCTCCATCCCTTTATTTTGAGCCTATGTATGTCTCTGCGTGTGAGATGGGTCTCCTGAATACAGCAGACTGATGGATCTTGACTCTTTATCCAGTTTGCCAGTCTGTGTCTTTTAATTGGAGCATTTAGTCCATTTACATTTAAGGTTAAGATTGTTATGTGTGAACTTGATCCTGCCATTATGATATTAACTGGTTATTTTGCTCGTTAGTTGATGCAGTTTCTTCCTAGCCTTGATGGTCTTTACATTTTGGCATGTTTTTGCAATGGCTGGTACCGGTTGTTCCTTTCCATGTTTAGTGCTTCCTTCAGGGTCTCTTGTAAGGCAGGCCTAGTGGTGACAAAATCTCTAAGCATTTGCTTATCTGTAAAGGATTTTATTTCTCCTTCACTTATGAAACTTAGTTTGGCTGGATATAAAATTCTGGGTTTAAAATTCTTTTCTTTAAGAATGTTGAATATTGGCCCCCACTCTCTTCTGGCTTGTAGAGTTTCTGCCGAGAGATCTGCTGTTAGTCTGATGGGCTTCCCTTTGTGGGTAACCCGACCTTTCTCTCTGGCTGCCCTTAAGATTTTTTCCTTCATTTCAACTTTGGTGAATCTGGCAATTATGTGTCTTGGAGTTGCTCTTCTCGAGGAGTATCTTTGTGGCGTTCTCTGTATTTCCTGGATTTGAATGTTGGCCTGCCCTACTAGGTTGGGGAAGTTCTCCTGGATGATATCCTGAAGAGTGTTTTCCAACTTGGTTCAATTTTCCCCCTCACTTTCAGGCACCCCAATCAGACGTAGATTTGGTCTTTTTACATAATCCCATACTTCTTGCAGGCTTTGTTCATTTCTTTTTCTTCTTTTTTCTTTTGGTTTCTCTTCTCACTTCATTTCATTCATTTGATCCTCCATCGCTGACATTCTTTCTTCCAGTTGATCGAGACGGTTACTGAAGCTTGTGCATTTGTCACGTATTTCTCGTGCCATGGTTTTCGTCTCCTTCATTTCGTTTGTGAGCTTCTCTGCATTAATTACTCTAGCCATCAATTCTTCCACTTTTTTTCAAGATTTTTAGTTTCTTTGCGCTGGGTACGTAATTCCTCCTTTAGCTCTGAGAAATTTGATGGACTGAAGCCTTCTTCTCTCATCTCGTCGAAGTCATTCTCCGTCCAGCTTTGATCCGTTGCTGGCGATGAGCTGCGCTCCTTTGCCGGGGGAGATGCGCTCTTATTTTTTGAATTTCCAGCTTTTCTGCCCTGCTTTTTCCCCATCTTTGTGGTTTTATCTGCCTCTGGTCTTTGATGATGGTGATGTACTGATGGGGTTTTGGTGTAGGTGTCCTTCCTGTTTGATAGCTTTCCTTCTAACAGTCAGGATCCTCAGCTGTAGGTTGTAGCTGTAGGAGATTGCTTGAGGTCCACTCCAGACCCTGTTTGCCTGGGTATCAGCAGCAGAGGCTGCAGAAGATAGAATATTTCTGAACATCGAGTGTACCTGTCTGATTCTTGCTTTGGAATCTTCCTCTCAGGGGTGTACTCCACCCTGTGAGGTGTGGTGTGTCAGACTGCCCCTAGTGGGGGATGTCTCCCAGTTAGGTTACTCAGGGGTCAGGGACCCACTTGAGCAGGGAGTCTGTCCCTTCTCAGATCTCAACCTCCGTGTTGGGAGATCCACTGCTCTCTTCAAAGCTGTCAGACAGAGTCGTTTGCGTCTGCAGAGCTGCTGCGTTTGTTATTATTTACTGTGCCCTGTCCCCAGAGGTGGAGTCTACAGAGACAGGCAGGTTTCCTTGAGCTGCTGTGAGCTCCACCCAGTTCGAGCTTCCCAGCAGCTTTGTTTACCTACTTAAGCCTCAGCAATGGCGGGCGCCCCTCCCCCAGCCTCGCTGCTGCCTTGCCGGTAGATCACAGACTGCTGTGCTAGCAATGAGGGAGGCTCCGTGGGTGTGGGACACTCCCGGCCAGGTGTGGGATATGATCTCCTGGTGTGCCTGTCTGCTTAAAGCACAGTATTGGGGTGGGAGTTACCCGATTTTCCAGGTGTTGTGTGTCTCAGTTCCCCTGGCTAGGAAAAGGGATTCCCTTCCCCCTTGCGCTTTCCAGGTGAGGCAATGCCTCGCCCTGCTTCAGCTCTCGCTGGTCGGGCTGCAGCAGCTGACCAGCACCGATCATCTGGCACTCCCCAGTGAGATGAACCCAGTACCTCAGTTGAAAATGCAGAAATCGCCGGTCTTCTGTGTCGCTCGCGCCGGGAGTTGGAGACTGGAGCTGTTCCTATTCCAGGATATTTCCTTTCTCACCGTAGCCCTCTATAGGCTTCCAAATATCACTTTGCAAATTTCACAAGAACAGTCTTAGCGAAAGGCTTCTTGAGGGGAAAGCTGTAATTCTGTGATATGAATTAACAGAACACAAAGCAGTTTCTCAGAAAGCTTCCTTCCTGTTTTTAACTGAAGATATTTCGTTTTTCAGCATAGCCCTCTATGGGCTTACAAATGTCACTTTGCAAATTTCACAATAACAGACTTAGTGAAAGGCTTCTTGAGGGAAAAGCTGTAACCCTGTGAGATGAATTAACAGAACACAAAGCAGTTTCTCAGAAAGCTTCTTTCCAGTTTTTCACTGAAGATATTTTCTTTTTAACCGTAGCCCTCTATGGGCTTCCACATATCACTTTGCAAATCCCACAAAAACTGTCTAAGCCAAAGACTTCTTTTGGGGAAAGCTGTAACTTGGTGAGATGTATTAACAGAACACACGACAGTTTCTCAGAAAGCTTCTTTCCAGATTTTAACGGAAGATATTTCCTTTTACACCATAGCCCTCTAACGGCATCCAAAGTTCACTTTTCAAATTTCACAAGAACAATCTTAGTGAACGACTTCTTGAAGGGAAAGCTGTAACTCTGTGAGATGAACTAACAGAACACTAAGAATTTTTCAGAAAGCTTCTTTTCGGTTTTCATCTTAGGATATTTCCATTTTCACCTTAGCCATCTATGGGCTTCCAAATATCACTTTGCAAATTCCACAAGAACAGTCTTAGCGAAAGGCTTCTTGAGGGGAAAGCTGTAACTATTTGAGATGAATTTACAGAACACAAAGCAGTTTCTCAGAAAGCTTCTCTCCAGTTTTTAACTGAAGATATTTCCTTTTTCACCATAGCCATGCATGGGCTTCCAAATATCACTTTGCAAATTCCATAACAACTGCCTTAGCGTAAGGCTTCTTGAGGGAAAAGTTGTAATTCTGTGAGATGAATAAACAGAACACAAAGTAGTTTCTCAGAAAGCTTCTTTCCAGTTTTTAATGGAAGGGATTTTTGAGAAGAAAGCTGTAACTCTGTGAGATGAATTAACAGAACACAAAGCAGTTTCCGAGAAATCTTCTTTACAGTTTTTTTCTTAGGTAATTTGCTTTTTCACCATAGCCCTCTATGGGCTTCCAAATATCACTTTGCAATTTCCAGAAGAACAGTCTTTGCGGAGGGCTTCTGGAGGGGAAGGTTTTAGCTCTGTGAGATGAATTAAGAGAACACAAAGCGAAAGGCTTCTTGAGGGGAAAGCTGTAATTCTGTGAGATGAATTAACAGAACAGAAAGCAGTTTCTCAGAAAGTTTCTTTCCAGTTTTTAACGGAAGACATTTCCTTTTTCACGATAGCCCACTATGGGTTTCCAAATATCACTTTGCAAATTTCACAAGAACAGTCTTACTGAACGGCTTCTTGACGAGAAAGCTGAAACTCTGTGAGATGAACTAACAGAACACAAAGCAGTTTCTCAGAGAGCTTCTTTTCGATTTTTAGCGAAAGATATTTACTTTTTCACCATAGCCCTCTATGGGCTTCCAAATATCACTTTGCGAATTCCACAAGAACTGTCTTAACGAAGGGCTTTTTGAGGGGAAAGCTGTAACTCTGTGAGATAAATTAACAGAACAGAAAGCAGTTTCTCAGAAAGCTTCTTTCCAGTTTTTAACTGAAGATATTTCCTTTTTAACCATAGCCCTCTAGGGGTTCCAAATATCACTTTGCAAATTCCACAAGAATAGTCTTAGGGAAAGGATTCTGGAGGGGAAAGCTGTAACTCTGTGAGACGAATTAACAGAACACAACACAGTTTCTCAGAAACGTTCTTTCCAGTTTTTAACTGAAGAAATTTCCTTTTTCACCATAGCGCTCTATGGGCTTCCAAATATCACTTTGCAAATCGCAAAAGAACAGTCTTAGCGAAAGGCTTCTTCAGGGGAAAGCTGTAAATCTGTGAGATGAATTAACAGAACACAAGGCAGTTTCTCAGAAAGCTTCCTTTCAGTTTTTATCTTAGGTAATTTCCTTTTTCACCGTAGCCCTTTAAGGACCTCCAAATCTCACTTTGCAAATTCCACAAGAAGAGTCTTTGTGGAGGGCTTCTGGAGGGAAAAATTGTAACTCGGTGAGATGAATTAACAGAACACAAACCAGTTTCTCAGAAATCTTCTTTCCAGTTTTTAACGGAAGATATTTCCGTTTTCACCATAGCTCTCTATGGGCCTCCAAATATCACTTTGCAAATTCCACAAGAACAGTCTTAGCGAAAGGCTTCTTGAGGAGAAAGCTGTAATTCTGTGAGATGAATTAACAGAACACAAAGCAGCTTCTTAGAAAGCTTCTTTCCAGTTTTTAACTTAAGAAATTTCCTTTTTCAGCATAGCCCTATTGGGTCTTCCAAATACCACTTTGCAAATCCCACAGGAACACTCTTAGCGAAAGGCTTCTTGAGGGGAAGGCTGTAATTCTGTGAGATGAATTTACAGAACAGAAAGCAGTTTCTCAGAATGTTTCTATCCACAGTTTAACTGAAGATATTTCCTTTTTCACCGTAGAACTCTATGGGCTTCCAAATATCACTTTGCAAATCCCACAAGAGCAGTCTTAGCGAAAGGCTTCTTGAGGGGAAAGCTGTAACTCCGTGAGGTGTATTAACAGAACACATGGCAGTTTCTCAGAAAGCTTCTTTCCACTTTTTAACGGAAGACATTGCCTTTTTCACCGTAGCCTCCTATGGGTTTCCAAATATCACTTTGCAACTTTCACAAGAGCAGTCTTAGTGAACGACTTCTTGAGAGGAAAGCTCTAACTCTGTGAGATGAATTACGAGAACCCAAAGCCGTTTCTCAGAAAGCTTCTTTTCAATTTTTATCTTAGGATGTTTCCTTTTTCACCATAGGCCTCTACGGGCTTCCAAATATCACATTGCAAATTCCACAAGAACAGTCTTAGTGAAAGGCTTCTTGAGGGGAAAGGTGTAACTCGGTGAGATGTATTACACCAACACACGGCAGTTTCTCAGAAAGCTTCTTTACAGATTTTAACTGAAGATATTTCCTTTTTCACCATAGCCCTCTACGGGCTTAAAAAAATATCACTTTGCAAGTTCCCCTAGAACAGCCTTAGTGAACGGCTTGTTGAGGGGAAAGCTGTAACTCGATGGATGTATTAACAGAACACACGACAGTTCTTCTGAAAGCTTCTTTCCCGTTTTTACCGGAAGATATTTCCCTTTTCATTGTAGCCCTCTAAGGGTTTGCAAATATCAATTTGCAAATTTCACAAGAATAGTCTTAGTGGGGCACCTTGAGGGCAAAACTGAAACTCTGTGACATGAACTAACAGAACACCAAGCAGTTTTGCAGAAAGATTCTTTTCGATTTTATCTTAGGATATTTCCATTTTCACCATAGCCCTCTATGGGCATCGAAATATCACTTTGTAAATTCCACAAGAACAGTCTTATCGAAAGGCTTCATGAGGGAAAACCTGTAACTCTTTGAGATGAATTAACAGAACACAATGCAGTTTCTCAGAAAGCTTCTTTTCAGTTTCTAAGGGAAGATATTTCCTTTTACACCATAGCCCTCTATGGGCTTACAAATATCACTCTGAAAATTCCACAACAACAGCCTTAGCGAAAGGCTTCTTGAGGGGAAAGCTGTAACTTTGTGAGATGAATTAACAGAACACAAAGCACTTTCTCAGAAGGCTTCTTTCCAGTTTTTAACGGAAGATATTTCCTTTTTCACCATAGCCCTCTATGGGCTTCCAAATATCACCTTGCAAATTCCTCAAGAACAGTCTTAGCCAAAGTCTTCTGGAGGGGAAAGCTGTAACTCTGTTAGATGAATTAACAGAACACAAAGCAGGTTCTCAGAAAGCTTCTTTTCAGTTTTTAACTGAAGTAATTTCCTTTTTCACCGTAGCCCTCTATAAGCTTCCAAATATCACTTTGAAATCCCAAAAGAACAGTCTTAGCGAAAGGCTTTTTAAGGGAAAGGTGTAACTCGGTGAGGTGTATTAACAGAGCACACAACATTTTCTCAGAAAGTATCTTTCCAGTTTTTAACGGAAGATTTTTTTTTTATCACCATGGCCCCCTACCGGATTCCAAATATCACTTTGCAAATTCCACAAGAGCAGTCTTAGCGAAAGGCTTCTGCAGGGGAAAGCTATAACTCTGTGAGATGAACTAAGAGAACACAAAACAGTTTCTCAGAAAGCTCCTTTACGGTTTTTAACTGAAGATATTTCCTTTTCCGCCATAGCCCTCTATGGGATTCCAAATTTCATTTTTCAAATTCAACAAGAACAGTCTTATTGAACGGCTTCTTGAGGCGAAAGCTGTAACTCAGTGAGATGAATTAACAGAACACAAAGCAGTTTCTCAGAAAGCTTCTCTTCGGTTTTTATCTTAGGATATTTCCATTTTCACCATAACCCTCAATGGGCTTCCAAATATCATTTTGTAAATTCCGCAAGAACAGTGTTATCGAAAGTCTTCTGTAGAGGAAAGCTGTATCTCTTTGAGATATGTTAACAGAACACCCGGCAGTTTCTCAGAAAGCTTCTTTCAAGTTTTTAACGGAAGATATTTCCTTTTTCACCATAGCCATCTATGGGGTTGAAAACATTAATATGCAAATTTCACAAGAATAGTCTTAGTGAACGGCTTCTTGAGGGAAAGCTGAAACTCTGTGAGATTAACTAACAGAACACAAAGCAGTTTTTGAGAAAGATTGTTTTCGGTTTTTAACGGAAGATATTTCCTTTTTCTTTTTTTTTTTTTTTTTTCCTTTTTTTTTTTTTTGAGACGGAGTATCGCTCTGTCGCCCAGGCTGGAGTGCAGTGGCGCAATGTCGGCTCACTGCAAGCTCCGCCTCCCAGGTTCACGCCATTCTCCTACCTCAGCCTCCCGAGTAGCTGGGACTACAGGCGCCCGCCACTGCCCCCAGCTAATTTTTTTCTATGTTTTAGTAGAGACGGGGTTTCACCATGGTCTCTATCTCCTGACCTTGTGATCCGCCCGCCTCGGCCTCCCAAAGTGCTGGGATTACAGGCGTGAGCCACCGCGCCCGGCCTTTTTCACCATAGCGCTCTATGGGCTTCCAAATATCATTTTGCAAATTCCAAAGAACAGTCTAAGCGAAAGACTTCTTGAGGGAAAGCTGTAACTCTGTGAGATGAATTAACAGAACACAAAGCAGTTTCTCAGAAATCTTCTTTCCAGTTTTTAACGGAAGATATTTCCTTTTTCACCATAGCCTTCTATGGGCTTCTAAATATCACCTTGCAAATTACACAAGAACAGTCTTAGCGAAAGTCTTCTTGATGTTAAAGGTGTAACTCGGTGAGATGAATTAACAGAACACAAAGAAGTGTCTCGGAAAGCTTCTTTCCAGTTTTCAACTGATGATATTTCCTTTTCCAGCATAGCCCTCTACGGGCTTCCAAATATCACCTTGCAAATTCCACAAGAACAGTCTTAGCGATTCGTTTCTAGAGGGAAAAGCTGTAACTCTGTGAGATGAATTAGCAGAACACAAAGCAGTTTCTCTGAAAGCTTCTTTTCAGTTTTTATCTTAGAATATTTCCTTTTTCAAGATAGCTTTTTAAGGGCTTCCAAATATCAATTTGCAAATTCCACAAGAACAGTCTTAGTGAATGGCTTCTGAAGGTGAAAGCTGTAACTCTGTGAGATGAATTAACAGAATACAAAGCAGTTTCTCAGAAAGCTTCTTTCCAGTTTTTAACTGAAGATATTTCTTTTTTCACTGTAGCCTTCTATGGTCTTCAAAATATCACTTTGCAAATTGCACAAGAAGAGTCTTAGCGAAGGGCTTCTTGACGGAAAGCTGTAACTCTGTGAGATGAATTAACAGAACACAAAGCAGTTTCTCAGAAAGCTTTTTTCCAGTTATTACCTGAAGATATTTCCTTTTTCACCACAGCCCTCAATGAGCTTCCAAATATCAATTTGCAATTCCCACAAGAACAGACTTAGCGAAAGTCTTCTTGTGGGAAAAGCTGTAACTCGGTGAGATGCATTAACAGAACAGAAGGCAGTATCTCAGAAAGCTCCTTTCCAGTTTTTAACTTAGGATATTTCCTTTTTCACCATAGCCCTCTATGGGCTTCCAAATATCACTTTTGAAATTTCACAAGAACAGTCTTAGTGAACGGCCTCTTGAGCGGAAAGCTGAAACTCTGTGAGATGAACCAACAGAACACAATGCAGTTTCTCAGTAATCTTCTTTTCTGTTTTTAACGGAAGATATTTCCTTTTTCACCATAGCCCTCTAGGGTCTTCCAAATATCACTTTGCGAATCCCACAAGAACAGACTTAGCGAAAGGCTTCTTGAGGGAAAGCTGTAACTCTGTGAGATGAATTAACAGAATACAAAGCAGTTTCTCAGAAAGCTTCTTTCCAGTTTTTAACTGAAGATATTTCTTTTTTCACCGTAGACTTCTATGGGCTTCCAAATATCACTTTGCAAATTGCACAAGAAGAGTCTTAGCGAAAGTCTTCTTGACGGAAAGCTGTTACTCTGTGAGATGAATTAACAGAACACAAAGCAGTTTGTCAGAAATCTTCTTTCCAGTTTTTAACGGAAGATATTTCCTTTTTCAGCATAGCCCTCTATGGGCTTCCAAATATCACTTTGCAAATTCCACAAGAACATTCTTAGCGAAGGACTTCTTGAGGTGAAAGATGTAACTCTGTGAGATAAATTAACAGAACACAAACAATTACTCAGAAAGCTTCTTTCCAGATTTTAACTGAAGATATTTCCTTTTTCACCATAGCCCTCTATGGGCTTCCGAATATCACTTTGAAAATTTTACAAGAACAGTCTTAGCGAAAGGCTTCTTGAGGGGAAAGCTGTAACTCGTTGAGATGTATTAACAGAACACACGGAAATTTCTCAGAATGCTTCTTTCCAGTTTTTTACAAAAGATATTTGCTTTTTCACTATAGCCCACTATGGGCTTACCAACATCACTTTTCAAATTTCACAAGAACAGTCTCAGCGAAAGGCTTCTTGAGGGGAAAGCTGTAACTCTGTGAGTTGCTTTACAGGACACAAAGCAGATTCTCCGAAAGCTTCTTTTCAGTTTTTAACTTAGAATATTTCCTTTTTCACCATAGCCCTCTATGGGCTACCAAATATCACTTTGCAAATTCCACAGGAAAAGTATTAATGAAAAGCTTCTTGAGGGGAAGCTGTAAGTCTCTGAGATGAATTAATAGAACACAAAGCAGTTTCTCAGAAAGCTTGTTTCCAGTTTTTAACCGAAGATATTTCCTTTTTCACCCTAGCCCTCTATGGGCTTCCAAATATGACTTTAAATATCCCACAAGAACATTCTTAGCGAAGGCTTCTCTTGGGGAAAGCTGTTACTCGGTCAGATGTATAATTAACAGAACACACGGCAGTTTCTCAGAAAGCTTCTTTTCAGTTTTTAACTGAAGATATTTCCTTTTTCATCATACCCCTCTATGAGCTTTCAAATATCACTTTGCAAATTCTACAGGAACAGTCTTAGCGAAAGTCTTCTGGAAGGGAAAGCTGTAACTCTGTGAGATGAATTAACAGAACACAAAGCAGTTTCTATGAATGCTTCTTTTCAGTTTTTATCTTAGGATATTTCCTTTTTCACCATAGCCCTGAATGGGCTTCGAAATATCACTTTGCAAATTCCAAAACAACAGTCTTAGTGAAAGGTTTCTGGAGGGGAAAGCTGTAACTCTCTGAGATGAATTAACAGAACACAAAGCAGTTTCTAAGAAACCTTCTTTCCAGTTTTTAACAGAAGATGTTCCCTTTTTCACCTTAGCCCTCTATGGTCTTCCAAATATCACTTTGCAAATTCCACGAAAACAGTCTTAGCGAAAGGCTTCTTGAGGGGAAAGCTGTAACTCTATGAGATGAATTAACAGAACACAAAGCAGTTTCTCAGAAAGATTCTTTTCTGTTTTTAACGGAAGATATTTCGTTTTTCACCGTAGCCATCTATAGGCTTCCAAATATCACTTTAAAAATGCCACAAGAACACTCTTAGCAAAAGACTTCTTGAGGCGAAACCTGTAACTCTGTGAGATAAATTAAAAGAACACAAAGCAGTTTCTCAGAAAACTTCTTTCCAGTTTTTAACGGAAGATATTTCCTTTTTCACCATAGCCCTCAATGGGCTTCCAAATATCAGTTTGCACATCCCAAAAGAACAGTCATAGTGAAAAGCTTCTAGAGGGGAAAGCTGCAACTCTGTGAGATGAATTAACAGAACACAAAGCAGTTTCTCAGAAAGCTTCTTTCCAGTTTTTAACGGAAGATATTTCCTTTTTAACCATAGCCCTGTATGACTTCCAAATATCACTTTGCAAACTCCAAAACAACAGCCTTAGCGAAAGGATTCTTGAGGGGAAAGCTGTAACTCTGTGAGTTGAATTAACAGAACACAAAGCAGTTTCTCAGAAAGCTTCTTTTCAGTTTTTATCTTAGGATATTTCCTTTTTCATCATAGCCCTCTATGAGCTTCCAAATATCACTTTGCAAATTCCACAAGAACAGTCTTAGCGAAAGGCTTCTGGAGGGGAAAGCTGTAATTCTGTGAGATGAATTAACAGAACACAAAGCAGTTTCTCAGAAAGCTTCTTTTCAGTTTTTTTCTTAGGATATTTCCTTTTTCACCATAGCCCTGTATGGGCTTCCAAATATCACTTTGTAAATTCCAAAACAACAGTCTTAGCAAAAGGTTTCCGGAGGCGAAAGCAGTAACTCTCTGAGATGAATTAACAGAACACAAAGCAGTTTCTCAGAAATCTTCTTTCCAGTTTATAACAGAAGATATTTCCTTTTTCACCTTAGCCCTCTATGGACTTCCAAATATCACTTTGCAACTCCGACAAGAACAGTCTTAGCGAAAGGCTTCTTGTGGGGAAATCTGTAACTCGGTCAGATATATTAACAGAACACACGGCAGTTTCTCAAAAGCTTCTTTCCAGTTTTTAACTGAAGATATTTCCTTTTTCACCATAGCCCTCTATGGGCCTCCAAATATCACTTTGCAAATTTCACAAGAGCAGTCTTAGTGAACGACTTCTTTAGGGGAAAGCTGTAACTCTGTGAGGTGAACTCACAGAACACAAAGCAGTTTCTCAGAAAGCTTCTTTTAAGTTTTTATCTCTGGATATTTCCATTTTCACCGTAGCCCTCTATGGGCTTCCAAATATCACTTTGCAAATTCCACAAGAACAGTCTTAGCGAAAGGCTTCTTCAAGGGAAATATGTAACTCTGGGAGATGAATTAACAGAACACAAAGCAGTTTCTAAGAAAGTTTCTTTTCAGTTTTTATCTTAGGATATTTCATTTTCACCATAGTCCTCTATAGGCTTCGAATTATCACTTTGCAAATTCCACAAGAACACTCTTAGTGAAAGTCTTTTGGATTGGAAGCTGTAACTCTGTGAGATGAATTAACAGAACACACGGCAGTATCTCAGAAAGCTTCTTTCCAGTTTTTAACGGAAGATATTTCCTTTATCACCTTAGTCCTCTAAGGGTTTCCAAATATCATTTTGCAAATTTCACAAGAATAGTCTTAGTGAATGGCTTCTTGAGGGGAAAGCTGTAACTCTTTGAGAAGAATTAACAGAACGCAAAGCAGTTTCTCAGAAAGCTTCTTTACAGATTTTAACTGAAGATATTTCCTTTTTCACCATAGCCCTCTATGTTTCCAAATATCACTTTGCAAATTCCACAACAACAACCTTACCGAAAGAGTACTTGAGGAGAAAGCTGTACCCCTGTGAGTTGAATTAACACAACCAAAGGAGTTTCTCAGAAAGCTTCTTTTCAGTTTTTATCTTAAGATACTTCGTTTTTCACCATAGCCCTCTATGGGCTTCCAAATATCACTTTGCAAATTCCACAAGAAGAGTCTTACTGAACGGCTTCTTGAGGTTAAAGCTGAAACTCTGTGAGATGAATTAGCAGAAGACATAGCATTTTCTCAGAAAGCTTCTTTCCAGTTTTTAATGGATAATATTTCCTTTTTCACCATAGCCTTCTAGAGGATTCCAAATATCACTTTGGAAATTCCACAAGAAGCGTCCGAGCGAAAGGCTTCTTGAGGGGAAAGCTGTACCTCTGTGAGTTGAATTAACACAACCAAAGGAGTTTCTCAGAAAGCTTCTTTTCAGTTTTTATCTTAAGATATTTCCTTTTTCACCATAGCCGTCTATGGGCTTCCAAATATCACTTTGCAAATTCCACAAGAAGAGTCTTACTGAACGGCTTCTTGAGGTTAAAGCTGAAACTCTGTGAGATGAATTAGCAGAAGACATAGCATTTTCTCAGAAAGCTTCTTTCCAGTTTTTAATGGATGATATTTCCTTTTTCACCGGAGCCCTCTAGAGGATTCCAAATATCACTTTGAAATTCCACAAGAAGCGTCTTAGCGAAAGGCTTCTTGAGGGGAAAGCTGTAACTCTGTGAGATGAATTAACAGAACACAAAGCAGTTGCTGAGAAGGCTTCTTTCAAGTTGTTAACTGAAGATATTTCCTTTTTTGTCATAGCCCTCTATGGGTTCTCAAATTTCTCTTTGAAATTTCACAAGAAGGGTCTTAGTGAACGGCTTCTTGAGGGGAAAGCTGTAACTCTGTGAGATGAACTAACAAAACACAAAGCAGTTTCTCAGAAGTCTTCTTTTCAGTTTTTAACGGAAGATATTTCCTTTTTCACTATAGCTCTCTAAGGGCTTCCAAATATCACTTTCTAAATTCCACAAGAACAGTCTTAGCAAAAGGCTTCTTGAGGGGAAAGCTGTAACTCTGTGATATGCATTAAGAGGACAAAAAGAAGTTTCTCAGAAATCTTCTTTCCAGTTTTTAACTGAAGATATTTCCTTTTTCGTATGGCCCTCTAAGAGCTTCCAAATATCACTTTGCTAATTACCCAAGAACGCTCTTAGCAAAGGGCTTCTTGAGTTAAAACCTGTAACGCTGTGAGATGAATTAACAGAACACAAAGCAGTTTCTCAGAAAGTTTCTTTCCATTTTTTAATTGAAGATATTTCCTTTTTCACCGTAGCGCTCTAAGGGCTTCCAAATATCATTTGCAAATTCCACAAGAACACTCTTACCGAAATACTTCTTGAAAGAAAAGCTGTAACTCTGTGAGATGAATTAACAGAACACAAAACAGTTTCTCAGAAAGCTTCTTTTCAGTTTTTATCTTATTATATTTCCTTTTTCACCATAGCCCTCTATGGGCTTCCAAATATCTCTTTGCAAATTCCACAACAACAGTCTTAGCGAAAGGATTATGGAGGGGAAAGCTGTAACTCTGTGACATGAATTAACAAAACAAAAAGCAGTTTTTCAGAAATCTTTCTTCCAGTTTTTAACGGAAGGCATTTCCTTTTTCACCATAGGCCTCTATGGGCTTCCAAATATCACTTTGCAAATTCCACAAGAAGAGCCTTACAGAAAGGCTTCTTGAGAGGAAAGCTGTAACTCGGTGAGATGTATTAACAGAAAACACGGCAGTTTCTCAGAAAGTTTCTTTCAAGTTATTAAAGGAAGATATTTTCTTTTTCACCGTAGCCTTTTATGGGTTTAAAAATATCACTTTGAAAATTTCACAAGAATAGTCCAAGTGAACGGCTTCTTGAAGGGAAAGCTGTAACTCTGTGAGATGAATTAACAGAACACAAAGTAGTTTCTCAGAAAGCTTCTTTCAAGTTTCTAACTGAAGATATTTCGTTTTTCACCATAGCCTTCTACTGGCTTCCAAATATCACTTAGCAAACTAAACAGTAACAGTATTAGAGAAAGGATTCTGTAGAAGAAATCTGTAACTCCGTGAGATGAATTAACAGAACACAAAGCAGTTTCTCAGAATGCTTCTTTTCTGTTTTTATCTTAGGATATTTCCTTTTTCACCATAGTCCTCTATGGGCTTTTAAATATCACTTTGCAAATTCCACAAGAACAGTCTTAGTGAACGGCTTCTTGAGGAGAAAGCTGTAACTCTGTGAGATGAATTAACAGAACAAAAAGCAGTTTCTCAGAAAGCTTCTTTCCAGTTTTTAACGAAAGATTTTAATTGTTCAACATAGCTCTCTATGGGCTTCAAAATATCACTTTGCAATTTGCCCAAGAACAGTCTTAGCGAAAGGCATCTTGAGGTAAAAGCTGTAACTCTGTGAGATGAATTAACAGAACACAGAACAGTTTCTCACAAAGTTTCTTTTCTGTTTTTATCTTAGGATATTTCCTTTTTCACCATAGCCTTCTAAGGGCTTCCAAATATCACTTTGCAAATTCCACAAGAAAACTCTTAGCGAAAGGCTTCTCTACGGGACAGCTGTAACTCTGTTAGATGAATTAACAGAACACAAAGCTCATTCTCAGAAATCTTCTTTCCAGTTTTTAACGGAAAATATTTTCTTTTTCACCCTAGCCCTCTAGAGTCTTCCTAATATCAGTTTGCAAATTCCACAAGAACAGTCTTAGCGAAAGGCTTCTTTCAGGGAAAGCTGTAACTCTGTGAGATGAATTAACAGACCACGAAGCAGTTTCTCAGAAAGCTTCTTTCCAGTTTTTAACGGAAGATATTTCCGTTTTCCCCATATCTCTCTGGGATTCCAAATATCACTTTGCAAATTCCACAAGAACAGTCTTAGCGAAAGGATTCTGGAGGGGAAATCTGTAACTCTGTGAGATGAATTAACAGAACACAAAGCAGTTTCTCAGAAATCTTCTTTCCAGTTTTTAACGGAAGATATTTCCTTTTTCACCAGAGCCCCCTATAGGCTTCCAAATATCACTTTGCAAATTCCACAAGAACAGTCTTAGCGAGAGACTTCTTGAGGGTAAAGCTGTATCTCTGTGAGATGAATTAACAGAACACAAAGCAGTTTCTCAGAAGTCTTCTTTCCGGTTTTTAACGGATGATATTTCCTTTTCCACCGTAGACTTCAATGGGCTTCCAAATAACACTTTGCAAATTCTACAAGAACAGTCTTTGAAAAAAGCTTCTTGTGGGAAAATCTGTAACTCTGTGAGATGAATTAACGGAACACAAAGCAGTTTCTCAGAAACCTTCTTTCCATTTTTCCACTAAAGATATTTCCTTTTTCACCATAGCCCTCTATTGGCTTCCAAATATCACTTTGCAAATTCCACAAGAACAGTCCTAGCGAAAAATTTCTTCAGGGGAAAGCTGTAACTCGGTGTGATGTATTAACAGAACACATGGCAGTTTCTCAGAATGCTTCTTTCCAGTTTTAAACGGAAGATATTTACTTATCAATATAGCCCTCTGGTCTTCCAAATATCTCTTTGCAAATTACACAAGAACAGCCTTCGTGAACGGCTTCTTGAGGGCAAAGCTGAAACTCTGTGAGATGAACTAACAGAACACAAAGCAGATTCTCAGAAAGCTTCTTTTCGGTTTTTATCTTAGGATATGTCCACTTTCACCATAACCATGTATGGGCTTCCAAATATCACTTTTCTAATTCCAAAAGAACAGTCTTAGCGAAAGGCTTCTTGAGGGGAAAGCTCTAACTCTTTGAGATGAATTAACAGAACACAAAGCAGTTTCTCAGAAAGCTTCTTTTCAGTTTTTTTCTTAGGATATTTCCTTTTTCAGAATAGCACCTATGTTCTTCCAAATATCACTTTGCAAATTCCACAAGAAAAGTCTTAGCGAAAGGCTTCTTGAGGGGAAACTCTAACTCTTCGATATGAATTAACAGAACACAAAGCAGTTTCTCAGAAAGCTTCTTTTCAGTTTTTAACTGAAGATATTTCCTTTTTCACCATAGGCCTCTATGGGCTTCCAAATATCACTTTGCAAATTACAAAAGAACAGTCTTAGCGAAAGGTTTCTTGAGGGGAATGCTGTAACTCTGTGAGTTGAATTAACAGAACACAAAGCAGTTTCTCAGAAAGCTTCTTTTCAGTTTTTATCATAGGATATTTCCTTTTTCACCATAGCCCTCTATGGGTTTAAAAATATCACTTTGCAAATTCCACAGGAACAGTCTTAGCGAAAGGCTTCTTTAGGAAAAATCTGTAACTCTGTGAGATGAATTAACAGAACACAAATCAGTTTATCAGAAAGCTTCTTTTCAGTTTTTTTCTTACGACATTTCCTTTTCCGCCATAGCCCACTATGGGCTTCCAAATATCACTTTGTAAATTCCACAAGAACAGTCTGAGCGAAGGGTTTCTTGAGGGGAACGCTGTAACTCTGTGAGATGAATTAACAGAACACAAAGATGTTTCTCAGAAAGCTTCTTTCCAGTTTTTAACGGAAGATATTTCCTTTTTCTCCATAGTCCTGTAGGGGCTTCTAAATATCACTTTCGAAATTACAGAAGAACAGTCTTATCGAAAGTCTTCTTGAGGGGAAAGCTGTAACTCTGTGGGATGAATTAACAGAACACAAAGCAGTTTCTCAGAAAGCTTCTTTTCAGTTTTTATCTTAGGATATTTCCTTTTTCACCGTAGCCCTCTATGGGCTTCCAACTATCTCTTTGCAAATTTCACAAAAACAATCTTAGTGAACGGCTTCTTGAGGGGAAAGCTGTAACTCTGTGAGATGAACTAACAGAACACAAAGCAGATTTTTAGAAAGAATCTTTTCGGGTTTTATCTGAGGATATTTCCATTTTCACTGTAGACCTCTATGGGCTTCCAAATATCATTTTGCAAATTACACAAGAGGAGCCTTAGCTGAAGGCTTCTTGAGTGGAAAGTTGTAACTCTTTGAGATGAATAAACAGAACACATAGCAGTTTCTCAGAAAGCTTCTTTTCAGTTTTTAACGAAATATATTTCCTTTTTCACCATAGCCCTCTATGGGTTTCCAAATATTACTTTGCAAATTCCACAAGAACAGTCTTAGCGAAAGGCTTCTTGAGAGGTAAGCTGTAACTCTGTGAGATGAATTAACAGAACACAAAGCAGTTTCTCAGAAAGCTTCTTTCCAGTTTTTAACTGAAGATATTTATTTTTTCACCATAGCCCTCTATAGACTTCCAAATATCACTTTGCAAATCCCACAATAACAGTCTTAGTGAAAGGCTTATTGAGGGGAAAGCTGTAACTCGGAGAGATATATTAACAGAACACACGGCAGTTTCTCAGAAAGCTTCTTTCCAGTTTTTAACGGAAGATATTTCCTTTTTCAACATAGCCCTCTGTGGGCTTCCAAATATCACTTTGCAAATCACTCAAGAACAGTCTTAGCGAAGGTCTTCTTGAGAGCAAAGCTGTAACTGTGCGAGATGTATCAATAGAACACACGGCAGTTTCTCAGAAAGTTTCTTTCCAGTTTTTAACGGAAGATATTTTGTTTTTCACCATAGCCCTCTATGGGCTTTCAAATATCACTGTGCAAATTTCACAAGAAGAGCCTTAGCGAAAGGCTTCTTGAGGGGAAAGCTGTAACTCTGTGAGTTGAATTAACAGACCACACAGCTGTTTCTCAGAAAACTTCTTTTCAGTTATTATCTTAAGATATTTCATTTTTCTCCAAAGCCCTCTATGGGCTTCGAAATATCACTTTGCAAATCCCACAAGAACAGTCTTATCGAAAGGCTTCTTGAAGGGAAAGCTGTAATTCTGTGAGATGAATTATCAGAACACAAAGCAGTTTCTCAGAAAGCTTCTTTCCAGTTTTTAACTGAAGATATTCCCTTTTTCACTGAAGCCCTCTTGGGGCTTCCAAATATCACATTGCAAATTCCACAAAAACACTCTTAGCGAATGAGTTCTGTAGGGGAATGCTGTAACTCTGTTAGATAAATTAACAGAACAGAAAGCAGTGTCTCAGAAATCTTCTTCCTAGTTTTTAACGGAAGATATTTCCTTTTTCTCCATATCCCACTATGGGCTTCCAAATATCACTTTGCAAATTCCACAAAACAGACTTACCGAAAATCTTCTTGAGAAGAAAACTATCACTCTGTGAGATGAATTACTACAACACAAAGCAGTTTCTCAGTAAGTTTCTTTCCAAGTTTTAACTGAAGATATTTCCTTTTTCATCATGGCCCTCTATTGGCTTCCAAATATCACTTTGCAAATTGCACAAAACAGTCTTAGCGAATGGCTTCTTGAGGGAAAATTTGTAACTCTGTGATACGAATTAAGAGAACACAAAGCAGTTCCTCAGAAAGCTTCTTTTCAGTTTTTATCTTAGGATATTTCCTTTTTCACCATAGCTCTCTTTGGGCTTCCAAATATCATTTTGCAAATTTCACAAGAACAGTCTAAGCGAAAGGCTTCTGGAGGGGAAAGTTTTAACTCTGTGAGATGAATTAAAAGAACACAAAGCAGTTTCTCAGATATCTTCTTTCCAGTTTTTAACGGAAGATATGTCCTTTTTCACCCTAGCCCTCTATGGGCTACCAAATATCACTTTGTAAATTCCACAAGAACAGTCTTAGCGAAAGGCTTCTTGAGAAGAAAGCTGTAACTCTGTGAGATGAATTAACAGAACACAAAGCCGTTTCTCAGAAAATTTCCTTCCAGTTTTTAATGGAAGATGTGTCCTTTTTCCCCATAGCCTTCTATGGGCTTCCAAATATCACTTAGAAAATCACACAAGAACAGTCTTTGTGAAAGGCTTCTTGAGGGGAAAGCTGTAACTCGGTGAGATGTATTTACAGAACACACGGCAGTTTATCTGAAAGCTTCTTTCCAGTTTTTAACTGAAAATAGTTCCCTTTTCACCATAGCCCTCTATGGGCTTCCAATTATCACTTTGCAAATCCCACAAAAACAATCTTAGTGAAAGGCTTCTTGAGGGAATATCTGTAAGTCTGTGAGATGAATTAAGAGAACACAAAGCAGTTTCTCAGAAAGCTTCTTTCCAGTTTTTAACTGAAGATATTTCCTTTTTCACCATAGCCCTCTATGGGCTTCCAAATATCACTTTGCAAATCCCACAAAAACAGTCTTAGCGAAAGGCATCTTGATGGGAAAGCTGTAACTCTGTGCGATGTATTAACAGAACACACGGCAATTTCACAGATGGCTTCTTTAGAATTTTAACAGAACACATTTCCTTTTTCACCTTAGCCTTCTATGGGCTTCCCAATATCACTTTGCAAATTCCACAAGAACAGTCTTAACGAAAGGCTTCTTGACGGGAAAGCTGTAACTATGTGAGATGAATTAACAGAACACAAAGCAGTTTCTCAGAAAGCTTCTTTCCAGTTTTTAACTGAAGATATTTCCTTTTTCACCATAGCCCTCTATGGGCTTCCAAATATCACTTTGCAAATCCCACAAAAACAGTCTTAGCGAAAGGCATCTTGATGGGAAAGCTGTAACTCTGTGCGATGTATTAACAGAACACACGGCAATTTCACAGAATGCTTCTTTAGAATTTTAACGGAAGACATTTCCTTTTTCACCTTAGCCTTCTATGGGCTTCCCAATATCACTTTGCAAATTCCACAAGAACAGTCTTAACGAAAGGCTTCTTGACGGGAAAGCTGTAACTATGTGAGATGAATTAACAGAACACAAAGCAGTTTCTCAGAAAGCTTCTTTCCAGTTTTTAACTGAAGATATTTCCTTTTTCAACATAGCCCTCTAAGGGCTTCCAAATATCACTTTGAAAATTCCAAAAGAGAGTCTTATCGAAAGGCTTTTTGAGTGGAAAGCTGTAACTCTGTGAGAAAAATTAGGAGAACACAACGCAGTTTCTCAGAAAGCTTCTTTCCCGTTTTTAAGTGAAGATATTTCTTTTTCACCGTAACCCTCTATAGGCTTCCAAATATCACTTTGCAAATTCAACAAGAACAGTCATAACGTAAGTCTTCTTGACGGGAAAGCTGTAGCTCTGTGAGATGAATGATCAGAACACAACGCAGTTTTTCAGAAAGCTTCTTTCCAGTTTTTAACTGAAGATAATTCCTTTTTCACCGTAGACCTCTATGGGCTTCCAAATATGACTTTGAAAATTCCACAAGAACAGTCTTAGCGAAAGGCTTCTTGAGGGGAAAGCTGTAACTCTGTGAGATGAATTAACAGAACACAAAGCAGTTTCTCAGAATGCATCTTTACAGTTTTTCACGGAAGATATTCTCTTTTTCACCATAGCCCTCTATGGGCTTCCAAATATCCCTTACAAATTCCACAAGAACAGTCTTATCGAAAGGCTTCTTGAAGGGAAATATGTAACTCTGTGAGATGAATTAGCAGAACACGATGCAGTTTCTCAGAAAGCTTCTTTCCAGTTTTAAACAAAAGATATTTCTTTTTTCACCATAGCCCTCTATGGGCTTCAAATATCACTTTGCAAACTCCACAAGAACAGTCGTAGCGACAGGCTTCTTGATGGGAAAGCTGTAATTCTGTGAGATGAATTAAGAGAACACAAAGCAGTTTCTCAGACAGCTTCCTTCCAGTATTTAACTGAAGATATTTCCTTTATCACTTTGCAAATTTCACAAGAACAGTCTTAGCGAAAGGCTTCTTGAGGGGAAAGCTGTAACTCTGTGAGATGAATTAAAAGAACACAAAGCCGTTTTTTAGAAAGCTTCTTTCCAGTTTTTAACTGAAGAGATTTCCTTATTCACCATAGCCCTCTATGGGCTTCCAAATATCACTTTGCAAATTACACAGGAACAGTCTTAGCGAAAGGCTTCTGAAGGGGAACGCTGTAACTCTGTGAGGTGAATTAACAGATCACAAACCAGTTTCTCAAAAGGCTTCTTTTTAGTTTTTATCTTAGGATGTTTCCTTTTTCACCATAGCCCTCTGTGGGCTTCAAAATATCACTTTGTAAATAACATAAAAAGGGTCTTAGCGAAGGGCTTCTTGAGGGGATAGCTGCAACTCTGTGAGATGAATTAACGGAACACATAGCCGTTTCTGAGAAAGCTTCTTTCCAGTTTTCAATGGAAGAGATTTCCTTTTTCACCATAGCCCTCTATGGGCTTCAAAATATCACTTTGCAAATTCCACAAGAACAGTCTTAACGACAGGCTTCTTGAGGGGAAATCTATAACTCTGTGAGATGAATTAACAGAACACAAAGCAGTTTCTCATAATGTTTCCTTCCACTTTTTAATTAAAGATAATTACTTTTTCAACATAGGCCTCTATGGGCATCCAAATATCACTTTGCAAATTCCACAAGAACAGCCCTAGCGAAAGTCTTCTTCAGGGGAAAGCTGTAATTCTGTGAGATGAATTAACAGAACACAAAGCAGTTTCTCAAAAGGCTAATGTCCAGTTTTTAACTGAAGATATTTCCTTTTTCACTGTAGCCCTCTTTGGGTTTCCAAATATAACCTTGCAAACTCCACAAGAATAGTCTAAGCGAAAGGCTTCTTGAGGAGAAAGCTGTAACTCTGTGAAATGAATTAACAGAACACAAAGCCATTTCTCAGAAACATTCTTTCCAGTTTTTAATGAAGAGACTTCCTTTTTCACCATAGACCTCTATGGGCTTCCAAATATCACTTTGAAAATTCCACAAGAACAGTCTTAGCGAAAGGCTTCTTGAGGGGAAAGATGTAACCCTTTGAGATGAATTAACAGAACACAAAGCCATTTCTCAGAAAGCTACCATCTTAGCGAAAGGCTTCCTGAGGTGAAAGCAGTGACTCTGTGAGATGAATTAACAGAACACAAAGCAATTTCTCAGAAAGATTCTTTCCAGTTTTTAATGGAAGATATTTTCTTTTTCAACATAGCCCAATATGGGCTTCCAAATATCACTTTGCAAACACCACAAGAACAGACTTAGCGAAAGGATTCTTGAAGGGAAAGATGTAACTCTGTGAGATGAATTAACAGAACACAAAGCATTTTTTCAGAAAGCTTCTTTCCAGTTTTTAACGGGAGATATTTTCTTTTTCACCATAGCCCTCTATGCGATTCCAAATATCACTTTGCCAATTCCACAAGAACAGTGTTAGCGAAAGGCTTCTTGAGGGGAAAGCTGTAACTCTGCGAGATGAATTAACAGAACAGAGAGCAGTGTCTCATAAAGCTTCTTTCCAGTTTTTAACGAAAGACATTTCCTTCTTCACCATAGCCCTGTATGGGATTCCAAATATCACTTTGCAAAATCCACAAGAACAGTTTTGCGACAGGCTTATTGAATGGAAAGCTGTAACTGCTTGAAACGAATTAACAGAACACAAGGAAGTTTCTAAGAAAGCTTTTCTCCAGATTTTAACTGAAGATATTCCTTTTTCACCATAGCCCTCTATGGGCTTCCAAATATCACTTTGCCAATTCCACAAGAACAGTCTTAGCAAAAGGCTTCTTGAGGGGAAAGCTGTAACTCTGTGAGATGAATTAACAGAACACAAAGCAGTTTCTCAGACAGCTTCCTTCCAGTATTTAACTGAGGATATTTCCTTTTTCACCATACCCCTCTATGGGCTTGCAAATATCATTTTCCAAATTCCACAAGAACAGTCTTAGTGAAAGGATTCTTGAGGGGAAAGCTGTAACTCTTTGAGATGTATTAACAGAACACATAGCAGTATCTCAGACAGCTTCTTTCCAGTTTTTAACTGAAGATATTCCCTTTTTCACCGTAACCCTCTATGGGCTTCCAAATATTACTTTGCAAATTCCACAAGAACAGCCTTAGCGAAAGGCTTCTTGAAGGGAAAGCTGTAACTCTGTGAGATGAATTAGCAGAACACAAAGCAGTTTCTCAGAAAGCTTCTTTCCAGTTTTTAACTTAAGGTATTTCCTTTTTCACCATAGCCCTCTATGGGTTTCCAAATATCACATTGCAAATTCCACAAGAACAGTCTTAACGACAGGATTCTTGAGGGGAAAGGTGTAACTCAGTGAGATGAAATAACAGAACACAAAGCAGTTTCTCAGACAGCTTCCTTCCAGTATTTAACTGAGGATATTTCCTTTTTCACCATAGCCCTCTAAGGGCTTCCAAATATCACTTTGCAAATTCCTCAAGAACAGCCTTAGCGATAGGCTTCTTGAGGGGAAAGCTGTAACTCTGTGAGATGAATTCACAGAACACAAAGCAGTTTCTCAGAGAGCTTCTTTCCAGTTTTTATCGGAAGATATTTCCTTTTTCACCATAGCTCTCTAGGGGCTTCCAAATATCACCTTGTAAATTCCTCCAGAATAGACTTAGCGAAAGTGTCCTTGAGTGGAACAGAGTGACTCTGTGAGATGAATTAACAGAGCACAGAGCAGTTTCTCAGAAAGCTTCATTCTGGTTTTTAACGGAACATATTTCCTTTTTCACCATAGCTCTCTAGGGGCTTCCAAATATCACTTTGCAAATTCCGCAAGAACACTTTTTGCGAAAGGCTTCTTGAGAGGAAAGCAGTAACTTTGTGAGATGAATTAACAGAACACAAAGCAGTTTATCAAAAAGATTCTTTCCAGTTTTTTACGGAAGATATTTCCTTTTTCACCATAGCCCTCTATGGGCTTCCAAATATCACTTTGCGAATTCCACAAGAACAGCCTTAGCGAAAGGCTTCTGGAAGGGAAAGCTGTAAATCTGTGAGATGAATTAACAGACAGAAAGCAGTTTCTCAGAAAACTTCTTTCCAGTTTTTAACGGAACATATTTCCTTTTTCACCACAGCCCTCTATGGACTTCCAAATATCACTTTCTAAATTCCACAAGAAAAGCCTTAGCGAAAGGCTTCTTGAAGGTAAAGCTGTAATTCTGTGAGATGAATTAACAGAACACAAAGCAGTTTCTCACAAATCTTCTTTACAGTTTTCAACGGAAGATATTTCGTTTTTCACCATAGCCCTCTATGGGCTTCCGAATATCACTTTTAATGTTCCACAAGAACAGCCTTAGCGAAAGGATTATTGAAGGGAAAGATGTAACTCTGTGAGATGAATTAACAGAACACAAAGAAGTTTCTCAGAAGCTTCTTTCCAGTTTTTTCGGAAGATATTTCCTTTTTCACCATAGCCCTCTATAGGCTTCCAAATAACACTTTGCATATTCCACAAGAACCGTATTAGGAAAAGGCTTCTTGAGAGGAAAGCAGTAACTCTGTGAGATGAATTAACAGAACACAAAGCAGTTTCTCAGACAGTTTCTTACCAGTGTTTAATGGAAGTTATTGCCTTTTTCACCATAGCCCTCCATGGGCTTCCAAATATCACTTTGCAAATTCCAAAAGAACAGCCTTAGCGAAAGACTTCTTTTTTTTTTTTTTTTTTTTTTGAGACGGAGTCTCGCTCTGTCGCCCACGCTGGAGTGCAGTGGCGCAATCTCGGCTCACTGCAAGCTCCGCCTCCCGGGTTCACGCCATTCTCCTGCCTCAGCCTCCCGAGTAGCTGGGATTACAGGCGCCCGCCACTGCGCCCGGCTAATTTTTTCTATTTTTAGTAGAGATGGGGTTTCACCATGATCTCGATCTCCTGACCTTTGGATCCGCCCGCCTCGGCCTCCCAAAGTGCTGGGATTATAGGCGTGAGCCACCGTGCCTGGCCTGCGAGAGACATCTTTAAGGGAAGATGAATCTCTGAGAGATGAATAAACAGAACACAAATCAGTTTCTCAGAATGCTTCTTTTCGGTTTTTATCTTATGATACTTCCTTTTTCACCGTAGCCCTCTAAGGGCTTCCAAATATCACTTTGCAAATTCCACAAGAACAGTGTCAGCAAAAGACTCATTGAGGGCAAAGCAGTAACTCTGTGAGATGAATTAACAGAACACAAAGCAGTTTCTCAGAAAGCTTCTTTCCGGTTTTCAACTGAAGATATTTCGTTTTTCACCATAGCCCTCTATGGGCTTCCGAATATCACTTTTAATGTTCCACAAGAACAGCCTTAGCGAAAGGATTATTGAAGGGAAAGATGTAACTCTGTGAGATGAATTAACAGAACACAAAGAAGTTTCTCAGAAGCTTCTTTCCAGTTTTTTCGGAAGATATTTCCTTTTTCACCATAGCCCTCTATAGGCTTCCAAATAACACTTTGCATATTCCACAAGAACCGTATTAGGAAAAGGCTTCTTGAGAGGAAAGCAGTAACTCTGTGAGATGAATTAACAGAACACAAAGCAGTTTCTCAGACAGCTTCTTACCAGTGTTTAATGGAAGTTATTGCCTTTTTCACCATAGCCCTCCATGGGCTTCCAAATATCACTTTGCAAATTCCAAAAGAACAGCCTTAGCGAAAGACTTCTTTTTTTTTTTTTTTTTTTTTTGAGACAGAGTCTCGCTCTGTCGCCCACGCTGGAGTGCAGTGGCGCAATCTCGGCTCACTGCAAGCTCCGCCTCCCGGGTTCACGCCATTCTCCTGCCTCAGCCTCCCGAGTAGCTGGGATTACAGGCGCCCGCCACTGCGCCCGGCTAATTTTTTCTATTTTTAGTAGAGACGGGGTTTCACCATGATCTCGATCTCCTGACCTTTGGATCCGCCCGCCTCGGCCTCCCAAAGTGTTGGGATTATAGGCGTGAGCCACCGTGCCCGGCCTGCGAGAGACATCTTTAAGGGAAGATGAATCTCTGAGAGATGAATAAACAGAACACAAATCAGTTTCTCAGAATGCTTCTTTTCGGTTTTTATCTTACGATACTTCCTTTTTCACCGTAGCCCTCTAAGGGCTTCCAAATATCACTTTGCAAATTCCACAAGAACAGCCTTAGCGAAAGGATTATTGAAGGGAAAGCTGTAACTCTGTGAGATGAATTAACAGAACACAAAGCAGTTTCTCAGACAGCTTCCTTCCAGTATTTAACTGAGGATATTTCCTTTTTCACCATACCCCTCTATGGGCTTGCAAATATCACTTTCCAAATTCCACAAGAACAGTCTTAGTGAAAGGATTCTTGAGGGGAAAGCTGTAACTCTTTGAGATGTATTAACAGAACACATAGCAGTATCGCAGACAGCTTCTTTCCATTTTTTAACTGAAGATATTCCCTTTTTCACTGTAACCCTCTATGGGCTTCCAAATATTACTTTGCAAATTCCACAAGAACAGCCTTAGCGAAAGGCTTCTTGAAGGGAAAGCTGTAACTCTGTGAGATTAATTAACAGAGCACAAAGCAGTTTCTCAGAAAGCTTCTTTCCAGTTCTTACTTAAGGTATTTCCTTTTTCACCATAGCCCTCTATGGGCTTCCAAATATCACTTTGCAAATTCCACAAGAACAGTCTTAACGACAGGATTCTTGAGGGGAAAGGTGTAACTCAGTGAGATGAAATAACAGAACACAAAGCAGTTTCTCAGACAGCTTCCTTCCAGTATTTAACTGAAGATATTTCCTTTTTCACCATAGCCCTCTAAGGGCTTCCAAATATCACTTTGCAAATTCCACAAGAAGAGCCTTAGCGATAGGCCTCTTGAGGGGAAAGCTGTAACTCTGTGAGATGAATTCACAGAACACAAAGCAGTTTCTCAGAGAGCTTCTTTGCAGTTTTTAACGTAACATATTTCCTTTTTCACCATAGCTCTCTAGGGGCTTCAAAATATCACCTTGTAAATTCCTCAATAATAGTCTTAGCGAAAGTGTTCTTGAGGGGAACAGAGTGACTCTGTGAGATGAACTAACAGAGCACAGAGCAGTTTCTCAGAAAGCTTCATTCTAGTTTTTAACTGAACATATTTCCTTTTTCACCATAGCTCTCTAGGGGCTTCCAAATATCACTTTGCAAATTCCGCAAGAATAGTCTTTGAGAAAGGCTTCTTGAGAGGAAAGCAGTAACTCTGTGAGATAAATTAACAGAACACAAAGCAATTTCTCAAAAAGATTCTTTACAGTTTTTTATGGAAGATATTTCCTTTTTCACCATAGCCGTCTATGGGCTTCCAAATATCACTTTGCGAATTCCACAAGAACAGCCTTAGCGAAAGTCTTCTTGAAGGGAAAGCTGTAAATCTGTGAGATGAATTAACAGAACAGAAAGCAGTTTCTCAGAAAGCTTCTTTCCAGTTTTTAACGGAACATATTTCCTTTTTCACCACAGACCTCTATGGGCTTCCAAATATCACTTTCTAAATTCCACAAGAAAAGCCTTAGCGAAAGGCTTCTTGAAGGTAAAGCTGTAACTCTGTGAGATGAATTAACAGAACACAAAGCAGTTTCTCAAAAATCTTCTTTACACTTTTCAACGGAAAATATTTCCTTTTTCACCATAGCCCCATATGGGCTTCCAAATATCACTTTGAAAATTCCACAAGAACAGCCTTAGCGAAAGGCTTATTGAAGGGAAAGATGTAACTCTGTGAGATGAATTAACAGAACACAAAGAAGTTTCTCAGAACGCTTCTTTCCAGTTTTTTCGGAAGATATTTCCTTTTTCACCATAGCCATCTATGGGCTTCCAAATAACACTTTGCATATTCCACTAGAACCGTATTAGCAAAAGGCTTCTTGAGAGGAAAGCAGTAACTCCGTGAGATGAATTAACAGAACACAAAGCAGTTTCTCAGACAGCTTCTTACCAGTTTTTAATGGAAATTATTGCCTTTTTCACCATAGCCTTCCATGGGCTTCCAAATATCACTTTGCAAATTCCAAAAGAACAGCCTTGGCGTAAGACTTCTTTAAGGGAAACCTGAAACTCTGTGAGATGAATAAACAGAACACAAAGCAGGTTCTCAGAATACTTCTTTTCGGTTTTTATCTTAGGATACTTCCTTTTTCACCGTAGCCCTCTATGGTTTTCCAAATGTCACTTTGCAAATTACACAAGAACAGTCTTAGCGAAAGGTTTCTTGAGGGAAAGCTGTAAATCTGTGAGATGAAATAAGAAACCACAAAGCAGTTTCTCAGACAGCTTCTTTCCAGTTTTCAACGGAGGATATTTCCTTTTTCACCATAGCCCTCTAAGGGCTTCCAAATAACAGTTTGCAAATTCCACATGAACAGCCTTAGCGAAATTCTTATTGAAGGGAAAGCTGTAACTCTGTGAGATGAATTAACGGAACACAAAGCAGTTTCTCAGAATGCTTCTTTTCAATTTTTACCTTAGATTATTTCGTTTTTCACCGTAATCCTCTATGGGCTTCCAAATATAACTTTCCAAATTCCGCAAGAACAGATTTAGCGAAAGGCTTCCTGAAGGGAAAGCTGTAACTCTGTGAGATGAAATTACAGAACACAAAGCAGTTTCTCAGAAAGCTTATTTCCAGTTTTAACGGAAGATATTTCCTTTTTACCATACCCAAATTCCACAAGAACAGTCTTAGCGAAAGGATTCTTGAGGGGAAAGCTGTAACTCTTTGAGATGAATTAACAGAACACATAGCAGTATCTCAGACAGCTTCTTTCCAGTTTTTAACTGAAGATATTCCCTTTTTCACCGTAACCCTCTATGGGCTTCCAAATATTACTTTGCAAATTCCACAAGAACAGCCTTAGCGAAAGGCTTCTTGAAGGGAAAGCTGTAACTCTGTGAGATGAATTAGCAGAACACAAAGCAGTTTCTCAGAAAGCTTCTTTCCAGTTTTTAACTTAAGGTATTTCCTTTTTCACCATAGCCCTCTATGGGTTTCCAAATATCACATTGCAAATTCCACAAGAACAGTCTTAACGACAGGATTCTTGAGGGGAAAGGTGTAACTCAGTGAGATGAAATAACAGAACACAAAGCAGTTTCTCAGACAGCTTCCTTCCAGTATTTAACTGAGGATATTTCCTTTTTCACCATAGCCCTCTAAGGGCTTCCAAATATCACTTTGCAAATTCCTCAAGAACAGCCTTAGCGATAGGCTTCTTGAGGGGAAAGCTGTAACTCTGTGAGATGAATTCACAGAACACAAAGCAGTTTCTCAGAGAGCTTCTTTCCAGTTTTTATCGGAAGATATTTCCTTTTTCACCATAGCTCTCTAGGGGCTTCCAAATATCACCTTGTAAATTCCTCCAGAATAGACTTAGCGAAAGTGTCCTTGAGTGGAACAGAGTGACTCTGTGAGATGAATTAACAGAGCACAGAGCAGTTTCTCAGAAAGCTTCATTCTGGTTTTTAACGGAACATATTTCCTTTTTCACCATAGCTCTCTAGGGGCTTCCAAATATCACTTTGCAAATTCCGCAAGAACACTTTTTGCGAAAGGCTTCTTGAGAGGAAAGCAGTAACTTTGTGAGATGAATTAACAGAACACAAAGCAGTTTATCAAAAAGATTCTTTCCAGTTTTTTACGGAAGATATTTCCTTTTTCACCATAGCCCTCTATGGGCTTCCAAATATCACTTTGCGAATTCCACAAGAACAGCCTTAGCGAAAGGCTTCTGGAAGGGAAAGCTGTAAATCTGTGAGATGAATTAACAGACAGAAAGCAGTTTCTCAGAAAACTTCTTTCCAGTTTTTAACGGAACATATTTCCTTTTTCACCACAGCCCTCTATGGACTTCCAAATATCACTTTCTAAATTCCACAAGAAAAGCCTTAGCGAAAGGCTTCTTGAAGGTAAAGCTGTAATTCTGTGAGATGAATTAACAGAACACAAAGCAGTTTCTCACAAATCTTCTTTACAGTTTTCAACGGAAGATATTTCGTTTTTCACCATAGCCCTCTATGGGCTTCCGAATATCACTTTTAATGTTCCACAAGAACAGCCTTAGCGAAAGGATTATTGAAGGGAAAGATGTAACTCTGTGAGATGAATTAACAGAACACAAAGAAGTTTCTCAGAAGCTTCTTTCCAGTTTTTTCGGAAGATATTTCCTTTTTCACCATAGCCCTCTATAGGCTTCCAAATAACACTTTGCATATTCCACAAGAACCGTATTAGGAAAAGGCTTCTTGAGAGGAAAGCAGTAACTCTGTGAGATGAATTAACAGAACACAAAGCAGTTTCTCAGACAGCTTCTTACCAGTGTTTAATGGAAGTTATTGCCTTTTTCACCATAGCCCTCCATGGGCTTCCAAATATCACTTTGCAAATTCCAAAAGAACAGCCTTAGCGAAAGACTTCTTTTTTTTTTTTTTTTTTTTTTTGAGACGGAGTCTCACTCTGTCGCCCACGCTGGAGTGCAGTGGCGCAATCTCGGCTCACTGCAAGCTCCGCCTCCCGGGTTCACGCCATTCTCCTGCCTCAGCCTCCCGAGTAGCTGGGATTACAGGCGCCCGCCACTGCGCCCGGCTAATTTTTTCTATTTTTAGTAGAGACGGGGTTTCACCATGATCTCGATCTCCTGACCTTTGGATCCGCCCGCCTCAGCCTCCCAAAGTGCTGGGATTATAGGCGTGAGCCACCGTGCCCGGCCTGCGAGAGACATCTTTAAGGGAAGCTGAATCTCTGAGAGATGAATAAACAGAACACAAATCAGTTTCTCAGAATGCTTCTTTTCGGTTTTTATCTTACGATACTTCCTTTTTCACTGTAGCCCTCTAAGGGCTTCCAAATATCACTTTGCAAATTCCACAAGAACAGTGTCAGCAAAAGACTCATTGAGGGCAAAGCAGTAACTCTGTGAGATGAATTAACAGAACACAAAGCAGTTTCTCAGAAAGCTTCTTTCCGGTTTTTAACTGAAGATATTTCGTTTTTCACCATAGCCCTCTATGGGCTTCCGAATATCACTTTTAATGTTCCACAAGAACAGCCTTAGCGAAAGGATTATTGAAGGGAAAGATGTAACTCTGTGAGATGAATTAACAGAACACAAAGAAGTTTCTCAGAAGCTTCTTTCCAGTTTTTTCGGAAGATATTTCCTTTTTCACCATAGCCCTCTATAGGCTTCCAAATAACACTTTGCATATTCCACAAGAACCGTATTAGGAAAAGGCTTCTTGAGAGGAAAGCAGTAACTCTGTGAGATGAATTAACAGAACACAAAGCAGTTTCTCAGACAGCTTCTTACCAGTGTTTAATGGAAGTTATTGCCTTTTTCACCATAGCCCTCCATGGGCTTCCAAATATCACTTTGCAAATTCCAAAAGAACAGCCTTAGCGAAAGACTTCTTTTTTTTTTTTTTTTTTTTTTGAGACGGAGTCTCGCTCTGTCGCCCACGCTGGAGTGCAGTGGCGCAATCTCGGCTCACTGCAAGCTCCGCCTCCCGGGTTCACGCCATTCTCCTGCCTCAGCCTCCCAAGTAGCTGGGATTACAGGCGCCCGCCACTGCGCCCGGCTAATTTTTTCTATTTTTAGTAGAGACGGGGTTTCACCATGATCTCGATCTCCTGACCTTTGGATCCGCCCGCCTCGGCCTCCCAAAGTGCTGGGATTATAGGCGTGAGCCACCGTGCCCGGCCTGCGAGAGACATCTTTAAGGGAAGCTGAATCTCTGAGAGATGAATAAACAGAACACAAATCAGTTTCTCAGAATGCTTCTTTTCGGTTTTTATCTTACGATACTTCCTTTTTCACCGTAGCCCTCTAAGGGCTTCCAAATATCACTTTGCAAATTCCACAAGAACAGTGTCAGCAAAAGACTCATTGAGGGCAAAGCAGTAACTCTGTGAGATGAATTAACAGAACACAAAGCAGTTTCTCAGAAAGCTTCTTTCCGGTTTTTAACTGAAGATATTTCCTTTTTCACCATAGCCCTCTATGGGCCTCCAAATATCACTTTCCAAACCCCACAAGAACAGCCTTAGCGAAAGTCTTCTTGAATGGAAAGCTGTAACTCTGTGAGATGAATTTACCGAACACAAATGAGTTTCTCAGAAAGCTTCTTTCCGGTTTTTAACTGAAGATATTTCCTTTTTCACCATAGCCCTCTATGGGCTTCCAAATATCACTTTCCAAACCACACAAGAACAGCCTAAGCGAAAGTCTTCTTGAATGGAAAGCTGTAACTCTGTGAGATGAATTTACCGAACACAAATGAGTTTCTCAGAAAGCTTCTTTCCAGTTTTTTACGAAAGATATTTCCTTTTACACCATAGCCCTGTATGGACTTACAAATATCACTTTGCAAATTCCACAAAAACAGTATTAGCGAAAGACTTCTTGAAGGGAAAGCTTGAAATCTGTGAGATGAATTTACAGAACACAAAGCAGTTTCTCAGAAAACTTCTTTCCGGTTTTTAACGGAAAATATTTCTATTTCACCCTAGCTCTCTAGGCACTTCTAAAAATCACTTTGCAAATTCCACAACAACAATCTTTGCGAAAGGCTTCTTCAGGGGAAAGCTGTAACTCTGTGAGAAGAATTCACAGAACACAAAGTAGTTTCTCAGAAAGCTTCTTTCCAGTTTTTAACGGAAGATATTTCCTTTTTCACCATAGCCATCTAGGGACTTCCAAATATCACTTTGCAAATTCCACAAGAAGAGTCTTAGCGAAAGGCTTAATGAGGGGAAAGCAGTAACTCTGTGAGATGAATTAACAGAACACAAAGCAGTTTCTCAGAAAGATTCTTTCCAGTTTTTAACTAAAGATATTCATTTTTTCACCATAGCCCTCTAAGGGCTTCCAAATATCAGTTACCGTATTCCACAAGAACAGCCTTAGCGAAAGGCTTCTTGAAGGGAAACCTGTAACTCTGTGAGATGAATTAACAGAACAGAAAGCAGTTTCTCAGAAAGCTTCTTTCCAGTTTTTCCGGAAGATATTTCCTTTTTCACCCTAGAGCACTTTGGGCTTCGAAATATCCCTTTGCAAATTCCAGAAGAACAGTGTTAGCGAAAGGCTTGTTGTAGGGAAAGCAGTAACTCGGTGAGATGAATTTACAGAACACAAAGCAGTTTCTCAGAAAGCTTCTTTCCAGTTTTTACCCTAAGATATTTCCTTTTTCACCATAGCCCTCTATGGACTTCCAAATATCACTTTACAAATTCCACAAGAACAGTCTTAGCGAAAGACTCCTTGAGGGGAAAGCATTAACTCTGAGATGAATTAACAGATCACAAAACACTTTCTCAGAAAACTTCTTTACAGTTTCTAACGGAACATATTTCATTTTTCAGCATAGCCCTGTTTGGGCTTACAAATATCACTTTGCATATTCCACAAGTACAGTGTTAGCAAAAGGCTTCTTGATAGGAAGGCTGTAACTCTGTGAGTTGAATTAACAGAATACAAAGCAGTTTCTCAGGAAGCTTCTTTCCAGTTTTTAAAGGAAGATATTTCCTTTTTCACCGTAGCCCTCCTTGGGCTTTCAAATATCACTTTGCAAATTCCCCAAGAACAGTCTTAGCGAAAGGCTTCTTGAGGGGACAGCTGTAACTCTGTGAGGTTAATTAACGAAACATAAAGCAGTTTCTCAGAGTGCTTCTTTTCAGTTTTTATCTTTGGATATTTCCTTTTTCACCATAGACCTCTCTGGCCTTCCAAATATCACATTGCAAATTCCACAAGAACAGTCCTAGCAAAAGGTTTCTTGAGGGGAAAGCTGTAACTCTGTGAGAAGAATTAACAGAACACAAAGCAGTTTCTCAGAAAGCTTCTTTCCAGTTTTTAACTGAAGATATTTCCTTTTTCACCGTAGCCCCCTGTGGACTTCCAAATATCACTTTCCAAATTCCACAAGAACAGCCTTAGTGAAAGTCTTCTTGAAGGGAAAGCTGTAATTATTTGAGATGAATTAACAGAACACAAAGCTGTTTCTCAGAAAGTTTCTTTCCAGATTTTAACGGAAGATATTTCCTTTTTCTCCATAGCCCTCTATGGGCTTCCAAATATCACTTTGCAAATTCCACAAGAGCAGTCTTAGCGTAAGGATTATTGAGGGGAAAGCTGTAACTCTGTGAGATGAATTAAGAGAGCACAAAGTAGTTTCTCAGAAAGCTTCTTTCAAATTTGTAACTAAAGATATTTCCTTTTTCACCATAGCCCTCTATGGGCTTAAAAATATCACTTTGCAAATTCCACAGGAACAGTCTTAGCGTAAGGATTCTTGAGGGGAGAGTTGTATCTCGGTGAGATGAATTAACATAACACAAAGGAGTTTCTCAGAAAGCTTCTTTCCAGTTTTTAACGGAAGATATTTCCTTTTTCACCATAGCCCTCTATGGGCTTCCTAATATCACTTTGCAAATTCCACAAGAACAGTCTTAGCGAAAGGCTTCTTGAGGGGAAAACTGTAACTCTGTGAGATGAATTAACGGAACACAAAGCAGTTTCTCAGAATGATTCTTACCAGTTTTTAAGGGAAGTTATTTCCTTTTTCACCATAGCCCTCTACGGGCTTCCAAATATCACTTTGCAAGTTCCACAAGAACAGCATTAGCGAAAAGTTTCTTGAGGGGAAAGCTGTAACTCTGTGAGATGAATTAACATAACACAAAGCAGTTTCTCAGAAAGCTTCTTTCCAGATTTTAATGGAAGACATTTCCTTTTTCACCATATCCCTCTAAGGGCTTCCAAATATCACTTTGGAAATTCCACAAGAACAGTCTTAGCGAAAGCTTCTTGAGGGGAAAGCAGTAACTCTGAGATGAAATGAGAGCGCCAAAAACATTTTCTCAGAAAGCTTCATTCCAGTTTTTCACGGAAGATACATCCTTTTTCAGCAAAGCGCTCTCTGGCCTTACAAATATCACTTTCCAGATTCCACAAGACAGCCTTAGAGAAAGGATTCTAGAAGGGAAAGCTGAAATTCCGTGAGATGAATAAAGAGAAGACAAAGGAGTTTCTCAGACAGCTTCTTTCCAGTTTTTAACTGAAGATATTTCCTTTTTCACCCTAGACTCTTTGGGCTTCGAAATATCACTTTGAAATTCCAGAACAACACTCTTAGCGAAAGGCTTCTTGAAGGGAAAGATGTAACTCTGTGAGATGAAGTAACAGAACACAGAGCAGTTTCTCAGAAAGCTTCTTTCCAGTTTCTAACGGAAGATATTTCCTTTTTCACCATAGCCGTCTAAGGCCTTCCAAATATCACTTTCCATATTCCACAAGAACAGTCTTAACGAAAGGCTTCTTGAGGGGAAAGGTGTAACTGTGTTAGATGAATTAACAGAACACAAAGCAGTTGCTCAGAAAGCTTCTTTCCAGTTTTTAGCAGAAGACATTTCCTTTTTTACCATAGCCCTCAATGGGCTTCCAAATATCACTAGGCATGTTCCACAAGAACAGTCTTACCGTAAGGATTAATGTGGGGAAAACTGTAATTCTGTCAGATGAATTAACAGAACAAAAAGGAGTTTCTCAGAAAGCTTCTTTCCACTTTTTAACGGAAGATATTTCTTTTTTCACCATAATCCTCTAGGGTCTTCCAAATATCACTTTGCAAATTCCCCAAGAACAGTCTTAACGAAAGGCTTCTTCAGGGGAAAGCTGTAACACTGTGAGATGAATTAACAGAACACAAAGCAGTTTCTCAGACAGCTTCTTTCCAGTTTTTAACTGAAGATATTTCCTTTTGCACCCTAGACCTCTTTGGGCTTCGAAATATCACTTTGCAAATTCCAGAAGAACAGTCTTAGCGAAAGGCTTCTAGTAGGGAAGCTGTAACTCGAGGAGATGAAATAACAGAACACAAAGCAGTTTCTCAGAAAGCTTCTTTCCAGTTTTTCACGGAAGATATTTCCTTCTTCACCGTGGCCCTCTATGGGCTTCCAAATATCACTTTGCAAGTTCCACAAGAACAGTCTTAGCGAAGGGCTTCTTGAGGGGAAAGCTCTAACTCTGTGAGATGAATTAACAGAACAGAAAGCAGCTTCTCAGAAAGCTTCTTTCCAGTTTTTATCCTAAGATATTTCCTTTTTCACCATAGCCCTCTATGGACATCCAAATATCACTTTCCAAATTCCACAAGAACAGTCTTAGCGAAAGACTTCTTGAGGGGAAAGCAATAAATCTGAGATGAATTAACACAACACAAAACACTTTCTCAGAAAGCTTCTTACCGTTTTAAACGGAAGATATTTCCTTTTTCAGCATAGCCCTCTATGGGCTTACAAATATCACTTTCCATATTCCACAAGTACAGTCTTAGCGAAAGGCTTCTTGAGGTGAAGGCTGTAACACTGTGAGTTGAACTAACAGAATACAAAGCATTTTGTCAGAAATCTTCTTTCCAGGTTTTAAAGGAGGATATTTCCTTTTTCACCATAGCCCTATATGGACTTTCAAATATCACTTTACAAATTCCACAAGAACAGTCTTAGTGAAAGGCTTCTTGAGGGGAAAGCTGTAACTCTGTGAGGTGAATTAAGGGAACATAAAGCGGTTTCTCAGAATGCTTCTTTTCAGTTTTTATCTTAGAATATTTCTTTTTTCACCATAGACCTCTATGGGCTTCCAAATATCACATTGCAAATTCCACAAGAACAGTCTTAGCAAAAGGCTTCTTGAGAGGAAAGCTGTAACTCTGTGAGAAGAATGAACAGAACACAAAGCAGTTTTTCAGAAAGCTTATTTCCAGTTTTCAACTGAAGATATTACCTTTTTCACCATAGCCCTGTATGGGCTTCTAAATATCACTTTGCATGTTCCACAAGAACAGCATTAACGAAAGGCTTCTTGAGGGGAAAGCTGTAACTCTGTGAGATGAATTAGCAGAACACAAAGCAGTTTCTCAGAAAGCTTCTTTCCATTTCTTATCGGAAGATATTTCCTTTTTCACCATATCGCTCTATGGGCTACCAAATATCACTTTGGAAATTCCACAAGAACAGTCTAAGCGAAAGGCTTCTTGAGGGGAAAGCAGTAACTCTGAGATGAAATAAGAGAGCACAAAACAGTTTCTCAGAAAGCTTCATTCCAGTTTTTCACGGAAGATACTTCTTTTTTCAGCAAAGCGCTCTATGGGCTTACAAATATCACTTTCCTGATTCAACAAGACAGCCTTATCGAAAGGCTTCTTGAAGGGAAAGCTGTAATTCCGTGAGATGAATTAAGAGAAGACAAAGCAGTTTCTCAGACAGCTTCTTTTCAGTTTTTAAATGAAGATATTTCCTTTTTCACCCTAGAACTCTTTGGGCTTCGAAATATCACTTTGCAAATTCCAGAAGAACAGTCTTAGCGAAAGGCTTCTTGAGGGGAAAGCTGTAACTCTGTGAGTGAACTAACAAAACACAAAGCAGCTTTCCATACAGCTTCTTTTCGGTTTTTATCTTAGGATATTTCCATTTTCACCATAGCCTACTATGGGCATCGAAATATCACTTTGGAAATTCCACAAAAACAGTCCTAGCGGAACGATTCTTTAGGCAAAAGCAGTAACTCTTTGAGATGAATTAACAGAACACAAAGCAGTTTCTCAGAAAGCTTCTTTTCAGATTTTAACTGAAGGTATTTCCTTTTTCACCATAGCCCTCTATGGGCTTCAAGATATCACTTTGTAAATTCCACAACAACAGCCTTAGCGAAAGGCTTCCTGAGGTAAAAGAGTAACTGTGAGTTGAATTAACAGAACACAAAGCAGTTTCTCAGAAAGCTTTTTTTCAGTTTTTATCTTAGGATGTTTCCTTTTTCACCATTGCCCTCTATGTGCCACCAAATATCACTTTGCAATTCCACAAGAACAGTCTTAGTGAACGGCTTCCTGAGGGGAAAGCTGTAGCTCGGTGATATGTACTAACAGAACACACCGCATTTTCTCAGAATGGTTCTTTCCAGTTTTTATCTTAGGATATTTCCTTTTTCAGCATAGCCCTCTATCGGCTTCCAAAAACATTTTGCAAATTCCACGAGAACAGTCTTAGCGAAAGGATTCTGGAGATAAAAGCTGTAAATCTGTAAGATGAATTAAAAGAATTCAAAGCAGTTTCTCAGAAACCTTCTTTTCGTTTTTTATCTTACGATATTTCCATTTTAACCATAGGGCTGTAGGGTTTCCAAATATCACTTTGCAAATTCCAGAAGAAAAGTCTTAGCGAAAGGCTTCTTGAGGGTAAAGCTGTAACTCTGTAAGATGAATTAACAGAACACAAAACATTTTCTCACAAACCTACTTTTCAGTTTTTACCTTAGGCTATTTCCTTTTTCACCATAGCCCTCTATGGGATTCCAATTATCACTTTGAAAATTCCACATGAACAGTCTTAGCGAAAGTCTTCTTGAGGGGAAAGCTGTAACACTGTGAGAGGAACTAACTGAACACAAAGCAGTTTCTCAGAAAGCTTCTTTCCAGTTTTTAACTGAGGATATTTCCTTTTTCACCATAGCCCTTTTGGGCTTCCAAATATCACTTTGCGAATTCCACAACAACAGCCTTAGCGAAAGGCTCCCTGAGGTAAAAGAGTAACTCTGTGACTTGAATTAACAGAACACAAAGCAGTTTCTCAGAAAGCTTCTTTTCAGTTTTTATCTTAGGATGTTTCCTTTTTCACCATTGCCCTCTATGTGCCTCCAAATATCATTTTGTAATTCCACAAGAACAGTCTTAGTGAACGGCTTCCTGAGTGGAAAGCTGTAGCTCGGTGATATGTACTAACAGAACACACCGCATTTTCTCAGAATGGTTCTTTAAAGTTTTTAACGGAAGATATTTCCCTTTTCACCTTAGCCCTCTATGGGCTTCCAAATATCACTTTGCAAATTTCACAAAACAGTCTTAGTGAACGGCTTCTTGAGGGAAAAGCTGTAGCTCTGTGAGATGAACTAACAGAACACAAAGCAGTTTTTCAGACAGCTTCTTTTCGGTAAGTATCTTACGATATTTCCATTTTCACCATAGCCCTCTATGGGCTTCCACATATCACTTTGGAAATTCCTCAAAAACAGTCTTAGCGGAAGGCTTCTGGAGGGGAAAGCTGTAACTCTTTGAGATGAATTAACAGAACACAAAGCAGTTTCTCGGAAAGCTTCTTTTCATTTTTTAACTGAAGTTATTTCCATTTTCACCATAGCCTTCTATGGGATTCCAAATATCACTATGCAAATTCCACAAGAACAGTGGAAGCGAAAGACTTCGGGAGGGGAAAACTGTAACTCTATCAGATTAATTAACAGAACACAAAGCAGTTTCTCAGATATCTTCTTTCCAGTTTTTAACGAAAGATATTTCCTTTTTCACCATAGCCCTCTAAGGGCTTCCAAATATCACTTAGAAAATTCCACAAGAACAGTCTTAGCGAAAGGTTTCTTGAGGTGAAAGCTGTAACACGGTGAGATGTTTTAACAGAACACACATCAGTTTCTCAGAAAGCTTCTTTCCAATTTTTAACGTAAGTTATTTCCTTTTTCACCATAGCCCTCTACGGGCTTCAAAGATCACTTTGCAAATTCCACAAGAACAGTCTTAGCGAAAGGCTTCTGGGAGCAAAGCTGTAATTCTGTGAGATGAACTAACAAAACACGAAGCAGTTTCTCAGAAATCTTCTTTTCGGTTTTTAATGGAAGAAATGTCCTTTTTCATCATAGCCCTCAATGGGCTTCCAAATTTCACTTTGCAAATTCCACAAGAACAGTCTTAGCGAAAGGCTTTTTGAGGGGAAGTCTGTAACTCTGGTGACGAATTAACAGAACACAGTGCAGTTTCTCAGAAAGCTTCTTTTCAGTTTTTGTCTTAGGATATTTCCTTTTTCACCGTAGCCCTCTATGGGCTTCCAAATATCACTTTGCATATTCCAAAAGAACAGCCTTAGTGATCGGCTTCATGATAGGAAAGCTGTAACTCTGTGAGATTAATTAACGGAACACAAAGCAGTTTTTCAGAAATGTTCTTTCCAGTTTTTAGTGGAAGATATTTCCTTTTTCACCATAGTCCACTATGGGCTTCAAAATATCTCTTTGCAAATTCCACAAGAACAGTCTTAGTGAACGGCCACTTGAGGGGAAATCTGTAACTCTCTGAGATGAATTAACAGAACACAAAGCAGTTTCTCACAAATCTTCTTTCCAGTTTTTAACGGAAGTTAGTTCCTTTTTCACCATAGTTCTCTATGGGCTTCCAAATATGACTTTGCAAATTCCACAAGAACAGTCTTAGCGAAAGGCTTCTTGAGGGGGGAAGCTGTAACTCTGTGAGATGAATTAACAGAACACAAAGCAGTCTCTCAGAAAGCTTCTTTCCAGTATTTAACTGAAGATATTTCCTTTTTCACTATAGCCCTCTATGGGCTTCCAAATATCAGTTTGGAAATCCCACAAGAACAGTCTTAGTGAAAGGCTTCTTGAGAGGAAAGCTGTACCTCGGTGATATGTACTAACAGAACACACCGCATTTTCTCAGAATGGTTCTTTCCAGTTTTTAACGGAAGATATTTCCTTTTTCACCTTAGCCCTCTATGGGCTTCCAAATATCACTTTGCAAATTTCACAAAACAGTTTTAGTGAACGGCTTCTTGAGGGGAAAGCTGTAACTCTGTGAGTGAACTAACAAAACACAAAGCAGCTTTCCATACATCTTCTTTTCGGTTTTTATCTTAGGATATTTCCATTTTCACCATAGCCTACTAAGGGTATCGAAATATCACTTTGGAAATTCCACAAAAACAGTCTTAGCGGAAGGATTCTTGAGGCAAAAGCAGTAACTCTTTGAGATGAATTAACAGAACACAAAGCAGTTTCTCAGAAAGCTTAGGTATTTCCTTTTTCACCATAGCCCTCTATGGGCTTCAACATATCACTTTGTAAATTCCACAACAACAGCCTTAGCGAAAGGCTTCCTGAGGTAAAAGAGTAACTGTGAGTTGAATTAACAGAACACAAAGCAGTTTCTCAGAAAGCTTCTTTTCAGTTTTTATCTTAGGATGTTTCCTTTTTCACCATTGCCCTCTATGTGCCTCCAAATATCACTTTGCAATTCCACAAGTACAGTCTTAGTGAACGGCTTCCTGAGGGAAAAGCTGAAGCTCGGTGATATGTACTAACAGAACACACCGCATTTTCTCAGAATGGTTCTTTCCAGCTTTTAACGGAAGATATTTCCTTTTTCACCTTAGCCCTCTATGGGCTTCCAAATATCACTTTGCAAATTTCACAAAACAGTCTTAGTGAATGGCTTCTTGAGGGAAAAGCTGTAGCTCTGTGAGATGAACTAACAGAACACAAAGCAGTTTTTCAGACAGCTTCTTTTCGGTAAGTATCTTAGGATATTTCCATTTTCACCATAGCCCTCTATGGGCTTCCACATATCACTTTGGAAATTCCTCAAAAACAGTCTTAGCGGAGGGCTTCCTGAGGGGAAAGCTGTAACTCTTTGAGATGAACTAACAGAACACAAAGCAGTTTCTCGGAAAGCTTCTTTTCATTTTTTAACTGAAGTTATTTGCATTTTCACCATAGCCCTCTATGGGATTCCAAATATCACTATGCAAATTCCACAAGAACAGTGGAAGCGAAAGACTTCTGGAGGGGAAAACTGTAACTCTGTGAGATGAATTAACAGAACACAAAGCAGTTTCTCAGATATCTTCTTTCCAGTTTTTAACGAAAGATATTTCCTTTTTCACCATAGCCCTCTAGGGACGTCCAAATATCACTTTGCAAATCCCACAAGAACAGTCTTAGCGAAAGCCTTCTTGAGGGGAAAGCTGTAACTCGGTGAGATGCTTTAACAGAACACACGGCAGTTTCTCAAAAAGCTTCTTTCCAGTTTTTAACGGAAGATATTTCCTTTTTCACCATAGCCCTCTAGGAGTTTTCTAATATCACTTTGCAAATTTCACAAGAATAGTCTCAGTGAACTGCTTCTTGAAGGGAAAGCTGTAACTCTGTGAGATGAACTAACAGAACACAAAGCAGTTTATCAGAAAGCTTCTTTACAGTTCTTATCGGAAAATGTTTCCTTTTTCACCATTGCCCTCTATGAGATTCTAAATATCACTTTCCAAATTTCAGAAGAACAGTCTTAGTGAACGGCCTTGTGAGGGGAAATCTGTGACACTTTGAGATGAATTAACAGAACACAAAGCAGTTTCTCAGAAAGCTTCTTTTCGGATTTTATCTTACTATATTTCCTTTTTCAACATAGCCCTCTATGGTCTTCCAAATATCACTTTGCACTTTGTGAAAGACTTCTTGAGGGGAAAGCTGTAACTCTCTGAGATGAATTAACAGAACACAAAGCAGTTTCTCAGAAAGCTTCTTTTCAGTTTTTATCTTAGGATATTTCCTTTTTCAGCATAGCCCTCTAAGGGCTTCCAAAAATATTTTGCTAATTCCACAAGAACAGTCTTAGCGAAAGGATTCTGGAGATAAAACCTGTAAATCTGTAAGATGAATTAAAAGAATTCAAAGCAGTTCCTCAGAAACCTTCTTTTCGTTTTTTATCTTACGATATTTCCATTTTAACCATAGGGCTATAGGGTTTCCAAATCTCACTTTGCAAATTCCAGAAGAAAAGTCTTAGCGAAAGGCTTCTTGAGGGTAAAGCTGTAACTCTGTAAGATGAATTAACAGAACACAAAACATTTTCTCAGAAACCTACTTTTCAATTTTTACCTTAGGCTATTTCCTTTTTCACCATAGCCCTCTATGGGATTCCAATTATCACGTTGAAAATTCCACATGAACAGTCTTAGCGAAAGTCTTCTTGAGGGGAAAGCTGTAACTCTGTGAGAGGAACTAACTGAACACAAAGCAGTTTCTCAGAAAGCTTCTTTCCAGTTTTTAACTGAGGATATTTCCTTTTTCACCATAGACCTTTTGGGCTTCCAAATATCACTTTGCAAATTCCACAACAACAGCCTTAGCGAAAGGCTTCCTGAGGTAAAAGAGTAACTCTGTGACTTGAATTAACAGAACACAAAGCAGATTCTCAGAAAGCTTCTTTCCAGTTTTTATCTTAGGATGTTTCCTTTTTCACCATTGCCCTCTATGTGCTTCCAAATATCACATTGCAAATCCCACAAGAACAGTCTTAGCGAAAGGCTTCTTGAGAGGAAAGCTGTAACTCAGTGAGACGTATTAACAGAAGACACGGCATTTTCTCAGAATGCTTCTTTCCAGTTTTTAACGGAAGGTATTTCCTTTTTCACCATAGTCCCCTATGGGTTTCCAAATATCACTTTCCAAATTTCACAAAACAGTCTTAATGAATGGCTTCTTGAGGGAAAAGCTGTAGCTCTGTGAGATGAACTAACAGAACACAAAGCAGTTTTTCAGACAGCTTCTCTTCGGTAAGTATCTTAGGATATTTCCATTTTCACCATAGCCCTCTATGGGCTTCCACATATCACTTTGGAAATTCCTCAAAAACAGTCTTAGCGGAAGGCTTCTTGAGGGGAAAGCTCTAATTCTTTGAGATGAATTAACAGAACACAAAGCAGTTTCTCGGAAAGCTTCTTTTCATTTTTTAATTGAAGGTATTTCCATTTTCACCATAGCCCTCTATGGGATTCCAAATATCACTATGCAAATTCCACAAAACAGTGGAAGCGAAAGACTTTGGGAGGGGAAAACTGTAACGCTGTGAGATGAATTAACAGAACACAAAGCAGTTTCTCAGATATCTTCTTTCCAGTTTTTAACGAAAGATATTTCCTTTTTCACCATAGTCCTCTATGGGCTTCCAAATATCACTTTGCAAATCCCACAAGAACAGTCTTAGCGAAAGCCTTCTTGAGGGGAAAGCTGTAAGTCGGTGAGATGCTTTAACAGAACACACGGCAGTTTCTCAAAAAGCTTCTTTCCAGTTTTTAACGGAAGATAGGTCCTTTTTCACCATAGCCCTCTATGGGCTTCCAAATATCACTTTGCAAATTCCACAAGAACAGTTTTACCGAAAGGCTTCTTGGGAAGAAAGCTGTAAATCTGTGAGATGAATTAACAGAACACAAAGCAGTTTCACAGAAAGCTTCATTACAGTTTTTATCTTTGGATGTTTTCTTTTTCATCATAGCCCTCTATGTGCCTTCAAATATCACTTCGAAAATTCCACAAGGAAAGTCTTAGTGAACGGCTTCTTGAGGGGAAAACTGCAACTCTGTGAGATGAATTAACAGAACACAAAGCAGTTTCTCAGATAGCTTCTTTCCAGTTTCTAACGGAGGATATTTCCTTTTAAGCCATAGCCCTCTATGGGCTTCCAAATATCACTTTGCAAGTTTCACAAGAACAGACTTAGCGAAAGGCTTCCTGAGGGGAAAGTTGTAACTCTGTGAGATGAATTAACAGAACACAAAGCAGTTTCTCAAAAAGCTTCTTTTCAGTTTTTAACCGAAGATATTTCCTTTTCCAACATAACCCTGTATGGGCTTCCAAATATCACTTTGCAAATTCCACAAGAACAGTCTTAGCGAAAGGCTTTTAGAGGGAAATGTTGTAACTATGTGAGATGAATTAACAGAACACAAAGCAATTTCTCAGAAAGCTTTTTTTCAGTTTTTATCTTACGATATTTCCTTTTTCACCATAGACCTCTATGGGCTTCCAAATCTCATTTTGCAAATTCCACAGGAACAGTCTTAGCGAAAGAATTATTGAGTGGAAAGCTGTAACTCTTTGAGGTGAATTAACAGAACAAAAAGGAGTTTCTCAGAAAGCTTCTTTACGCTTTTTAACAGAAGATATTTCCTTTTTCACCATAGCGCTCTATGGGCTTCCAAATATCATTTTGCAAATCCCACAACAACAGTCTTAGCGAAAGGCTTCTTGAAGGGAAAGCTGTAACTGAGTGAGGTCTATTATCAGAACACATGGCAGTTTCTCAGAAAGCTTCTTTCCAGTTTTTAACCGAAGATATTTCCTTTTTCACCATAGCCCTCTATGGGTTCCAAATATCACTTTGCAAATTCGACAACAGCCTTAGCGAAAGGCTTTTAGAGGGAAATGTAACTCTGTGAGATGAATTAACAGAACACAAAGCAGTTTCTCTGAAAGCTTCTTACCAGTTTTTAACAGAAAATAATTCCTTTTTCACCATAGCCCTCTATGGGATTCTAAATATCACTTTCCAAATTTCAGAAGAACAGTCTTAGTGAACGGCCTCTTGAGGGGAAATCTGTAACTCTCTGAGATGAATTAACAGAACACAAAGCAGTTTCTCAGAAATCTTCTTTCCAGTTTTTAACGGAAGATATGTCCTTTTTCACCATAGCCCTCTATGGGCTTGCAAATATCACTTTGCAAATTCCACAAGAACAGTCTTACCGAAAGGCTTCTTCCGAACAGTCTTCGGGAAAGGCTTCTGGAGGGGAAACCTGTAACTCTTTGAGATGAATTAACAGAACACAAAGCAGGTCTCAGAAAGCTTCTTTCCAGTTTTTAACTGAAGATATTGCCTTTTTCACCATAGCCCTCTAAGGGCTTCCAAATATCACATTGCAAATGCCACAAGAACAGTCTTAGCGAAAGGCTTCTAGAGGGGAAAGCTGTAACTCGGTTAGATGTATGAACAGAACACACGGCAGTATCTCAGAATGCTTCTTTCCAGTTTTTAACGGAAGATATTTCCTTTTTCACCATAGCCCTCTAAGGGCTTCCAAATATCACTTTGCAAATTCCAAAAGAGCAGTCTTAGCGAAAGCCTTCTGGAGTGGAAAGCTGTAACTCTCTGAAATGAATTAACAGAACACAGAGCTGTTTCTCAGAAAGCTTCTTTCCAGTTTTCAACCGAAGATATTTTCTTTTTCCCATAGCCCTCTATGGGCTTCCAAATATCACTTAGAAAATTCCACAAGAACAGTCTTAGCGAAAGGCTTCTTGAGGTGAAAGCTGTAACACGGTGAGATGTTTTAACAGAACACACATCCGTTTCTCAGAAAGCTTCTTTCCAATTTTTTACGTAAGTTATTTCCTTTTTCACCATAGCCCTCTACGGGCTTCTAAGATCATTTTGCAAATTCCACAAGAACAGTCTTAGCGAAAGACTTCTGGAGCGGAAAGCTGTAACTCTCTGAAATGAATTAACAGAACACAGAGCTGTTTCTCAGAAAGCTTCTTTCCAGTTTTCAACCGAAGATATTTTCTTTTTCCCATAGCCCTCTATGGGCTTCCAAATATCACTTAGAAAATTCCACAAGAACAGTCTTAGCGAAAGGCTTCTTGAGGTGAAAGCTGTAACACGGTGAGATGTTTTAACAGAACACACATCCGTTTCTCAGAAAGCTTCTTTCCAATTTTTAACCTAAGTTATTTCCTTTTTCACCATAGCCCTCTACGGGCTTCTAAGATCATTATGCAAATTCCAGAAGAACAGTCTTAGCGAAAGGCGTCTGGGAGCAAAGCTGTAATTCTGTGAGATGAACTAACAAAACACGAAGCAGTTTCTCAGAAATCTTCTTTTCGGTTTTTAATGGAAATAATGTCCTTTTTCATCATAGCCCTCAATGGGCTTCAAATTTCACTTTGCAAATTCCACAAGAACAGTCTTAGCGAAAGGCTTTTTGAGGGGAAATCTGTAACTCTGGTGACGAATTAACAGAACACAAAGCAGTTTCTCAGAAAGCTTCTTTCCAGTTTTTAACGGAAGTTATTTCCCTTTTCACCATAGCCCTCCATGGGCTTCCAAATATCACTTTGCAAATTCCAGAAGAACAGTCTTAGCGAAAGGCTTCTGAAGGGGAAATCTGTAACTCTGTGAGTTGAATTAACAGAACACAAAGCAGTTTCTCACAAATCTTCTTTCCAGTTTTTAACGGAAGTTAGTTCCTTTTTCACCATAGTTCTCTATGGGCTTCCAAATATGACTTTGCAAATTCCACAAGAACAGTCTTAGCGAAAGGCTTCTTGAGGGGGGAAGCTGTAACTCTGTGAGATGAATTAACAGAACACAAAGCAGTCTCTCAGAAAGCTTCTTTCCAGTATTTAACTGAAGATATTTCCTTTTTCACTATAGCCCTCTATGGGCTTCCAAATATCACTTTGGAAATCCCACAAGAACAGTCTTAGCGAAAGGCTTCTTGAGAGGAAAGCTGTACCTCGGTGATATGTACTAACAGAACACACCGCATTTTCTCAGAATGGTTCTTTCCAGTTTTTAACGGAAGATATTTCCTTTTTCACCTTAGCCCTCTATGGGCTTCCAAATATCACTTTGCAAATTTCACAAAACAGTCTTAGTGAACGGCTTCTTGAGGGGAAAGCTGTAACTCTGTGAGTGAACTAACAAAACACAAAGCAGCTTTCCATACAGCTTCTTTTCGGTTTTTATCTTAGGATATTTCCATTTTCACCATAGCCTACTAAGGGTATCGAAATATCACTTTGGAAATTCCACAAAAACAGTCTTAGTGGAAGGATTCTTGAGGCAAAAGCAGTAACTCTTTGAGATGAATTAACAGAACACAAAGCAGTTTCTCGGAAAGCTTCTTTTCATTTTTTAACTGAAGTTATTTCCATTTTCACCATAGCCCTCTATGGGATTCCAAATATCACTATGCAAATTCCACAAGAACAGTGGAAGCGAAAGACTTCTGGAGGGGAAAACTGTAACTCTGTGAGATGAATTAACAGAACACAAAGCAGTTTCTCAGATATCTTCTTTCCAGTTTTTAACGAAAGATATTTCCTTTTTCACCATAGCCCTGTAGGGACTTCCAAATATCACTTTGCAAATCCCACAAGAACAGTCTTAGCGAATGACTTCTTGAGGGGAAAGCTGTAACTCGGTGAGATGCTTTAACAGAACACACGGCAGTTTCTCAAAAAGCTTCTTTCCAGTTTTTAACGGAAGATATTTCCTTTTTCACCATAGCCCTCTAGGAGTTTTCTAATATCACTTTGCAAATTTCACAAGAATCGTCTCAGTGAACTGCTTCTTGAAGGGAAAGCTGTAACTCTGTGAGATGAACTAACAGAACACAAAGCAGTTTATCAGAAAGCTTCTTTACAGTTTTTATCGGAAAATATTTCCTTTTTCACCATTGCCCTCTATGAGATTCTAAATATCACTTTCCAAATTTCAGAAGAACAGTCTTAGTGAACGGCCTCATGAGGGGAAATCTGTGACACTTTGAGATGAATTAACAGAACACAAAGCAGTTTCTCAGAAAGCTTCTTTTCGGATTTTATCTCACTATATTTCCTTTTTCAACATAGCCCTCTATGGTCTTCCAAATATCACTTTGCAAATTACACAAGAACAGGCTTTGTGAAAGACTTCTTGAGGGGAAAGCTGTAACTCTCTGAGATGAATTAACAGAACACAAAGCAGTTTCTCAGAAAGCTTCTTTTCAGTTTTTATCTTAGGATATTTCCTTTTTCAGCATAGCCCTCTATGGGCTTCCAAAAACATTTTGCTAATTCCACAAGAACAGTCTTAGCGAAAGGATTCTGGAGATAAAAGCTGTAAATCTGTAAGATGAATTAAAAGAATTCAAAGCAGTTTCTCAGAAACCTTCTTTTCGTTTTTTATCTTACGATATTTCCATTTTAACCATAGGGCTATAGGGTTTCCAAATCTCACTTTGCAAATTCCAGAAGAAAAGTCTTAGCGAAAGGCTTCTTGAGGGTAAAGCTGTAACTCTGTAAGATGAATTAACAGAACACAAAACATTTTCTCAGAAACCTACTTTTCATTTTTTACCTTAGGCTATTTCCTTTTTCACCATAGCCCTCTATGGGATTCCAATTATCACGTTGAAAATTCCACATGAACAGTCTTAGCGAAAGTCTTCTTGAGGGGAAAGCTGTAACTCTGTGAGAGGAACTAACTGAACACAAAGCAGTTTCTCAGAAAGATTCTTTCCAGTTTTTAACTGAGGATATTTCCTTTTTCACCATAGCCCTTTTGGGCTTCCAAATATCACTTTGCAAATTCCACAACAACAGCCTTAGCGAAAGGCTTCCTGAGGTAAAAGAGTAACTCTGTGACTTGAATTAACAGAACACAAAGAAGATTCTCAGAAAGCTTCTTTCCAGTTTTTATCTTAGGATGTTTCCTTTTTCACCATTGCCCTCTATGTGCTTCCAAATATCACATTGCAAATCCCACAAGAACAGTCTTAGCGAAAGGCTTCTTGAGAGGAAAGCTGTAACTCAGTGAGACGTATTAACAGAAGACATGGCATTTTCTCAGAATGCTTCTTTCCAGTTTTTAACGGAAGGTATTTCCTTTTTCACCATAGTCCCCTATGGGTTTCCAAATATCACTTTCCAAATTTCACAAAACAGTCTTAATGAATGGCTTCTTGAGGGAAAAGCTGTAGCTCTGTGAGATGAACTAATAGAACACAAAGCAGTTTTTCAGACAGCTTCTCTTCGGTAAGTATCTTAGGATATTTCCATTTTCACCATAGCCCTCTATGGGCTTCCACATATCACTTTGGAAATTCCTCAAAAACAGTCTTAGCGGAAGGCTTCTTGAGGGGAAAGCTGTAATTCTTTGAGATGAATTAACAGAACACAAAGCAGTTTCTCGGAAAGCTTCTTTTCATTTTTTAATTGAAGGTATTTCCATTTTCACCATAGCCCTCTATGGGATTCCAAATATCACTATGCAAATTCCACAAGAACAGTGGAAGCGAAAGACTTTGGGAGGGGAAAACTGTAACGCTGTGAGATGAATTAACAGAACACAAAGCAGTTTCTCAGATATCTTCTTTCCAGTTTTTAACGAAAGATATTTCCTTTTTCACCATAGTCCTCTATGGGCTTCCAAATATCACTTTGCAAATCCCACAAGAACAGTCTTAGCGAAAGCCTTCTTGAGGGGAAAGCTGTAAGTCGGTGAGATGCTTTAACAGAACACACGGCAGTTTCTCAAAAAGCTTCTTTCCAGTTTTTAACGGAAGATAGGTCCTTTTTCACCATAGCCCTCTATGGGCTTCCAAATATCACTTTGCAAATTCCACAAGAACAGTTTTACCGAAAGGCTTCTTGAGAAGAAAGCTGTAAATCTGTGAGATGAATTAACAGAACACAAAGCAGTTTCACAGAAAGCTTCATTACAGTTTTTATCTTTGGATGTTTTCTTTTTCATCATAGCCCTCTATGTGCCTTCAAATATCACTTCGAAAATTCCACAAGGAAAGTCTTAGTGAACGGCTTCTTGAGGGGAAAACTGTAACTCTGTGAGATGAATTAACAGAACACAAAGCAGTTTCTCAGATAGCTTCTTTCCAGTTTCTAACGGAGGATATTTCCTTTTAAGCCATAGCCCTCTATGGGCTTCCAAATATCACTTTGCAAGTTTCACAAGAACAGACTTAGCGAAAGGCTTCCTGAGGGGAAAGTTGTAACTCTGTGAGATGAATTAACAGAACACAAAGCAGTTTCTCAAAAAGCTTCTTTTCAGTTTTTAACCGAAGATATTTCCTTTTCCAACATAACCCTGTATGGGCTTCCAAATATCACTTTGCAAATTCCACAAGAACAGTCTTAGCGAAAGGCTTTTAGAGGGAAATGTTGTAACTATGTGAGATGAATTAACAGAACACAAAGCAATTTCTCAGAAAGCTTTTTTTCAGTTTTTATCTTACGATATTTCCTTTTTCACCATAGACCTCTATGGGCTTCCAAATCTCACTTTGCAAATTCCACAGGAACAGTCTTAGCGAAAGAATTATTGAGTGGAAAGCTGTAACTCTTTGAGGTGAATTAACAGAACAAAAAGGAGTTTCTCAGAAAGCTTCTTTACGCTTTTTAACAGAAGATATTTCCTTTTTCACCATAGCGCTCTATGGGCTTCCAAATATCATTTTGCAAATCCCACAACAACAGTCTTAGCGAAAGGCTTCTTGAAGGGAAAGCTGTAACTGGGTGAGGTCTATTATCAGAACACATGGCAGTTTCTCAGAAAGCTTCTTTCCAGTTTTTAACCGAAGATATTTCCTTTTTCACCATAGCCCTCTATGGGTTCCAAATATCACTTTGCAAATTCGACAACAGCCTTAGCGAAAGGCTTTTAGAGGGAAATGTAACTCTGTGAGATGAATTAACAGAACACAAAGCAGTTTCTCTGAAAGCTTCTTACCAGTTTTTAACAGAAAATAATTCCTTTTTCACCATAGCCCTCTATGGGATTCTAAATATCACTTTCCAAATTTCAGAAGAACAGTCTTAGTGAACGGCCTCTTGAGGGGAAATCTGTAACTCTCTGAGATGAATTAACAGAACACAAAGCAGTTTCTCAGAAATCTTCTTTCCAGTTTTTAACGGAAGATATGTCCTTTTTCACCATAGCCCTCTATGGGCTTGCAAATATCACTTTGCAAATTCCACAAGAACAGTCTTACCGAAAGGCTTCTTCCGAACAGTCTTCGGGAAAGGCTTCTGGAGGGGAAACCTGTAACTCTTTGAGATGAATTAACAGAACACAAAGCAGTTTCTCAGAAAGCTTCTTTCCAGTTTTTAACTGAAGATATTGCCTTTTTCACCATAGCCCTCTAAGGGCTTCCAAATATCACATTGCAAATGCCACAAGAACAGTCTTAGCGAAAGGCTTCTAGAGGGGAAAGCTGTAACTCGGTTAGATGTATTAACAGAACACACGGCAGTATCTCAGAATGCTTCTTTCCAGTTTTTAACGGAAGATATTTCCTTTTTCACCATAGCCCTCTAAGGGCTTCCAAATATCACTTTGCAAATTCCAAAAGAGCAGTCTTAGCGAAAGACTTCTGGAGCGGAAAGCTGTAACTCTCTGAAATGAATTAACAGAACACAGAGCTGTTTCTCAGAAAGCTTCTTTCCAGTTTTCAACCGAAGATATTTTCTTTTTCCCATAGCCCTCTATGGGCTTCCAAATATCACTTAGAAAATTCCACAAGAACAGTCTTAGCGAAAGGCTTCTTGAGGTGAAAGCTGTAACACGGTGAGATGTTTTAACAGAACACACATCCGTTTCTCAGAAAGCTTCTTTCCAATTTTTAACGTAAGTTATTTCCTTTTTCACCATAGCCCTCTACGGGCTTCTAAGATCATTTTGCAAATTCCACAAGAACAGTCTTAGCGAAAGACTTCTGGAGCGGAAAGCTGTAACTCTCTGAAATGAATTAACAGAACACAGAGCTGTTTCTCAGAAAGCTTCTTTCCAGTTTTCAACCGAAGATATTTTCTTTTTCCCATAGCCCTCTATGGGCTTCCAAATATCACTTAGAAAATTCCACAAGAACAGTCTTAGCGAAAGGCTTCTTGAGGTGAAAGCTGTAACACGGTGAGATGTTTTAACAGAACACACATCCGTTTCTCAGAAAGCTTCTTTCCAACTTTTAACGTAAGTTATTTCCTTTTTCACCATAGCCCTCTACGGGCTTCTAAGATCATTATGCAAATTCCAGAAGAACAGTCTTAGCGAAAGGCGTCTGGGAGCAAAGCTGTAATTCTGTGAGATGAACTAACAAAACACGAAGCAGTTTCTCAGAAATCTTCTTTTCGGTTTTTAATGGAAATAATGTCCTTTTTCATCATAGCCCTCAATGGGCTTCAAATTTCACTTTGCAAATTCCACAAGAACAGTCTTAGCGAAAGGCTTTTTGAGGGGAAATCTGTAACTCTGGTGACGAATTAACAGAACACAAAGCAGTTTCTCAGAAAGCTTCTTTCCAGTTTTTAACGGAAGTTATTTCCCCTTTCACCATAGCCCTCCATGGGCTTCCAAATATCACTTTGCAAATTCCAGAAGAACAGTCTTAGCGAAAGGCTTCTGAAGGGGAAATCTGTAACTCTGTGAGTTGAATTAACAGAACACAAAGCAGTTTCTCACAAATCTTCTTTCCAGTTTTTAACGGAAGTTAGTTCCTTTTTCACCATAGTTCTCTATGGGCTTCCAAATATGACTTTGCAAATTCCACAAGAACAGTCTTAGCGAAAGGCTTCTTGAGGGGGGAAGCTGTAACTCTGTGAGATGAATTAACAGAACACAAAGCAGTCTCTCAGAAAGCTTCTTTCCAGTATTTAACTGAAGATATTTCCTTTTTCACTATAGCCCTCTATGGGCTTCCAAATATCACTTTGGAAATCCCACAAGAACAGTCTTAGCGAAAGGCTTCTTGAGAGGAAAGCTGTACCTCGGTGATATGTACTAACAGAACACACCGCATTTTCTCAGAATGGTTCTTTCCAGTTTTTAACGGAAGATATTTCCTTTTTCACCTTAGCCCTCTATGGGCTTCCAAATATCACTTTGCAAATTTCACAAAACAGTCTTAGTGAACGGCTTCTTGAGGGGAAAGCTGTAACTCTGTGAGTGAACTAACAAAACACAAAGCAGCTTTCCATACAGCTTCTTTTCGGTTTTTATCTTAGGATATTTCCATTTTCACCATAGCCTACTAAGGGTATCGAAATATCACTTTGGAAATTCCACAAAAACAGTCTTAGTGGAAGGATTCTTGAGGCAAAAGCAGTAACTCTTTGAGATGAATTAACAGAACACAAAGCAGTTTCTCGGAAAGCTTCTTTTCATTTTTTAACTGAAGTTATTTCCATTTTCACCATAGCCCTCTATGGGATTCCAAATATCACTATGCAAATTCCACAAGAACAGTGGAAGCGAAAGACTTCTGGAGGGGAAAACTGTAACTCTGTGAGATGAATTAACAGAACACAAAGCAGTTTCTCAGATATCTTCTTTCCAGTTTTTAACGAAAGATATTTCCTTTTTCACCATAGCCCTGTAGGGACTTCCAAATATCACTTTGCAAATCCCACAAGAACAGTCTTAGCGAATGACTTCTTGAGGGGAAAGCTGTAACTCGGTGAGATGCTTTAACAGAACACACGGCAGTTTCTCAAAAAGCTTCTTTCCAGTTTTTAACGGAAGATATTTCCTTTTTCACCATAGCCCTCTAGGAGTTTTCTAATATCACTTTGCAAATTTCACAAGAATCGTCTCAGTGAACTGCTTCTTGAAGGGAAAGCTGTAACTCTGTGAGATGAACTAACAGAACACAAAGCAGTTTATCAGAAAGCTTCTTTACAGTTTTTATCGGAAAATATTTCCTTTTTCACCATTGCCCTCTATGAGATTCTAAATATCACTTTCCAAATTTCAGAAGAACAGTCTTAGTGAACGGCCTCATGAGGGGAAATCTGTGACACTTTGAGATGAATTAACAGAACACAAAGCAGTTTCTCAGAAAGCTTCTTTTCGGATTTTATCTCACTATATTTCCTTTTTCAACATAGCCCTCTATGGTCTTCCAAATATCACTTTGCAAATTACACAAGAACAGTCTTTGTGAAAGACTTCTTGAGGGGAAAGCTGTAACTCTCTGAGATGAATTAACAGAACACAAAGCAGTTTCTCAGAAAGCTTCTTTTCAGTTTTTATCTTAGGATATTTCCTTTTTCAGCATAGCCCTCTATGGGCTTCCAAAAACATTTTGCTAATTCCACAAGAACAGTCTTAGCGAAAGGATTCTGGAGATAAAAGCTGTAAATCTGTAAGATGAATTAAAAGAATTCAAAGCAGTTTCTCAGAAACCTTCTTTTCGTTTTTTATCTTACGATATTTCCATTTTAACCATAGGGCTATAGGGTTTCCAAATCTCACTTTGCAAATTCCAGAAGAAAAGTCTTAGCGAAAGGCTTCTTGAGGGTAAAGCTGTAACTCTGTAAGATGAATTAACAGAACACAAAACATTTTCTCAGACACCTACTTTTCATTTTTTACCTTAGGCTATTTCCTTTTTCACCATAGCCCTCTATGGGATTCCAATTATCACGTTGAAAATTCCACATGAACAGTCTTAGCGAAAGTCTTCTTGAGGGGAAAGCTGTAACTCTGTGAGAGGAACTAACTGAACACAAAGCAGTTTCTCAGAAAGCTTCTTTCCAGTTTTTAACTGAGGATATTTCCTTTTTCACCATAGCCCTTTTGGGCTTCCAAATATCACTTTGCAAATTCCACAACAACAGCCTTAGCGAAAGGCTTCCTGAGGTAAAATAGTAACTCTGTGACTTGAATTAACAGAACACAAAGAAGATTCTCAGAAAGCTTCTTTCCAGTTTTTATCTTAGGATGTTTCCTTTTTCACCATTGCCCTCTATGTGCTTCCAAATATCACATTGCAAATCCCACAAGAACAGTCTTAGCGAAAGGCTTCTTGAGAGGAAAGCTGTAACTCAGTGAGACGTATTAACAGAAGACACGGCATTTTCTCAGAATGCTTCTTTCCAGTTTTTAACGGAAGGTATTTCCTTTTTCACCATAGTCCCCTATGGGTTTCCAAATATCACTTTCCAAATTTCACAAAACAGTCTTAATGAATGGCTTCTTGAGGGAAAAGCTGTAGCTCTGTGAGATGAACTAACAGAACACAAAGCAGTTTTTCAGGCAGCTTCTCTTCGGTAAGTATCTTAGGATATTTCCATTTTCACCATAGCCCTCTATGGGCTTCCACATATCACTTTGGAAATTCCTCAAAAACAGTCTTAGCGGAAGGCTTCTTGAGGGGAAAGCTGTAATTCTTTGAGATGAATTAACAGAACACAAAGCAGTTTCTCGGAAAGCTTCTTTTCATTTTTTAATTGAAGGTATTTCCATTTTCACCATAGCCCTCTATGGGATTCCAAATATCACTATGCAAATTCCACAAGAACAGTGGAAGCGAAAGACTTTGGGAGGGGAAAACTGTAACGCTGTGAGATGAATTAACAGAACACAAAGCAGTTTCTCAGATATCTTCTTTCCAGTTTTTAACGAAAGATATTTCCTTTTTCACCATAGTCCTCTATGGGCTTCCAAATATCACTTTGCAAATCCCACAAGAACAGTCTTAGCGAAAGCCTTCTTGAGGGGAAAGCTGTAAGTCGGTGAGATGCTTTAACAGAACACACGGCAGTTTCTCAAAAAGCTTCTTTCCAGTTTTTAACGGAAGATAGGTCCTTTTTCACCATAGCCCTCTATGGGCTTCCAAATATCACTTTGCAAATTCCACAAGAACAGTTTTACCGAAAGGCTTCTTGAGAAGAAAGCTGTAAATCTGTGAGATGAATTAACAGAACACAAAGCAGTTTCACAGAAAGCTTCATTACAGTTTTTATCTTTGGATGTTTTCTTTTTCATCATAGCCCTCTATGTGCCTTCAAATATCACTTCGAAAATTCCACAAGGAAAGTCTTAGTGAACGGCTTCTTGAGGGGAAAACTGTAACTCTGTGAGATGAATTAACAGAACACAAAGCAGTTTCTCAGATAGCTTCTTTCCAGTTTCTAACGGAGGATATTTCCTTTTAAGCCATAGCCCTCTATGGGCTTCCAAATATCACTTTGCAAGTTTCACAAGAACAGACTTAGCGAAAGGCTTCCTGAGGGGAAAGTTGTAACTCTGTGAGATGAATTAACAGAACACAAAGCAGTTTCTCAAAAAGCTTCTTTTCAGTTTTTAACCGAAGATATTTCCTTTTCCAACATAACCCTGTATGGGCTTCCAAATATCACTTTGCAAATTCCACAAGAACAGTCTTAGCGAAAGGCTTTTAGAGGGAAATGTTGTAACTATGTGAGATGAATTAACAGAACACAAAGCAATTTCTCAGAAAGCTTTTTTTCAGTTTTTATCTTACGATATTTCCTTTTTCACCATAGACCTCTATGGGCTTCCAAATCTCACTTTTCAAATTCCACAGGAACAGTCTTAGTGAAAGGCTTCTTGAGGGGAAAGCTGTAACTCTGTGAGGTGAATTAAGGGAACATAAAGCGGTTTCTCAGAATGCTTCTTTTCAGTTTTTATCTTAGAATATTTCTTTTTTCACCATAGACCTCTATGGGCTTCCAAATATCACATTGCAAATTCCACAAGAACAGTCTTAGCAAAAGGCTTCTTGAGAGGAAAGCTGTAACTCTGTGAGAAGAATGAACAGAACACAAAGCAGTTTTTCAGAAAGCTTATTTCCAGTTTTCAACTGAAGATATTACCTTTTTCACCATAGCCCTGTATGGGCTTCTAAATATCACTTTGCATGTTCCACAAGAACAGCATTAACGAAAGGCTTCTTGAGGGGAAAGCTGTAACTCTGTGAGATGAATTAGCAGAACACAAAGCAGTTTCTCAGAAAGCTTCTTTCCATTTCTTATCGGAAGATATTTCCTTTTTCACCATATCGCTCTATGGGCTACCAAATATCACTTTGGAAATTCCACAAGAACAGTCTAAGCGAAAGGCTTCTTGAGGGGAAAGCAGTAACTCTGAGATGAAATAAGAGAGCACAAAACAGTTTCTCAGAAAGCTTCATTCCAGTTTTTCACGGAAGATACTTCTTTTTTCAGCAAAGCGCTCTATGGGCTTACAAATATCACTTTCCTGATTCAACAAGACAGCCTTATCGAAAGGCTTCTTGAAGGGAAAGCTGTAATTCCGTGAGATGAATTAAGAGAAGACAAAGCAGTTTCTCAGACAGCTTCTTTTCAGTTTTTAAATGAAGATATTTCCTTTTTCACCCTAGAACTCTTTGGGCTTCGAAATATCACTTTGCAAATTCCAGAAGAACAGTCTTAGCGAAAGGCTTCTTGAGGGGAAAGCTGTAACTCTGTGAGTGAACTAACAAAACACAAAGCAGCTTTCCATACAGCTTCTTTTCGGTTTTTATCTTAGGATATTTCCATTTTCACCATAGCCTACTATGGGCATCGAAATATCACTTTGGAAATTCCACAAAAACAGTCCTAGCGGAACGATTCTTTAGGCAAAAGCAGTAACTCTTTGAGATGAATTAACAGAACACAAAGCAGTTTCTCAGAAAGCTTCTTTTCAGATTTTAACTGAAGGTATTTCCTTTTTCACCATAGCCCTCTATGGGCTTCAAGATATCACTTTGTAAATTCCACAACAACAGCCTTAGCGAAAGGCTTCCTGAGGTAAAAGAGTAACTGTGAGTTGAATTAACAGAACACAAAGCAGTTTCTCAGAAAGCTTTTTTTCAGTTTTTATCTTAGGATGTTTCCTTTTTCACCATTGCCCTCTATGTGCCACCAAATATCACTTTGCAATTCCACAAGAACAGTCTTAGTGAACGGCTTCCTGAGGGGAAAGCTGTAGCTCGGTGATATGTACTAACAGAACACACCGCATTTTCTCAGAATGGTTCTTTCCAGTTTTTATCTTAGGATATTTCCTTTTTCAGCATAGCCCTCTATCGGCTTCCAAAAACATTTTGCAAATTCCACGAGAACAGTCTTAGCGAAAGGATTCTGGAGATAAAAGCTGTAAATCTGTAAGATGAATTAAAAGAATTCAAAGCAGTTTCTCAGAAACCTTCTTTTCGTTTTTTATCTTACGATATTTCCATTTTAACCATAGGGCTGTAGGGTTTCCAAATATCACTTTGCAAATTCCAGAAGAAAAGTCTTAGCGAAAGGCTTCTTGAGGGTAAAGCTGTAACTCTGTAAGATGAATTAACAGAACACAAAACATTTTCTCACAAACCTACTTTTCAGTTTTTACCTTAGGCTATTTCCTTTTTCACCATAGCCCTCTATGGGATTCCAATTATCACTTTGAAAATTCCACATGAACAGTCTTAGCGAAAGTCTTCTTGAGGGGAAAGCTGTAACACTGTGAGAGGAACTAACTGAACACAAAGCAGTTTCTCAGAAAGCTTCTTTCCAGTTTTTAACTGAGGATATTTCCTTTTTCACCATAGCCCTTTTGGGCTTCCAAATATCACTTTGCGAATTCCACAACAACAGCCTTAGCGAAAGGCTCCCTGAGGTAAAAGAGTAACTCTGTGACTTGAATTAACAGAACACAAAGCAGTTTCTCAGAAAGCTTCTTTTCAGTTTTTATCTTAGGATGTTTCCTTTTTCACCATTGCCCTCTATGTGCCTCCAAATATCATTTTGTAATTCCACAAGAACAGTCTTAGTGAACGGCTTCCTGAGTGGAAAGCTGTAGCTCGGTGATATGTACTAACAGAACACACCGCATTTTCTCAGAATGGTTCTTTAAAGTTTTTAACGGAAGATATTTCCCTTTTCACCTTAGCCCTCTATGGGCTTCCAAATATCACTTTGCAAATTTCACAAAACAGTCTTAGTGAACGGCTTCTTGAGGGAAAAGCTGTAGCTCTGTGAGATGAACTAACAGAACACAAAGCAGTTTTTCAGACAGCTTCTTTTCGGTAAGTATCTTACGATATTTCCATTTTCACCATAGCCCTCTATGGGCTTCCACATATCACTTTGGAAATTCCTCAAAAACAGTCTTAGCGGAAGGCTTCTGGAGGGGAAAGCTGTAACTCTTTGAGATGAATTAACAGAACACAAAGCAGTTTCTCGGAAAGCTTCTTTTCATTTTTTAACTGAAGTTATTTCCATTTTCACCATAGCCTTCTATGGGATTCCAAATATCACTATGCAAATTCCACAAGAACAGTGGAAGCGAAAGACTTCGGGAGGGGAAAACTGTAACTCTATCAGATTAATTAACAGAACACAAAGCAGTTTCTCAGATATCTTCTTTCCAGTTTTTAACGAAAGATATTTCCTTTTTCACCATAGCCCTCTAAGGGCTTCCAAATATCACTTAGAAAATTCCACAAGAACAGTCTTAGCGAAAGGTTTCTTGAGGTGAAAGCTGTAACACGGTGAGATGTTTTAACAGAACACACATCAGTTTCTCAGAAAGCTTCTTTCCAATTTTTAACGTAAGTTATTTCCTTTTTCACCATAGCCCTCTACGGGCTTCAAAGATCACTTTGCAAATTCCACAAGAACAGTCTTAGCGAAAGGCTTCTGGGAGCAAAGCTGTAATTCTGTGAGATGAACTAACAAAACACGAAGCAGTTTCTCAGAAATCTTCTTTTCGGTTTTTAATGGAAGAAATGTCCTTTTTCATCATAGCCCTCAATGGGCTTCCAAATTTCACTTTGCAAATTCCACAAGAACAGTCTTAGCGAAAGGCTTTTTGAGGGGAAGTCTGTAACTCTGGTGACGAATTAACAGAACACAGTGCAGTTTCTCAGAAAGCTTCTTTTCAGTTTTTGTCTTAGGATATTTCCTTTTTCACCGTAGCCCTCTATGGGCTTCCAAATATCACTTTGCATATTCCAAAAGAACAGCCTTAGTGATCGGCTTCATGATAGGAAAGCTGTAACTCTGTGAGATTAATTAACGGAACACAAAGCAGTTTTTCAGAAATGTTCTTTCCAGTTTTTAGTGGAAGATATTTCCTTTTTCACCATAGTCCACTATGGGCTTCAAAATATCTCTTTGCAAATTCCACAAGAACAGTCTTAGTGAACGGCCACTTGAGGGGAAATCTGTAACTCTCTGAGATGAATTAACAGAACACAAAGCAGTTTCTCACAAATCTTCTTTCCAGTTTTTAACGGAAGTTAGTTCCTTTTTCACCATAGTTCTCTATGGGCTTCCAAATATGACTTTGCAAATTCCACAAGAACAGTCTTAGCGAAAGGCTTCTTGAGGGGGGAAGCTGTAACTCTGTGAGATGAATTAACAGAACACAAAGCAGTCTCTCAGAAAGCTTCTTTCCAGTATTTAACTGAAGATATTTCCTTTTTCACTATAGCCCTCTATGGGCTTCCAAATATCAGTTTGGAAATCCCACAAGAACAGTCTTAGTGAAAGGCTTCTTGAGAGGAAAGCTGTACCTCGGTGATATGTACTAACAGAACACACCGCATTTTCTCAGAATGGTTCTTTCCAGTTTTTAACGGAAGATATTTCCTTTTTCACCTTAGCCCTCTATGGGCTTCCAAATATCACTTTGCAAATTTCACAAAACAGTTTTAGTGAACGGCTTCTTGAGGGGAAAGCTGTAACTCTGTGAGTGAACTAACAAAACACAAAGCAGCTTTCCATACATCTTCTTTTCGGTTTTTATCTTAGGATATTTCCATTTTCACCATAGCCTACTAAGGGTATCGAAATATCACTTTGGAAATTCCACAAAAACAGTCTTAGCGGAAGGATTCTTGAGGCAAAAGCAGTAACTCTTTGAGATGAATTAACAGAACACAAAGCAGTTTCTCAGAAAGCTTAGGTATTTCCTTTTTCACCATAGCCCTCTATGGGCTTCAACATATCACTTTGTAAATTCCACAACAACAGCCTTAGCGAAAGGCTTCCTGAGGTAAAAGAGTAACTGTGAGTTGAATTAACAGAACACAAAGCAGTTTCTCAGAAAGCTTCTTTTCAGTTTTTATCTTAGGATGTTTCCTTTTTCACCATTGCCCTCTATGTGCCTCCAAATATCACTTTGCAATTCCACAAGTACAGTCTTAGTGAACGGCTTCCTGAGGGAAAAGCTGAAGCTCGGTGATATGTACTAACAGAACACACCGCATTTTCTCAGAATGGTTCTTTCCAGCTTTTAACGGAAGATATTTCCTTTTTCACCTTAGCCCTCTATGGGCTTCCAAATATCACTTTGCAAATTTCACAAAACAGTCTTAGTGAATGGCTTCTTGAGGGAAAAGCTGTAGCTCTGTGAGATGAACTAACAGAACACAAAGCAGTTTTTCAGACAGCTTCTTTTCGGTAAGTATCTTAGGATATTTCCATTTTCACCATAGCCCTCTATGGGCTTCCACATATCACTTTGGAAATTCCTCAAAAACAGTCTTAGCGGAGGGCTTCCTGAGGGGAAAGCTGTAACTCTTTGAGATGAACTAACAGAACACAAAGCAGTTTCTCGGAAAGCTTCTTTTCATTTTTTAACTGAAGTTATTTGCATTTTCACCATAGCCCTCTATGGGATTCCAAATATCACTATGCAAATTCCACAAGAACAGTGGAAGCGAAAGACTTCTGGAGGGGAAAACTGTAACTCTGTGAGATGAATTAACAGAACACAAAGCAGTTTCTCAGATATCTTCTTTCCAGTTTTTAACGAAAGATATTTCCTTTTTCACCATAGCCCTCTAGGGACGTCCAAATATCACTTTGCAAATCCCACAAGAACAGTCTTAGCGAAAGCCTTCTTGAGGGGAAAGCTGTAACTCGGTGAGATGCTTTAACAGAACACACGGCAGTTTCTCAAAAAGCTTCTTTCCAGTTTTTAACGGAAGATATTTCCTTTTTCACCATAGCCCTCTAGGAGTTTTCTAATATCACTTTGCAAATTTCACAAGAATAGTCTCAGTGAACTGCTTCTTGAAGGGAAAGCTGTAACTCTGTGAGATGAACTAACAGAACACAAAGCAGTTTATCAGAAAGCTTCTTTACAGTTCTTATCGGAAAATGTTTCCTTTTTCACCATTGCCCTCTATGAGATTCTAAATATCACTTTCCAAATTTCAGAAGAACAGTCTTAGTGAACGGCCTTGTGAGGGGAAATCTGTGACACTTTGAGATGAATTAACAGAACACAAAGCAGTTTCTCAGAAAGCTTCTTTTCGGATTTTATCTTACTATATTTCCTTTTTCAACATAGCCCTCTATGGTCTTCCAAATATCACTTTGCACTTTGTGAAAGACTTCTTGAGGGGAAAGCTGTAACTCTCTGAGATGAATTAACAGAACACAAAGCAGTTTCTCAGAAAGCTTCTTTTCAGTTTTTATCTTAGGATATTTCCTTTTTCAGCATAGCCCTCTAAGGGCTTCCAAAAATATTTTGCTAATTCCACAAGAACAGTCTTAGCGAAAGGATTCTGGAGATAAAACCTGTAAATCTGTAAGATGAATTAAAAGAATTCAAAGCAGTTCCTCAGAAACCTTCTTTTCGTTTTTTATCTTACGATATTTCCATTTTAACCATAGGGCTATAGGGTTTCCAAATCTCACTTTGCAAATTCCAGAAGAAAAGTCTTAGCGAAAGGCTTCTTGAGGGTAAAGCTGTAACTCTGTAAGATGAATTAACAGAACACAAAACATTTTCTCAGAAACCTACTTTTCAATTTTTACCTTAGGCTATTTCCTTTTTCACCATAGCCCTCTATGGGATTCCAATTATCACGTTGAAAATTCCACATGAACAGTCTTAGCGAAAGTCTTCTTGAGGGGAAAGCTGTAACTCTGTGAGAGGAACTAACTGAACACAAAGCAGTTTCTCAGAAAGCTTCTTTCCAGTTTTTAACTGAGGATATTTCCTTTTTCACCATAGACCTTTTGGGCTTCCAAATATCACTTTGCAAATTCCACAACAACAGCCTTAGCGAAAGGCTTCCTGAGGTAAAAGAGTAACTCTGTGACTTGAATTAACAGAACACAAAGCAGATTCTCAGAAAGCTTCTTTCCAGTTTTTATCTTAGGATGTTTCCTTTTTCACCATTGCCCTCTATGTGCTTCCAAATATCACATTGCAAATCCCACAAGAACAGTCTTAGCGAAAGGCTTCTTGAGAGGAAAGCTGTAACTCAGTGAGACGTATTAACAGAAGACACGGCATTTTCTCAGAATGCTTCTTTCCAGTTTTTAACGGAAGGTATTTCCTTTTTCACCATAGTCCCCTATGGGTTTCCAAATATCACTTTCCAAATTTCACAAAACAGTCTTAATGAATGGCTTCTTGAGGGAAAAGCTGTAGCTCTGTGAGATGAACTAACAGAACACAAAGCAGTTTTTCAGACAGCTTCTCTTCGGTAAGTATCTTAGGATATTTCCATTTTCACCATAGCCCTCTATGGGCTTCCACATATCACTTTGGAAATTCCTCAAAAACAGTCTTAGCGGAAGGCTTCTTGAGGGGAAAGCTCTAATTCTTTGAGATGAATTAACAGAACACAAAGCAGTTTCTCGGAAAGCTTCTTTTCATTTTTTAATTGAAGGTATTTCCATTTTCACCATAGCCCTCTATGGGATTCCAAATATCACTATGCAAATTCCACAAAACAGTGGAAGCGAAAGACTTTGGGAGGGGAAAACTGTAACGCTGTGAGATGAATTAACAGAACACAAAGCAGTTTCTCAGATATCTTCTTTCCAGTTTTTAACGAAAGATATTTCCTTTTTCACCATAGTCCTCTATGGGCTTCCAAATATCACTTTGCAAATCCCACAAGAACAGTCTTAGCGAAAGCCTTCTTGAGGGGAAAGCTGTAAGTCGGTGAGATGCTTTAACAGAACACACGGCAGTTTCTCAAAAAGCTTCTTTCCAGTTTTTAACGGAAGATAGGTCCTTTTTCACCATAGCCCTCTATGGGCTTCCAAATATCACTTTGCAAATTCCACAAGAACAGTTTTACCGAAAGGCTTCTTGGGAAGAAAGCTGTAAATCTGTGAGATGAATTAACAGAACACAAAGCAGTTTCACAGAAAGCTTCATTACAGTTTTTATCTTTGGATGTTTTCTTTTTCATCATAGCCCTCTATGTGCCTTCAAATATCACTTCGAAAATTCCACAAGGAAAGTCTTAGTGAACGGCTTCTTGAGGGGAAAACTGCAACTCTGTGAGATGAATTAACAGAACACAAAGCAGTTTCTCAGATAGCTTCTTTCCAGTTTCTAACGGAGGATATTTCCTTTTAAGCCATAGCCCTCTATGGGCTTCCAAATATCACTTTGCAAGTTTCACAAGAACAGACTTAGCGAAAGGCTTCCTGAGGGGAAAGTTGTAACTCTGTGAGATGAATTAACAGAACACAAAGCAGTTTCTCAAAAAGCTTCTTTTCAGTTTTTAACCGAAGATATTTCCTTTTCCAACATAACCCTGTATGGGCTTCCAAATATCACTTTGCAAATTCCACAAGAACAGTCTTAGCGAAAGGCTTTTAGAGGGAAATGTTGTAACTATGTGAGATGAATTAACAGAACACAAAGCAATTTCTCAGAAAGCTTTTTTTCAGTTTTTATCTTACGATATTTCCTTTTTCACCATAGACCTCTATGGGCTTCCAAATCTCATTTTGCAAATTCCACAGGAACAGTCTTAGCGAAAGAATTATTGAGTGGAAAGCTGTAACTCTTTGAGGTGAATTAACAGAACAAAAAGGAGTTTCTCAGAAAGCTTCTTTACGCTTTTTAACAGAAGATATTTCCTTTTTCACCATAGCGCTCTATGGGCTTCCAAATATCATTTTGCAAATCCCACAACAACAGTCTTAGCGAAAGGCTTCTTGAAGGGAAAGCTGTAACTGAGTGAGGTCTATTATCAGAACACATGGCAGTTTCTCAGAAAGCTTCTTTCCAGTTTTTAACCGAAGATATTTCCTTTTTCACCATAGCCCTCTATGGGTTCCAAATATCACTTTGCAAATTCGACAACAGCCTTAGCGAAAGGCTTTTAGAGGGAAATGTAACTCTGTGAGATGAATTAACAGAACACAAAGCAGTTTCTCTGAAAGCTTCTTACCAGTTTTTAACAGAAAATAATTCCTTTTTCACCATAGCCCTCTATGGGATTCTAAATATCACTTTCCAAATTTCAGAAGAACAGTCTTAGTGAACGGCCTCTTGAGGGGAAATCTGTAACTCTCTGAGATGAATTAACAGAACACAAAGCAGTTTCTCAGAAATCTTCTTTCCAGTTTTTAACGGAAGATATGTCCTTTTTCACCATAGCCCTCTATGGGCTTGCAAATATCACTTTGCAAATTCCACAAGAACAGTCTTACCGAAAGGCTTCTTCCGAACAGTCTTCGGGAAAGGCTTCTGGAGGGGAAACCTGTAACTCTTTGAGATGAATTAACAGAACACAAAGCAGGTCTCAGAAAGCTTCTTTCCAGTTTTTAACTGAAGATATTGCCTTTTTCACCATAGCCCTCTAAGGGCTTCCAAATATCACATTGCAAATGCCACAAGAACAGTCTTAGCGAAAGGCTTCTAGAGGGGAAAGCTGTAACTCGGTTAGATGTATGAACAGAACACACGGCAGTATCTCAGAATGCTTCTTTCCAGTTTTTAACGGAAGATATTTCCTTTTTCACCATAGCCCTCTAAGGGCTTCCAAATATCACTTTGCAAATTCCAAAAGAGCAGTCTTAGCGAAAGCCTTCTGGAGTGGAAAGCTGTAACTCTCTGAAATGAATTAACAGAACACAGAGCTGTTTCTCAGAAAGCTTCTTTCCAGTTTTCAACCGAAGATATTTTCTTTTTCCCATAGCCCTCTATGGGCTTCCAAATATCACTTAGAAAATTCCACAAGAACAGTCTTAGCGAAAGGCTTCTTGAGGTGAAAGCTGTAACACGGTGAGATGTTTTAACAGAACACACATCCGTTTCTCAGAAAGCTTCTTTCCAATTTTTTACGTAAGTTATTTCCTTTTTCACCATAGCCCTCTACGGGCTTCTAAGATCATTTTGCAAATTCCACAAGAACAGTCTTAGCGAAAGACTTCTGGAGCGGAAAGCTGTAACTCTCTGAAATGAATTAACAGAACACAGAGCTGTTTCTCAGAAAGCTTCTTTCCAGTTTTCAACCGAAGATATTTTCTTTTTCCCATAGCCCTCTATGGGCTTCCAAATATCACTTAGAAAATTCCACAAGAACAGTCTTAGCGAAAGGCTTCTTGAGGTGAAAGCTGTAACACGGTGAGATGTTTTAACAGAACACACATCCGTTTCTCAGAAAGCTTCTTTCCAATTTTTAACCTAAGTTATTTCCTTTTTCACCATAGCCCTCTACGGGCTTCTAAGATCATTATGCAAATTCCAGAAGAACAGTCTTAGCGAAAGGCGTCTGGGAGCAAAGCTGTAATTCTGTGAGATGAACTAACAAAACACGAAGCAGTTTCTCAGAAATCTTCTTTTCGGTTTTTAATGGAAATAATGTCCTTTTTCATCATAGCCCTCAATGGGCTTCAAATTTCACTTTGCAAATTCCACAAGAACAGTCTTAGCGAAAGGCTTTTTGAGGGGAAATCTGTAACTCTGGTGACGAATTAACAGAACACAAAGCAGTTTCTCAGAAAGCTTCTTTCCAGTTTTTAACGGAAGTTATTTCCCTTTTCACCATAGCCCTCCATGGGCTTCCAAATATCACTTTGCAAATTCCAGAAGAACAGTCTTAGCGAAAGGCTTCTGAAGGGGAAATCTGTAACTCTGTGAGTTGAATTAACAGAACACAAAGCAGTTTCTCACAAATCTTCTTTCCAGTTTTTAACGGAAGTTAGTTCCTTTTTCACCATAGTTCTCTATGGGCTTCCAAATATGACTTTGCAAATTCCACAAGAACAGTCTTAGCGAAAGGCTTCTTGAGGGGGGAAGCTGTAACTCTGTGAGATGAATTAACAGAACACAAAGCAGTCTCTCAGAAAGCTTCTTTCCAGTATTTAACTGAAGATATTTCCTTTTTCACTATAGCCCTCTATGGGCTTCCAAATATCACTTTGGAAATCCCACAAGAACAGTCTTAGCGAAAGGCTTCTTGAGAGGAAAGCTGTACCTCGGTGATATGTACTAACAGAACACACCGCATTTTCTCAGAATGGTTCTTTCCAGTTTTTAACGGAAGATATTTCCTTTTTCACCTTAGCCCTCTATGGGCTTCCAAATATCACTTTGCAAATTTCACAAAACAGTCTTAGTGAACGGCTTCTTGAGGGGAAAGCTGTAACTCTGTGAGTGAACTAACAAAACACAAAGCAGCTTTCCATACAGCTTCTTTTCGGTTTTTATCTTAGGATATTTCCATTTTCACCATAGCCTACTAAGGGTATCGAAATATCACTTTGGAAATTCCACAAAAACAGTCTTAGTGGAAGGATTCTTGAGGCAAAAGCAGTAACTCTTTGAGATGAATTAACAGAACACAAAGCAGTTTCTCGGAAAGCTTCTTTTCATTTTTTAACTGAAGTTATTTCCATTTTCACCATAGCCCTCTATGGGATTCCAAATATCACTATGCAAATTCCACAAGAACAGTGGAAGCGAAAGACTTCTGGAGGGGAAAACTGTAACTCTGTGAGATGAATTAACAGAACACAAAGCAGTTTCTCAGATATCTTCTTTCCAGTTTTTAACGAAAGATATTTCCTTTTTCACCATAGCCCTGTAGGGACTTCCAAATATCACTTTGCAAATCCCACAAGAACAGTCTTAGCGAATGACTTCTTGAGGGGAAAGCTGTAACTCGGTGAGATGCTTTAACAGAACACACGGCAGTTTCTCAAAAAGCTTCTTTCCAGTTTTTAACGGAAGATATTTCCTTTTTCACCATAGCCCTCTAGGAGTTTTCTAATATCACTTTGCAAATTTCACAAGAATCGTCTCAGTGAACTGCTTCTTGAAGGGAAAGCTGTAACTCTGTGAGATGAACTAACAGAACACAAAGCAGTTTATCAGAAAGCTTCTTTACAGTTTTTATCGGAAAATATTTCCTTTTTCACCATTGCCCTCTATGAGATTCTAAATATCACTTTCCAAATTTCAGAAGAACAGTCTTAGTGAACGGCCTCATGAGGGGAAATCTGTGACACTTTGAGATGAATTAACAGAACACAAAGCAGTTTCTCAGAAAGCTTCTTTTCGGATTTTATCTCACTATATTTCCTTTTTCAACATAGCCCTCTATGGTCTTCCAAATATCACTTTGCAAATTACACAAGAACAGGCTTTGTGAAAGACTTCTTGAGGGGAAAGCTGTAACTCTCTGAGATGAATTAACAGAACACAAAGCAGTTTCTCAGAAAGCTTCTTTTCAGTTTTTATCTTAGGATATTTCCTTTTTCAGCATAGCCCTCTATGGGCTTCCAAAAACATTTTGCTAATTCCACAAGAACAGTCTTAGCGAAAGGATTCTGGAGATAAAAGCTGTAAATCTGTAAGATGAATTAAAAGAATTCAAAGCAGTTTCTCAGAAACCTTCTTTTCGTTTTTTATCTTACGATATTTCCATTTTAACCATAGGGCTATAGGGTTTCCAAATCTCACTTTGCAAATTCCAGAAGAAAAGTCTTAGCGAAAGGCTTCTTGAGGGTAAAGCTGTAACTCTGTAAGATGAATTAACAGAACACAAAACATTTTCTCAGAAACCTACTTTTCATTTTTTACCTTAGGCTATTTCCTTTTTCACCATAGCCCTCTATGGGATTCCAATTATCACGTTGAAAATTCCACATGAACAGTCTTAGCGAAAGTCTTCTTGAGGGGAAAGCTGTAACTCTGTGAGAGGAACTAACTGAACACAAAGCAGTTTCTCAGAAAGATTCTTTCCAGTTTTTAACTGAGGATATTTCCTTTTTCACCATAGCCCTTTTGGGCTTCCAAATATCACTTTGCAAATTCCACAACAACAGCCTTAGCGAAAGGCTTCCTGAGGTAAAAGAGTAACTCTGTGACTTGAATTAACAGAACACAAAGAAGATTCTCAGAAAGCTTCTTTCCAGTTTTTATCTTAGGATGTTTCCTTTTTCACCATTGCCCTCTATGTGCTTCCAAATATCACATTGCAAATCCCACAAGAACAGTCTTAGCGAAAGGCTTCTTGAGAGGAAAGCTGTAACTCAGTGAGACGTATTAACAGAAGACATGGCATTTTCTCAGAATGCTTCTTTCCAGTTTTTAACGGAAGGTATTTCCTTTTTCACCATAGTCCCCTATGGGTTTCCAAATATCACTTTCCAAATTTCACAAAACAGTCTTAATGAATGGCTTCTTGAGGGAAAAGCTGTAGCTCTGTGAGATGAACTAATAGAACACAAAGCAGTTTTTCAGACAGCTTCTCTTCGGTAAGTATCTTAGGATATTTCCATTTTCACCATAGCCCTCTATGGGCTTCCACATATCACTTTGGAAATTCCTCAAAAACAGTCTTAGCGGAAGGCTTCTTGAGGGGAAAGCTGTAATTCTTTGAGATGAATTAACAGAACACAAAGCAGTTTCTCGGAAAGCTTCTTTTCATTTTTTAATTGAAGGTATTTCCATTTTCACCATAGCCCTCTATGGGATTCCAAATATCACTATGCAAATTCCACAAGAACAGTGGAAGCGAAAGACTTTGGGAGGGGAAAACTGTAACGCTGTGAGATGAATTAACAGAACACAAAGCAGTTTCTCAGATATCTTCTTTCCAGTTTTTAACGAAAGATATTTCCTTTTTCACCATAGTCCTCTATGGGCTTCCAAATATCACTTTGCAAATCCCACAAGAACAGTCTTAGCGAAAGCCTTCTTGAGGGGAAAGCTGTAAGTCGGTGAGATGCTTTAACAGAACACACGGCAGTTTCTCAAAAAGCTTCTTTCCAGTTTTTAACGGAAGATAGGTCCTTTTTCACCATAGCCCTCTATGGGCTTCCAAATATCACTTTGCAAATTCCACAAGAACAGTTTTACCGAAAGGCTTCTTGAGAAGAAAGCTGTAAATCTGTGAGATGAATTAACAGAACACAAAGCAGTTTCACAGAAAGCTTCATTACAGTTTTTATCTTTGGATGTTTTCTTTTTCATCATAGCCCTCTATGTGCCTTCAAATATCACTTCGAAAATTCCACAAGGAAAGTCTTAGTGAACGGCTTCTTGAGGGGAAAACTGTAACTCTGTGAGATGAATTAACAGAACACAAAGCAGTTTCTCAGATAGCTTCTTTCCAGTTTCTAACGGAGGATATTTCCTTTTAAGCCATAGCCCTCTATGGGCTTCCAAATATCACTTTGCAAGTTTCACAAGAACAGACTTAGCGAAAGGCTTCCTGAGGGGAAAGTTGTAACTCTGTGAGATGAATTAACAGAACACAAAGCAGTTTCTCAAAAAGCTTCTTTTCAGTTTTTAACCGAAGATATTTCCTTTTCCAACATAACCCTGTATGGGCTTCCAAATATCACTTTGCAAATTCCACAAGAACAGTCTTAGCGAAAGGCTTTTAGAGGGAAATGTTGTAACTATGTGAGATGAATTAACAGAACACAAAGCAATTTCTCAGAAAGCTTTTTTTCAGTTTTTATCTTACGATATTTCCTTTTTCACCATAGACCTCTATGGGCTTCCAAATCTCACTTTTCAAATTCCACAGGAACAGTCTTAGCGAAAGAATTATTGAGTGGAAAGCTGTAACTCTTTGAGGTGAATTAACAGAACAAAAAGGAGTTTCTCAGAAAGCTTCTTTACGCTTTTTAACAGAAGATATTTCCTTTTTCACCATAGCGCTCTATGGGCTTCCAAATATCATTTTGCAAATCCCACAACAACAGTCTTAGCGAAAGGCTTCTTGAAGGGAAAGCTGTAACTGGGTGAGGTCTATTATCAGAACACATGGCAGTTTCTCAGAAAGCTTCTTTCCAGTTTTTAACCGAAGATATTTCCTTTTTCACCATAGCCCTCTATGGGTTCCAAATATCACTTTGCAAATTCGACAACAGCCTTAGCGAAAGGCTTTTAGAGGGAAATGTAACTCTGTGAGATGAATTAACAGAACACAAAGCAGTTTCTCTGAAAGCTTCTTACCAGTTTTTAACAGAAAATAATTCCTTTTTCACCATAGCCCTCTATGGGATTCTAAATATCACTTTCCAAATTTCAGAAGAACAGTCTTAGTGAACGGCCTCTTGAGGGGAAATCTGTAACTCTCTGAGATGAATTAACAGAACACAAAGCAGTTTCTCAGAAATCTTCTTTCCAGTTTTTAACGGAAGATATGTCCTTTTTCACCATAGCCCTCTATGGGCTTGCAAATATCACTTTGCAAATTCCACAAGAACAGTCTTACCGAAAGGCTTCTTCCGAACAGTCTTCGGGAAAGGCTTCTGGAGGGGAAACCTGTAACTCTTTGAGATGAATTAACAGAACACAAAGCAGTTTCTCAGAAAGCTTCTTTCCAGTTTTTAACTGAAGATATTGCCTTTTTCACCATAGCCCTCTAAGGGCTTCCAAATATCACATTGCAAATGCCACAAGAACAGTCTTAGCGAAAGGCTTCTAGAGGGGAAAGCTGTAACTCGGTTAGATGTATTAACAGAACACACGGCAGTATCTCAGAATGCTTCTTTCCAGTTTTTAACGGAAGATATTTCCTTTTTCACCATAGCCCTCTAAGGGCTTCCAAATATCACTTTGCAAATTCCAAAAGAGCAGTCTTAGCGAAAGACTTCTGGAGCGGAAAGCTGTAACTCTCTGAAATGAATTAACAGAACACAGAGCTGTTTCTCAGAAAGCTTCTTTCCAGTTTTCAACCGAAGATATTTTCTTTTTCCCATAGCCCTCTATGGGCTTCCAAATATCACTTAGAAAATTCCACAAGAACAGTCTTAGCGAAAGGCTTCTTGAGGTGAAAGCTGTAACACGGTGAGATGTTTTAACAGAACACACATCCGTTTCTCAGAAAGCTTCTTTCCAATTTTTAACGTAAGTTATTTCCTTTTTCACCATAGCCCTCTACGGGCTTCTAAGATCATTTTGCAAATTCCACAAGAACAGTCTTAGCGAAAGACTTCTGGAGCGGAAAGCTGTAACTCTCTGAAATGAATTAACAGAACACAGAGCTGTTTCTCAGAAAGCTTCTTTCCAGTTTTCAACCGAAGATATTTTCTTTTTCCCATAGCCCTCTATGGGCTTCCAAATATCACTTAGAAAATTCCACAAGAACAGTCTTAGCGAAAGGCTTCTTGAGGTGAAAGCTGTAACACGGTGAGATGTTTTAACAGAACACACATCCGTTTCTCAGAAAGCTTCTTTCCAACTTTTAACGTAAGTTATTTCCTTTTTCACCATAGCCCTCTACGGGCTTCTAAGATCATTATGCAAATTCCAGAAGAACAGTCTTAGCGAAAGGCGTCTGGGAGCAAAGCTGTAATTCTGTGAGATGAACTAACAAAACACGAAGCAGTTTCTCAGAAATCTTCTTTTCGGTTTTTAATGGAAATAATGTCCTTTTTCATCATAGCCCTCAATGGGCTTCAAATTTCACTTTGCAAATTCCACAAGAACAGTCTTAGCGAAAGGCTTTTTGAGGGGAAATCTGTAACTCTGGTGACGAATTAACAGAACACAAAGCAGTTTCTCAGAAAGCTTCTTTCCAGTTTTTAACGGAAGTTATTTCCCCTTTCACCATAGCCCTCCATGGGCTTCCAAATATCACTTTGCAAATTCCAGAAGAACAGTCTTAGCGAAAGGCTTCTGAAGGGGAAATCTGTAACTCTGTGAGTTGAATTAACAGAACACAAAGCAGTTTCTCACAAATCTTCTTTCCAGTTTTTAACGGAAGTTAGTTCCTTTTTCACCATAGTTCTCTATGGGCTTCCAAATATGACTTTGCAAATTCCACAAGAACAGTCTTAGCGAAAGGCTTCTTGAGGGGGGAAGCTGTAACTCTGTGAGATGAATTAACAGAACACAAAGCAGTCTCTCAGAAAGCTTCTTTCCAGTATTTAACTGAAGATATTTCCTTTTTCACTATAGCCCTCTATGGGCTTCCAAATATCACTTTGGAAATCCCACAAGAACAGTCTTAGCGAAAGGCTTCTTGAGAGGAAAGCTGTACCTCGGTGATATGTACTAACAGAACACACCGCATTTTCTCAGAATGGTTCTTTCCAGTTTTTAACGGAAGATATTTCCTTTTTCACCTTAGCCCTCTATGGGCTTCCAAATATCACTTTGCAAATTTCACAAAACAGTCTTAGTGAACGGCTTCTTGAGGGGAAAGCTGTAACTCTGTGAGTGAACTAACAAAACACAAAGCAGCTTTCCATACAGCTTCTTTTCGGTTTTTATCTTAGGATATTTCCATTTTCACCATAGCCTACTAAGGGTATCGAAATATCACTTTGGAAATTCCACAAAAACAGTCTTAGTGGAAGGATTCTTGAGGCAAAAGCAGTAACTCTTTGAGATGAATTAACAGAACACAAAGCAGTTTCTCGGAAAGCTTCTTTTCATTTTTTAACTGAAGTTATTTCCATTTTCACCATAGCCCTCTATGGGATTCCAAATATCACTATGCAAATTCCACAAGAACAGTGGAAGCGAAAGACTTCTGGAGGGGAAAACTGTAACTCTGTGAGATGAATTAACAGAACACAAAGCAGTTTCTCAGATATCTTCTTTCCAGTTTTTAACGAAAGATATTTCCTTTTTCACCATAGCCCTGTAGGGACTTCCAAATATCACTTTGCAAATCCCACAAGAACAGTCTTAGCGAATGACTTCTTGAGGGGAAAGCTGTAACTCGGTGAGATGCTTTAACAGAACACACGGCAGTTTCTCAAAAAGCTTCTTTCCAGTTTTTAACGGAAGATATTTCCTTTTTCACCATAGCCCTCTAGGAGTTTTCTAATATCACTTTGCAAATTTCACAAGAATCGTCTCAGTGAACTGCTTCTTGAAGGGAAAGCTGTAACTCTGTGAGATGAACTAACAGAACACAAAGCAGTTTATCAGAAAGCTTCTTTACAGTTTTTATCGGAAAATATTTCCTTTTTCACCATTGCCCTCTATGAGATTCTAAATATCACTTTCCAAATTTCAGAAGAACAGTCTTAGTGAACGGCCTCATGAGGGGAAATCTGTGACACTTTGAGATGAATTAACAGAACACAAAGCAGTTTCTCAGAAAGCTTCTTTTCGGATTTTATCTCACTATATTTCCTTTTTCAACATAGCCCTCTATGGTCTTCCAAATATCACTTTGCAAATTACACAAGAACAGTCTTTGTGAAAGACTTCTTGAGGGGAAAGCTGTAACTCTCTGAGATGAATTAACAGAACACAAAGCAGTTTCTCAGAAAGCTTCTTTTCAGTTTTTATCTTAGGATATTTCCTTTTTCAGCATAGCCCTCTATGGGCTTCCAAAAACATTTTGCTAATTCCACAAGAACAGTCTTAGCGAAAGGATTCTGGAGATAAAAGCTGTAAATCTGTAAGATGAATTAAAAGAATTCAAAGCAGTTTCTCAGAAACCTTCTTTTCGTTTTTTATCTTACGATATTTCCATTTTAACCATAGGGCTATAGGGTTTCCAAATCTCACTTTGCAAATTCCAGAAGAAAAGTCTTAGCGAAAGGCTTCTTGAGGGTAAAGCTGTAACTCTGTAAGATGAATTAACAGAACACAAAACATTTTCTCAGACACCTACTTTTCATTTTTTACCTTAGGCTATTTCCTTTTTCACCATAGCCCTCTATGGGATTCCAATTATCACGTTGAAAATTCCACATGAACAGTCTTAGCGAAAGTCTTCTTGAGGGGAAAGCTGTAACTCTGTGAGAGGAACTAACTGAACACAAAGCAGTTTCTCAGAAAGCTTCTTTCCAGTTTTTAACTGAGGATATTTCCTTTTTCACCATAGCCCTTTTGGGCTTCCAAATATCACTTTGCAAATTCCACAACAACAGCCTTAGCGAAAGGCTTCCTGAGGTAAAATAGTAACTCTGTGACTTGAATTAACAGAACACAAAGAAGATTCTCAGAAAGCTTCTTTCCAGTTTTTATCTTAGGATGTTTCCTTTTTCACCATTGCCCTCTATGTGCTTCCAAATATCACATTGCAAATCCCACAAGAACAGTCTTAGCGAAAGGCTTCTTGAGAGGAAAGCTGTAACTCAGTGAGACGTATTAACAGAAGACACGGCATTTTCTCAGAATGCTTCTTTCCAGTTTTTAACGGAAGGTATTTCCTTTTTCACCATAGTCCCCTATGGGTTTCCAAATATCACTTTCCAAATTTCACAAAACAGTCTTAATGAATGGCTTCTTGAGGGAAAAGCTGTAGCTCTGTGAGATGAACTAACAGAACACAAAGCAGTTTTTCAGGCAGCTTCTCTTCGGTAAGTATCTTAGGATATTTCCATTTTCACCATAGCCCTCTATGGGCTTCCACATATCACTTTGGAAATTCCTCAAAAACAGTCTTAGCGGAAGGCTTCTTGAGGGGAAAGCTGTAATTCTTTGAGATGAATTAACAGAACACAAAGCAGTTTCTCGGAAAGCTTCTTTTCATTTTTTAATTGAAGGTATTTCCATTTTCACCATAGCCCTCTATGGGATTCCAAATATCACTATGCAAATTCCACAAGAACAGTGGAAGCGAAAGACTTTGGGAGGGGAAAACTGTAACGCTGTGAGATGAATTAACAGAACACAAAGCAGTTTCTCAGATATCTTCTTTCCAGTTTTTAACGAAAGATATTTCCTTTTTCACCATAGTCCTCTATGGGCTTCCAAATATCACTTTGCAAATCCCACAAGAACAGTCTTAGCGAAAGCCTTCTTGAGGGGAAAGCTGTAAGTCGGTGAGATGCTTTAACAGAACACACGGCAGTTTCTCAAAAAGCTTCTTTCCAGTTTTTAACGGAAGATAGGTCCTTTTTCACCATAGCCCTCTATGGGCTTCCAAATATCACTTTGCAAATTCCACAAGAACAGTTTTACCGAAAGGCTTCTTGAGAAGAAAGCTGTAAATCTGTGAGATGAATTAACAGAACACAAAGCAGTTTCACAGAAAGCTTCATTACAGTTTTTATCTTTGGATGTTTTCTTTTTCATCATAGCCCTCTATGTGCCTTCAAATATCACTTCGAAAATTCCACAAGGAAAGTCTTAGTGAACGGCTTCTTGAGGGGAAAACTGTAACTCTGTGAGATGAATTAACAGAACACAAAGCAGTTTCTCAGATAGCTTCTTTCCAGTTTCTAACGGAGGATATTTCCTTTTAAGCCATAGCCCTCTATGGGCTTCCAAATATCACTTTGCAAGTTTCACAAGAACAGACTTAGCGAAAGGCTTCCTGAGGGGAAAGTTGTAACTCTGTGAGATGAATTAACAGAACACAAAGCAGTTTCTCAAAAAGCTTCTTTTCAGTTTTTAACCGAAGATATTTCCTTTTCCAACATAACCCTGTATGGGCTTCCAAATATCACTTTGCAAATTCCACAAGAACAGTCTTAGCGAAAGGCTTTTAGAGGGAAATGTTGTAACTATGTGAGATGAATTAACAGAACACAAAGCAATTTCTCAGAAAGCTTTTTTTCAGTTTTTATCTTACGATATTTCCTTTTTCACCATAGACCTCTATGGGCTTCCAAATCTCACTTTTCAAATTCCACAGGAACAGTCTTAGCGAAAGAATTATTGAGTGGAAAGCTGTAACTCTTTGAGGTGAATTAACAGAACAAAAAGGAGTTTCTCAGAAAGCTTCTTTACGCTTTTTAACAGAAGATATTTCCTTTTTCACCATAGCGCTCTATGGGCTTCCAAATATCATTTTGCAAATCCCACAACAACAGTCTTAGCGAAAGGCTTCTTGAAGGGAAAGCTGTAACTGGGTGAGGTCTATTATCAGAACACATGGCAGTTTCTCAGAAAGCTTCTTTCCAGTTTTTAACCGAAGATATTTCCTTTTTCACCATAGCCCTCTATGGGTTCCAAATATCACTTTGCAAATTCGACAACAGCCTTAGCGAAAGGCTTTTAGAGGGAAATGTAACTCTGTGAGATGAATTAACAGAACACAAAGCAGTTTCTCTGAAAGCTTCTTACCAGTTTTTAACAGAAAATAATTCCTTTTTCACCATAGCCCTCTATGGGATTCTAAATATCACTTTCCAAATTTCAGAAGAACAGTCTTAGTGAACGGCCTCTTGAGGGGAAATCTGTAACTCTCTGAGATGAATTAACAGAACACAAAGCAGTTTCTCAGAAATCTTCTTTCCAGTGTTTAACGGAAGATATGTCCTTTTTCACCATAGCCCTCTATGGGCTTGCAAATATCACTTTGCAAATTCCACAAGAACAGTCTTACCGAAAGGCTTCTTCCGAACAGTCTTCGGGAAAGGCTTCTGGAGGGGAAACCTGTAACTCTTTGAGATGAATTAACAGAACACAAAGCAGTTTCTCAGAAAGCTTCTTTCCAGTTTTTAACTGAAGATATTGCCTTTTTCACCATAGCCCTCTAAGGGCTTCCAAATATCACATTGCAAATGCCACAAGAACAGTCTTAGCGAAAGGCTTCTAGAGGGGAAAGCTGTAACTCGGTTAGATGTATGAACAGAACACACGGCAGTATCTCAGAATGCTTCTTTCCAGTTTTTAATGGAAGATATTTCCTTTTTCACCATAGCCCTCTAAGGGCTTCCAAATATCACTTTGCAAATTCCAAAAGAGCAGTCTTAGCGAAAGACTTCTGGAGCGGAAAGCTGTAACTCTCTGAAATGAATTAACAGAACACAGAGCTGTTTCTCAGAAAGCTTCTTTCCAGTTTTCAACCGAAGATATTTTCTTTTTCCCATAGCCCTCTATGGGCTTCCAAATATCACTTAGAAAATTCCACAAGAACAGTCTTAGCGAAAGGCTTCTTGAGGTGAAAGCTGTAACACGGTGAGATGTTTTAACAGAACACACATCCGTTTCTCAGAAAGCTTCTTTCCAATTTTTAACGTAAGTTATTTCCTTTTTCACCATAGCCCTCTACGGGCTTCTAAGATCATTTTGCAAATTCCACAAGAACAGTCTTAGCGAAAGACTTCTGGAGCGGAAAGCTGTAACTCTCTGAAATGAATTAACAGAACACAGAGCTGTTTCTCAGAAAGCTTCTTTCCAGTTTTCAACCGAAGATATTTTCTTTTTCCCATAGCCCTCTATGGGCTTCCAAATATCACTTAGAAAATTCCACAAGAACAGTCTTAGCGAAAGGCTTCTTGAGGTGAAAGCTGTAACACGGTGAGATGTTTTAACAGAACACACATCCGTTTCTCAGAAAGCTTCTTTCCAACTTTTAACGTAAGTTATTTCCTTTTTCACCATAGCCCTCTACGGGCTTCTAAGATCATTATGCAAATTCCAGAAGAACAGTCTTAGCGAAAGGCGTCTGGGAGCAAAGCTGTAATTCTGTGAGATGAACTAACAAAACACGAAGCAGTTTCTCAGAAATCTTCTTTTCGGTTTTTAATGGAAATAATGTCCTTTTTCATCATAGCCCTCAATGGGCTTCAAATTTCACTTTGCAAATTCCACAAGAACAGTCTTAGCGAAAGGCTTTTTGAGGGGAAATCTGTAACTCTGGTGACGAATTAACAGAACACAAAGCAGTTTCTCAGAAAGCTTCTTTCCAGTTTTTAACGGAAGTTATTTCCCTTTTCACCATAGCCCTCCATGGGCTTCCAAATATCACTTTGCAAATTCCAGAAGAACAGTCTTAGCGAAAGGCTTCTGAAGGGGAAATCTGTAACTCTGTGAGTTGAATTAACAGAACACAAAGCAGTTTCTCACAAATCTTCTTTCCAGTTTTTAACGGAAGTTAGTTCCTTTTTCACCATAGTTCTCTATGGGCTTCCAAATATGACTTTGCAAATTCCACAAGAACAGTCTTAGCGAAAGGCTTCTTGAGGGGGGAAGCTGTAACTCTGTGAGATGAATTAACAGAACACAAAGCAGTCTCTCAGAAAGCTTCTTTCCAGTATTTAACTGAAGATATTTCCTTTTTCACTATAGCCCTCTATGGGCTTCCAAATATCACTTTGGAAATCCCACAAGAACAGTCTTAGCGAAAGGCTTCTTGAGAGGAAAGCTGTACCTCGGTGATATGTACTAACAGAACACACCGCATTTTCTCAGAATGGTTCTTTCCAGTTTTTAACGGAAGATATTTCCTTTTTCACCTTAGCCCTCTATGGGCTTCCAAATATCACTTTGCAAATTTCACAAAACAGTCTTAGTGAACGGCTTCTTGAGGGGAAAGCTGTAACTCTGTGAGTGAACTAACAAAACACAAAGCAGCTTTCCATACAGCTTCTTTTCGGTTTTTATCTTAGGATATTTCCATTTTCACCATAGCCTACTAAGGGTATCGAAATATCACTTTGGAAATTCCACAAAAACAGTCTTAGTGGAAGGATTCTTGAGGCAAAAGCAGTAATTCTTTGAGATGAATTAACAGAACACAAAGCAGTTTCTCAGAAAGCTTCTTTTCAGTTTTTAACTGAAGGTATTTCCTTTTTCACCATAGCCCTCTATGGGCTTCAAAATATCACTTTGTAAATTCCACAACAACAGTCTCAGCGAAAGGCTTCCTGAGGTAAAAGAGTAACTGTGAGTTGAATTAACAGAACACAAAGCAGTTTCTCAGAAAGCTTCTTTTCAGTTTTTATCTTAGGATGTTTCCTTTTTCACCATTGCCCTCTATGTGCCTCCAAATATCACTTTGCAATTCCACAAGAACAGTCTTAGTGAACGACTTCCTGAGGGGAAAGCTGTAGCTCGGTGATATGTACTAACAGAACACACCGCATTTTCTCAGAATGGTTCTTTCCAGTTTTTAACGGAAGATATTTCCTTTTTCACCTTAGCCCTCTATGGGCTTCCAAATATCACTTTGCAAATTTCACAAAACAGTCTTAGTGAACGGCTTCTTGAGGGAAAAGCTGTAGCTCTGTGAGATGAACTAACAGAACACAAAGCAGTTTTTCAGACAGCTTCTTTTCGGTAAGTATCTTAGGATATTTCCATTTTCACCATAGCCCTCTATGGGCTTCCACATATCACTTTGGAAATTCCTCAAAAACAGTCTTAGCGGAAGGCTTCTTGAGGGGAAAGCTGTAACTCTTTGAGATGAATTAACAGAACACAAAGCAGTTTCTCGGAAAGCTTCTTTTCATTTTTTAACGGAAGATATTTCCTTTTTCACCATAGCCCTCTAGGAGTTTTCTAATATCACTTTGCAAATTTCACAAGAATCGTCTCAGTGAACTGCTTCTTGAAGGGAAAGCTGTAACTCTGTGAGATGAACTAACAGAACACAAAGCAGTTTATCAGAAAGCTTCTTTACAGTTTTTATCGGAAAATATTTCCTTTTTCACCATTGCCCTCTATGAGATTCTAAATATCACTTTCCAAATTTCAGAAGAACAGTCTTAGTGAACGGCCTCATGAGGGGAAATCTGTGACACTTTGAGATGAATTAACAGAACACAAAGCAGTTTCTCAGAAAGCTTCTTTTCGGATTTTATCTCACTATATTTCCTTTTTCAACATAGCCCTCTATGGTCTTCCAAATATCACTTTGCAAATTACACAAGAACAGGCTTTGTGAAAGACTTCTTGAGGGGAAAGCTGTAACTCTCTGAGATGAATTAACAGAACACAAAGCAGTTTCTCAGAAAGCTTCTTTTCAGTTTTTATCTTAGGATATTTCCTTTTTCAGCATAGCCCTCTATGGGCTTCCAAAAACATTTTGCTAATTCCACAAGAACAGTCTTAGCGAAAGGATTCTGGAGATAAAAGCTGTAAATCTGTAAGATGAATTAAAAGAATTCAAAGCAGTTTCTCAGAAACCTTCTTTTCGTTTTTTATCTTACGATATTTCCATTTTAACCATAGGGCTATAGGGTTTCCAAATCTCACTTTTCAAATTCCAGAAGAAAAGTCTTAGCGAAAGGCTTCTTGAGGGTAAAGCTGTAACTCTGTAAGATGAATTAACAGAACACAAAACATTTTCTCAGACACCTACTTTTCATTTTTTACCTTAGGCTATTTCCTTTTTCACCATAGCCCTCTATGGGATTCCAATTATCACGTTGAAAATTCCACATGAACAGTCTTAGCGAAAGTCTTCTTGAGGGGAAAGCTGTAACTCTGTGAGAGGAACTAACTGAACACAAAGCAGTTTCTCAGAAAGCTTCTTTCCAGTTTTTAACTGAGGATATTTCCTTTTTCACCATAGCCCTTTTGGGCTTCCAAATATCACTTTGCAAATTCCACAACAACAGCCTTAGCGAAAGGCTTCCTGAGGTAAAATAGTAACTCTGTGACTTGAATTAACAGAACACAAAGAAGATTCTCAGAAAGCTTCTTTCCAGTTTTTATCTTAGGATGTTTCCTTTTTCACCATTGCCCTCTATGTGCTTCCAAATATCACATTGCAAATCCCACAAGAACAGTCTTAGCGAAAGGCTTCTTGAGAGGAAAGCTGTAACTCAGTGAGACGTATTAACAGAAGACACGGCATTTTCTCAGAATGCTTCTTTCCAGTTTTTAACGGAAGGTATTTCCTTTTTCACCATAGTCCCCTATGGGTTTCCAAATATCACTTTCCAAATTTCACAAAACAGTCTTAATGAATGGCTTCTTGAGGGAAAAGCTGTAGCTCTGTGAGATGAACTAACAGAACACAAAGCAGTTTTTCAGGCAGCTTCTCTTCGGTAAGTATCTTAGGATATTTCCATTTTCACCATAGCCCTCTATGGGCTTCCACATATCACTTTGGAAATTCCTCAAAAACAGTCTTAGCGGAAGGCTTCTTGAGGGGAAAGCTGTAATTCTTTGAGATGAATTAACAGAACACAAAGCAGTTTCTCGGAAAGCTTCTTTTCATTTTTTAATTGAAGGTATTTCCATTTTCACCATAGCCCTCTATGGGATTCCAAATATCACTATGCAAATTCCACAAGAACAGTGGAAGCGAAAGACTTTGGGAGGGGAAAACTGTAATGCTGTGAGATGAATTAACAGAACACAAAGCAGTTTCTCAGATATCTTCTTTCCAGTTTTTAACGAAAGATATTTCCTTTTTCACCATAGTCCTCTATGGGCTTCCAAATATCACTTTGCAAATCCCACAAGAACAGTCTTAGCGAAAGCCTTCTTGAGGGGAAAGCTGTAAGTCGGTGAGATGCTTTAACAGAACACACGGCAGTTTCTCAAAAAGCTTCTTTCCAGTTTTTAACGGAAGATAGGTCCTTTTTCACCATAGCCCTCTATGGGCTTCCAAATATCACTTTGCAAATTCCACAAGAACAGTTTTACCGAAAGGCTTCTTGAGAAGAAAGCTGTAAATCTGTGAGATGAATTAACAGAACACAAAGCAGTTTCACAGAAAGCTTCATTACAGTTTTTATCTTTGGATGTTTTCTTTTTCATCATAGCCCTCTATGTGCCTTCAAATATCACTTCGAAAATTCCACAAGGAAAGTCTTAGTGAACGGCTTCTTGAGGGGAAAACTGTAACTCTGTGAGATGAATTAACAGAACACAAAGCAGTTTCTCAGATAGCTTCTTTCCAGTTTCTAACGGAGGATATTTCCTTTTAAGCCATAGCCCTCTATGGGCTTCCAAATATCACTTTGCAAGTTTCACAAGAACAGACTTAGCGAAAGGCTTCCTGAGGGGAAAGTTGTAACTCTGTGAGATGAATTAACAGAACACAAAGCAGTTTCTCAAAAAGCTTCTTTTCAGTTTTTAACCGAAGATATTTCCTTTTCCAACATAACCCTGTATGGGCTTCCAAATATCACTTTGCAAATTCCACAAGAACAGTCTTAGCGAAAGGCTTTTAGAGGGAAATGTTGTAACTATGTGAGATGAATTAACAGAACACAAAGCAATTTCTCAGAAAGCTTTTTTTCAGTTTTTATCTTACGATATTTCCTTTTTCACCATAGACCTCTATGGGCTTCCAAATCTCACTTTTCAAATTCCACAGGAACAGTCTTAGCGAAAGAATTATTGAGTGGAAAGCTGTAACTCTTTGAGGTGAATTAACAGAACAAAAAGGAGTTTCTCAGAAAGCTTCTTTACGCTTTTTAACAGAAGATATTTCCTTTTTCACCATAGCGCTCTATGGGCTTCCAAATATCATTTTGCAAATCCCACAACAACAGTCTTAGCGAAAGGCTTCTTGAAGGGAAAGCTGTAACTGGGTGAGGTCTATTATCAGAACACATGGCAGTTTCTCAGAAAGCTTCTTTCCAGTTTTTAACCGAAGATATTTCCTTTTTCACCATAGCCCTCTATGGGTTCCAAATATCACTTTGCAAATTCGACAACAGCCTTAGCGAAAGGCTTTTAGAGGGAAATGTAACTCTGTGAGATGAATTAACAGAACACAAAGCAGTTTCTCTGAAAGCTTCTTACCAGTTTTTAACAGAAAATAATTCCTTTTTCACCATAGCCCTCTATGGGATTCTAAATATCACTTTCCAAATTTCAGAAGAACAGTCTTAGTGAACGGCCTCTTGAGGGGAAATCTGTAACTCTCTGAGATGAATTAACAGAACACAAAGCAGTTTCTCAGAAATCTTCTTTCCAGTTTTTAACAGAAGATATGTCCTTTTTCACCATAGCCCTCTATGGGCTTGCAAATATCACTTTGCAAATTCCACAAGAACAGTCTTACCGAAAGGCTTCTTCCGAACAGTCTTCGGGAAAGGCTTCTGGAGGGGAAACCTGTAACTCTTTGAGATGAATTAACAGAACACAAAGCAGTTTCTCAGAAAGCTTCTTTCCAGTTTTTAACTGAAGATATTGCCTTTTTCACCATAGCCCTCTAAGGGCTTCCAAATATCACATTGCAAATGCCACAAGAACAGTCTTAGCGAAAGGCTTCTAGAGGGGAAAGCTGTAACTCGGTTAGATGTATGAACAGAACACACGGCAGTATCTCAGAATGCTTCTTTCCAGTTTTTAATGGAAGATATTTCCTTTTTCACCATAGCCCTCTAAGGGCTTCCAAATATCACTTTGCAAATTCCAAAAGAGCAGTCTTAGCGAAAGCCTTCTGGAGCGGAAAGCTGTAACTCTCTGAAATGAATTAACAGAACACAGAGCTGTTTCTCAGAAAGCTTCTTTCCAGTTTTCAACCGAAGATATTTTCTTTTTCCCATAGCCCTCTATGGGCTTCCAAATATCACTTAGAAAATTCCACAAGAACAGTCTTAGCGAAAGGCTTCTTGAGGTGAAAGCTGTAACACGGTGAGATGTTTTAACAGAACACACATCCGTTTCTCAGAAAGCTTCTTTCCAATTTTTAACGTAAGTTATTTCCTTTTTCACCATAGCCCTCTACGGGCTTCTAAGATCATTTTGCAAATTCCACAAGAACAGTCTTAGCGAAAGACTTCTGGAGCGGAAAGCTGTAACTCTCTGAAATGAATTAACAGAACACAGAGCTGTTTCTCAGAAAGCTTCTTTCCAGTTTTCAACCGAAGATATTTTCTTTTTCCCATAGCCCTCTATGGGCTTCCAAATATCACTTAGAAAATTCCACAAGAACAGTCTTAGCGAAAGGCTTCTTGAGGTGAAAGCTGTAACACGGTGAGATGTTTTAACAGAACACACATCCGTTTCTCAGAAAGCTTCTTTCCAACTTTTAACCTAAGTTATTTCCTTTTTCACCATAGCCCTCTACGGGCTTCTAAGATCATTATGCAAATTCCAGAAGAACAGTCTTAGCGAAAGGCGTCTGGGAGCAAAGCTGTAATTCTGTGAGATGAACTAACAAAACACGAAGCAGTTTCTCAGAAATCTTCTTTTCGGTTTTTAATGGAAATAATGTCCTTTTTCATCATAGCCCTCAATGGGCTTCAAATTTCACTTTGCAAATTCCACAAGAACAGTCTTAGCGAAAGGCTTTTTGAGGGGAAATCTGTAACTCTGGTGACGAATTAACAGAACACAAAGCAGTTTCTCAGAAAGCTTCTTTCCAGTTTTTAACGGAAGTTATTTCCCTTTTCACCATAGCCCTCCATGGGCTTCCAAATATCACTTTGCAAATTCCAGAAGAACAGTCTTAGCGAAAGGCTTCTGAAGGGGAAATCTGTAACTCTGTGAGTTGAATTAACAGAACACAAAGCAGTTTCTCACAAATCTTCTTTCCAGTTTTTAACGGAAGTTAGTTCCTTTTTCACCATAGTTCTCTATGGGCTTCCAAATATGACTTTGCAAATTCCACAAGAACAGTCTTAGCGAAAGGCTTCTTGAGGGGGGAAGCTGTAACTCTGTGAGATGAATTAACAGAACACAAAGCAGTCTCTCAGAAAGCTTCTTTCCAGTATTTAACTGAAGATATTTCCTTTTTCACTATAGCCCTCTATGGGCTTCCAAATATCACTTTGGAAATCCCACAAGAACAGTCTTAGCGAAAGGCTTCTTGAGAGGAAAGCTGTACCTCGGTGATATGTACTAACAGAACACACCGCATTTTCTCAGAATGGTTCTTTCCAGTTTTTAACGGAAGATATTTCCTTTTTCACCTTAGCCCTCTATGGGCTTCCAAATATCACTTTGCAAATTTCACAAAACAGTCTTAGTGAACGGCTTCTTGAGGGGAAAGCTGTAACTCTGTGAGTGAACTAACAAAACACAAAGCAGCTTTCCATACAGCTTCTTTTCGGTTTTTATCTTAGGATATTTCCATTTTCACCATAGCCTACTAAGGGTATCGAAATATCACTTTGGAAATTCCACAAAAACAGTCTTAGTGGAAGGATTCTTGAGGCAAAAGCAGTAACTCTTTGAGATGAATTAACAGAACACAAAGCAGTTTCTCAGAAAGCTTCTTTTCAGTTTTTAACTGAAGGTATTTCCTTTTTCACCATAGCCCTCTATGGGCTTCAAAATATCACTTTGTAAATTCCACAACAACAGCCTCAGCGAAAGGCTTCCTGAGGTAAAAGAGTAACTGTGAGTTGAATTAACAGAACACAAAGCAGTTTCTCAGAAAGCTTCTTTTCAGTTTTTATCTTAGGATGTTTCCTTTTTCACCATTGCCCTCTATGTGCCTCCAAATATCACTTTGCAATTCCACAAGAACAGTCTTAGTGAACGACTTCCTGAGGGGAAAGCTGTAGCTCGGTGATATGTACTAACAGAACACACCGCATTTTCTCAGAATGGTTCTTTCCAGTTTTTAACGGAAGATATTTCCTTTTTCACCTTAGCCCTCTATGGGCTTCCAAATATCACTTTGCAAATTTCACAAAACAGTCTTAGTGAACGGCTTCTTGAGGGAAAATCTGTAGCTCTGTGAGATGAACTAACAGAACACAAAGCAGTTTTTCAGACAGCTTCTTTTCGGTAAGTATCTTAGGATATTTCCATTTTCACCATAGCCCTCTATGGGCTTCCACATATCACTTTGGAAATTCCTCAAAAACAGTCTTAGCGGAAGGCTTCTTGAGGGGAAAGCTGTAACTCTTTGAGATGAATTAACAGAACACAAAGCAGTTTCTCGGAAAGCTTCTTTTCATTTTTTAACTGAAGTTATTTCCATTTTCACCATAGCCCTCTATGGGATTCCAAATATCACTATGCAAATTCCACAAGAACAGTGGAAGCGAAAGACTTCTGGAGGGGAAAACTGTAACTCTGTGAGATGAATTAACAGAACACAAAGCAGTTTCTCAGATATCTTCTTTCCAGTTTTTAACGAAAGATATTTCCTTTTTCACCATAGCCCTCTAGGAGTTTTCTAATATCACTTTGCAAATTTCACAAGAATCGTCTCAGTGAACTGCTTCTTGAAGGGAAAGCTGTAACTCTGTGAGATGAACTAACAGAACACAAAGCAGTTTATCAGAAAGCTTCTTTACAGTTTTTATCGGAAAATATTTCCTTTTTCACCATTGCCCTCTATGAGATTCTAAATATCACTTTCCAAATTTCAGAAGAACAGTCTTAGTGAACGGCCTCATGAGGGGAAATCTGTGACACTTTGAGATGAATTAACAGAACACAAAGCAGTTTCTCAGAAAGCTTCTTTTCGGATTTTATCTCACTATATTTCCTTTTTCAACATAGCCCTCTATGGTCTTCCAAATATCACTTTGCAAATTACACAAGAACAGTCTTTGTGAAAGACTTCTTGAGGGGAAAGCTGTAACTCTCTGAGATGAATTAACAGAACACAAAGCAGTTTCTCAGAAAGCTTCTTTTCAGTTTTTATCTTAGGATATTTCCTTTTTCAGCATAGCCCTCTATGGGCTTCCAAAAACATTTTGCTAATTCCACAAGAACAGTCTTAGCGAAAGGATTCTGGAGATAAAAGCTGTAAATCTGTAAGATGAATTAAAAGAATTCAAAGCAGTTTCTCAGAAACCTTCTTTTCGTTTTTTATCTTACGATATTTCCATTTTAACCATAGGGCTATAGGGTTTCCAAATCTCACTTTGCAAATTCCAGAAGAAAAGTCTTAGCGAAAGGCTTCTTGAGGGTAAAGCTGTAACTCTGTAAGATGAATTAACAGAACACAAAACATTTTCTCAGACACCTACTTTTCATTTTTTACCTTAGGCTATTTCCTTTTTCACCATAGCCCTCTATGGGATTCCAATTATCACGTTGAAAATTCCACATGAACAGTCTTAGCGAAAGTCTTCTTGAGGGGAAAGCTGTAACTCTGTGAGAGGAACTAACTGAACACAAAGCAGTTTCTCAGAAAGCTTCTTTCCAGTTTTTAACTGAGGATATTTCCTTTTTCACCATAGCCCTTTTGGGCTTCCAAATATCACTTTGCAAATTCCACAACAACAGCCTTAGCGAAAGGCTTCCTGAGGTAAAATAGTAACTCTGTGACTTGAATTAACAGAACACAAAGAAGATTCTCAGAAAGCTTCTTTCCAGTTTTTATCTTAGGATGTTTCCTTTTTCACCATTGCCCTCTATGTGCTTCCAAATATCACATTGCAAATCCCACAAGAACAGTCTTAGCGAAAGGCTTCTTGAGAGGAAAGCTGTAACTCAGTGAGACGTATTAACAGAAGACACGGCATTTTCTCAGAATGCTTCTTTCCAGTTTTTAACGGAAGGTATTTCCTTTTTCACCATAGTCCCCTATGGGTTTCCAAATATCACTTTCCAAATTTCACAAAACAGTCTTAATGAATGGCTTCTTGAGGGAAAAGCTGTAGCTCTGTGAGATGAACTAACAGAACACAAAGCAGTTTTTCAGGCAGCTTCTCTTCGGTAAGTATCTTAGGATATTTCCATTTTCACCATAGCCCTCTATGGGCTTCCACATATCACTTTGGAAATTCCTCAAAAACAGTCTTAGCGGAAGGCTTCTTGAGGGGAAAGCTGTAATTCTTTGAGATGAATTAACAGAACACAAAGCAGTTTCTCGGAAAGCTTCTTTTCATTTTTTAATTGAAGGTATTTCCATTTTCACCATAGCCCTCTATGGGATTCCAAATATCACTATGCAAATTCCACAAGAACAGTGGAAGCGAAAGACTTTGGGAGGGGAAAACTGTAACGCTGTGAGATGAATTAACAGAACACAAAGCAGTTTCTCAGATATCTTCTTTCCAGTTTTTAACGAAAGATATTTCCTTTTTCACCATAGTCCTCTATGGGCTTCCAAATATCACTTTGCAAATCCCACAAGAACAGTCTTAGCGAAAGCCTTCTTGAGGGGAAAGCTGTAAGTCGGTGAGATGCTTTAACAGAACACACGGCAGTTTCTCAAAAAGCTTCTTTCCAGTTTTTAACGGAAGATAGGTCCTTTTTCACCATAGCCCTCTATGGGCTTCCAAATATCACTTTGCAAATTCCACAAGAACAGTTTTACCGAAAGGCTTCTTGAGAAGAAAGCTGTAAATCTGTGAGATGAATTAACAGAACACAAAGCAGTTTCACAGAAAGCTTCATTACAGTTTTTATCTTTGGATGTTTTCTTTTTCATCATAGCCCTCTATGTGCCTTCAAATATCACTTCGAAAATTCCACAAGGAAAGTCTTAGTGAACGGCTTCTTGAGGGGAAAACTGTAACTCTGTGAGATGAATTAACAGAACACAAAGCAGTTTCTCAGATAGCTTCTTTCCAGTTTCTAACGGAGGATATTTCCTTTTAAGCCATAGCCCTCTATGGGCTTCCAAATATCACTTTGCAAGTTTCACAAGAACAGACTTAGCGAAAGGCTTCCTGAGGGGAAAGTTGTAACTCTGTGAGATGAATTAACAGAACACAAAGCAGTTTCTCAAAAAGCTTCTTTTCAGTTTTTAACCGAAGATATTTCCTTTTCCAACATAACCCTGTATGGGCTTCCAAATATCACTTTGCAAATTCCACAAGAACAGTCTTAGCGAAAGGCTTTTAGAGGGAAATGTTGTAACTATGTGAGATGAATTAACAGAACACAAAGCAATTTCTCAGAAAGCTTTTTTTCAGTTTTTATCTTACGATATTTCCTTTTTCACCATAGACCTCTATGGGCTTCCAAATCTCACTTTTCAAATTCCACAGGAACAGTCTTAGCGAAAGAATTATTGAGTGGAAAGCTGTAACTCTTTGAGGTGAATTAACAGAACAAAAAGGAGTTTCTCAGAAAGCTTCTTTACGCTTTTTAACAGAAGATATTTCCTTTTTCACCATAGCGCTCTATGGGCTTCCAAATATCATTTTGCAAATCCCACAACAACAGTCTTAGCGAAAGGCTTCTTGAAGGGAAAGCTGTAACTGGGTGAGGTCTATTATCAGAACACATGGCAGTTTCTCAGAAAGCTTCTTTCCAGTTTTTAACCGAAGATATTTCCTTTTTCACCATAGCCCTCTATGGGTTCCAAATATCACTTTGCAAATTCGACAACAGCCTTAGCGAAAGGCTTTTAGAGGGAAATGTAACTCTGTGAGATGAATTAACAGAACACAAAGCAGTTTCTCTGAAAGCTTCTTACCAGTTTTTAACAGAAAATAATTCCTTTTTCACCATAGCCCTCTATGGGATTCTAAATATCACTTTCCAAATTTCAGAAGAACAGTCTTAGTGAACGGCCTCTTGAGGGGAAATCTGTAACTCTCTGAGATGAATTAACAGAACACAAAGCAGTTTCTCAGAAATCTTCTTTCCAGTTTTTAACAGAAGATATGTCCTTTTTCACCATAGCCCTCTATGGGCTTGCAAATATCACTTTGCAAATTCCACAAGAACAGTCTTACCGAAAGGCTTCTTCCGAACAGTCTTCGGGAAAGGCTTCTGGAGGGGAAACCTGTAACTCTTTGAGATGAATTAACAGAACACAAAGCAGTTTCTCAGAAAGCTTCTTTCCAGTTTTTAACTGAAGATATTGCCTTTTTCACCATAGCCCTCTAAGGGCTTCCAAATATCACATTGCAAATGCCACAAGAACAGTCTTAGCGAAAGGCTTCTAGAGGGGAAAGCTGTAACTCGGTTAGATGTATGAACAGAACACACGGCAGTATCTCAGAATGCTTCTTTCCAGTTTTTAACGGAAGATATTTCCTTTTTCACCATAGCCCTCTAAGGGCTTCCAAATATCACTTTGCAAATTCCAAAAGAGCAGTCTTAGCGAAAGCCTTCTGGAGCGGAAAGCTGTAACTCTCTGAAATGAATTAACAGAACACAGAGCTGTTTCTCAGAAAGCTTCTTTCCAGTTTTCAACCGAAGATATTTTCTTTTTCCCATAGCCCTCTATGGGCTTCCAAATATCACTTAGAAAATTCCACAAGAACAGTCTTAGCGAAAGGCTTCTTGAGGTGAAAGCTGTAACACGGTGAGATGTTTTAACAGAACACACATCCGTTTCTCAGAAAGCTTCTTTCCAATTTTTAACGTAAGTTATTTCCTTTTTCACCATAGCCCTCTACGGGCTTCTAAGATCATTTTGCAAATTCCACAAGAACAGTCTTAGCGAAAGACTTCTGGAGCGGAAAGCTGTAACTCTCTGAAATGAATTAACAGAACACAGAGCTGTTTCTCAGAAAGCTTCTTTCCAGTTTTCAACCGAAGATATTTTCTTTTTCCCATAGCCCTCTATGGGCTTCCAAATATCACTTAGAAAATTCCACAAGAACAGTCTTAGCGAAAGGCTTCTTGAGGTGAAAGCTGTAACACGGTGAGATGTTTTAACAGAACACACATCCGTTTCTCAGAAAGCTTCTTTCCAACTTTTAACCTAAGTTATTTCCTTTTTCACCATAGCCCTCTACGGGCTTCTAAGATCATTATGCAAATTCCAGAAGAACAGTCTTAGCGAAAGGCGTCTGGGAGCAAAGCTGTAATTCTGTGAGATGAACTAACAAAACACGAAGCAGTTTCTCAGAAATCTTCTTTTCGTTTTTTAATGGAAATAATGTCCTTTTTCATCATAGCCCTCAATGGGCTTCAAATTTCACTTTGCAAATTCCACAAGAACAGTCTTAGCGAAAGGCTTTTTGAGGGGAAATCTGTAACTCTGGTGACGAATTAACAGAACACAAAGCAGTTTCTCAGAAAGCTTCTTTCCAGTTTTTAACGGAAGTTATTTCCCTTTTCACCATAGCCCTCCATGGGCTTCCAAATATCACTTTGCAAATTCCAGAAGAACAGTCTTAGCGAAAGGCTTCTGAAGGGGAAATCTGTAACTCTGTGAGTTGAATTAACAGAACACAAAGCAGTTTCTCACAAATCTTCTTTCCAGTTTTTAACGGAAGTTAGTTCCTTTTTCACCATAGTTCTCTATGGGCTTCCAAATATGACTTTGCAAATTCCACAAGAACAGTCTTAGCGAAAGGCTTCTTGAGGGGGGAAGCTGTAACTCTGTGAGATGAATTAACAGAACACAAAGCAGTCTCTCAGAAAGCTTCTTTCCAGTATTTAACTGAAGATATTTCCTTTTTCACTATAGCCCTCTATGGGCTTCCAAATATCACTTTGGAAATCCCACAAGAACAGTCTTAGCGAAAGGCTTCTTGAGAGGAAAGCTGTACCTCGGTGATATGTACTAACAGAACACACCGCATTTTCTCAGAATGGTTCTTTCCAGTTTTTAACGGAAGATATTTCCTTTTTCACCTTAGCCCTCTATGGGCTTCCAAATATCACTTTGCAAATTTCACAAAACAGTCTTAGTGAACGGCTTCTTGAGGGGAAAGCTGTAACTCTGTGAGTGAACTAACAAAACACAAAGCAGCTTTCCATACAGCTTCTTTTCGGTTTTTATCTTAGGATATTTCCATTTTCACCATAGCCTACTAAGGGTATCGAAATATCACTTTGGAAATTCCACAAAAACAGTCTTAGTGGAAGGATTCTTGAGGCAAAAGCAGTAACTCTTTGAGATGAATTAACAGAACACAAAGCAGTTTCTCAGAAAGCTTCTTTTCAGTTTTTAACTGAAGGTATTTCCTTTTTCACCATAGCCCTCTATGGGCTTCAAAATATCACTTTGTAAATTCCACAACAACAGCCTCAGCGAAAGGCTTCCTGAGGTAAAAGAGTAACTGTGAGTTGAATTAACAGAACACAAAGCAGTTTCTCAGAAAGCTTCTTTTCAGTTTTTATCTTAGGATGTTTCCTTTTTCACCATTGCCCTCTATGTGCCTCCAAATATCACTTTGCAATTCCACAAGAACAGTCTTAGTGAACGACTTCCTGAGGGGAAAGCTGTAGCTCGGTGATATGTACTAACAGAACACACCGCATTTTCTCAGAATGGTTCTTTCCAGTTTTTAACGGAAGATATTTCCTTTTTCACCTTAGCCCTCTATGGGCTTCCAAATATCACTTTGCAAATTTCACAAAACAGTCTTAGTGAACGGCTTCTTGAGGGAAAAGCTGTAGCTCTGTGAGATGAACTAACAGAACACAAAGCAGTTTTTCAGACAGCTTCTTTTCGGTAAGTATCTTAGGATATTTCCATTTTCACCATAGCCCTCTATGGGCTTCCACATATCACTTTGGAAATTCCTCAAAAACAGTCTTAGCGGAAGGCTTCTTGAGGGGAAAGCTGTAACTCTTTGAGATGAATTAACAGAACACAAAGCAGTTTCTCGGAAAGCTTCTTTTCATTTTTTAACTGAAGTTATTTCCATTTTCACCATAGCCCTCTATGGGATTCCAAATATCACTATGCAAATTCCACAAGAACAGTGGAAGCGAAAGACTTCTGGAGGGGAAAACTGTAACTCTGTGAGATGAATTAACAGAACACAAAGCAGTTTCTCAGATATCTTCTTTCCAGTTTTTAACGAAAGATATTTCCTTTTTCACCATAGCCCTCTAGGAGTTTTCTAATATCACTTTGCAAATTTCACAAGAATCGTCTCAGTGAACTGCTTCTTGAAGGGAAAGCTGTAACTCTGTGAGATGAACTAACAGAACACAAAGCAGTTTATCAGAAAGCTTCTTTACAGTTTTTATCGGAAAATATTTCCTTTTTCACCATTGCCCTCTATGAGATTCTAAATATCACTTTCCAAATTTCAGAAGAACAGTCTTAGTGAACGGCCTCATGAGGGGAAATCTGTGACACTTTGAGATGAATTAACAGAACACAAAGCAGTTTCTCAGAAAGCTTCTTTTCGGATTTTATCTCACTATATTTCCTTTTTCAACATAGCCCTCTATGGTCTTCCAAATATCACTTTGCAAATTACACAAGAACAGTCTTTGTGAAAGACTTCTTGAGGGGAAAGCTGTAACTCTCTGAGATGAATTAACAGAACACAAAGCAGTTTCTCAGAAAGCTTCTTTTCAGTTTTTATCTTAGGATATTTCCTTTTTCAGCATAGCCCTCTATGGGCTTCCAAAAACATTTTGCTAATTCCACAAGAACAGTCTTAGCGAAAGGATTCTGGAGATAAAAGCTGTAAATCTGTAAGATGAATTAAAAGAATTCAAAGCAGTTTCTCAGAAACCTTCTTTTCGTTTTTTATCTTACGATATTTCCATTTTAACCATAGGGCTATAGGGTTTCCAAATCTCACTTTGCAAATTCCAGAAGAAAAGTCTTAGCGAAAGGCTTCTTGAGGGTAAAGCTGTAACTCTGTAAGATGAATTAACAGAACACAAAACATTTTCTCAGAAACCTACTTTTCATTTTTTACCTTAGGCTATTTCCTTTTTCACCATAGCCCTCTATGGGATTCCAATTATCACGTTGAAAATTCCACATGAACAGTCTTAGCGAAAGTCTTCTTGAGGGGAAAGCTGTAACTCTGCGAGAGGAACTAACTGAACACAAAGCAGTTTCTCAGAAAGCTTCTTTCCAGTTTTTAACTGAGGATATTTCCTTTTTCACCATAGCCCTTTTGGGCTTCCAAATATCACTTTGCAAATTCCACAACAACAGCCTTAGCGAAAGGCTTCCTGAGGTAAAATAGTAACTCTGTGACTTGAATTAACAGAACACAAAGAAGATTCTCAGAAAGCTTCTTTCCAGTTTTTATCTTAGGATGTTTCCTTTTTCACCATTGCCCTCTATGTGCTTCCAAATATCACATTGCAAATCCCACAAGAACAGTCTTAGCGAAAGGCTTCTTGAGAGGAAAGCTGTAACTCAGTGAGACGTATTAACAGAAGACACGGCATTTTCTCAGAATGCTTCTTTCCAGTTTTTAACGGAAGGTATTTCCTTTTTCACCATAGTCCCCTATGGGTTTCCAAATATCACTTTCCAAATTTCACAAAACAGTCTTAATGAATGGCTTCTTGAGGGAAAAGCTGTAGCTCTGTGAGATGAACTAACAGAACACAAAGCAGTTTTTCAGACAGCTTCTCTTCGGTAAGTATCTTAGGATATTTCCATTTTCACCATAGCCCTCTATGGGCTTCCACATATCACTTTGGAAATTCCTCAAAAACAGTCTTAGCGGAAGGCTTCTTGAGGGGAAAGCTGTAATTCTTTGAGATGAATTAACAGAACACAAAGCAGTTTCTCGGAAAGCTTCTTTTCATTTTTTAATTGAAGGTATTTCCATTTTCACCATAGCCCTCTATGGGATTCCAAATATCACTATGCAAATTCCACAAGAACAGTGGAAGCGAAAGACTTTGGGAGGGGAAAACTGTAACGCTGTGAGATGAATTAACAGAACACAAAGCAGTTTCTCAGATATCTTCTTTCCAGTTTTTAACGAAAGATATTTCCTTTTTCACCATAGTCCTCTATGGGCTTCCAAATATCACTTTGCAAATCCCACAAGAACAGTCTTAGCGAAAGCCTTCTTGAGGGGAAAGCTGTAAGTCGGTGAGATGCTTTAACAGAACACACGGCAGTTTCTCAAAATGCTTCTTTCCAGTTTTTAACGGAAGATAGGTCCTTTTTCACCATAGCCCTCTATGGGCTTCCAAATATCACTTTGCAAATTCCACAAGAACAGTTTTACCGAAAGGCTTCTTGAGAAGAAAGCTGTAAATCTGTGAGATGAATTAACAGAACACAAAGCAGTTTCACAGAAAGCTTCATTACAGTTTTTATCTTTGGATGTTTTCTTTTTCATCATAGCCCTCTATGTGCCTTCAAATATCACTTCGAAAATTCCACAAGGAAAGTCTTAGTGAACGGCTTCTTGAGGGGAAAACTGTAACTCTGTGAGATGAATTAACAGAACACAAAGCAGTTTCTCAGATAGCTTCTTTCCAGTTTCTAACGGAGGATATTTCCTTTTAAGCCATAGCCCTCTATGGGCTTCCAAATATCACTTTGCAAGTTTCACAAGAACAGACTTAGCGAAAGGCTTCCTGAGGGGAAAGTTGTAACTCTGTGAGATGAATTAACAGAACACAAAGCAGTTTCTCAAAAAGCTTCTTTTCAGTTTTTAACCGAAGATATTTCCTTTTCCAACATAACCCTGTATGGGCTTCCAAATATCACTTTGCAAATTCCACAAGAACAGTCTTAGCGAAAGGCTTTTAGAGGGAAATGTTGTAACTATGTGAGATGAATTAACAGAACACAAAGCAATTTCTCAGAAAGCTTTTTTTCAGTTTTTATCTTACGATATTTCCTTTTTCACCATAGACCTCTATGGGCTTCCAAATCTCACTTTGCAAATTCCACAGGAACAGTCTTAGCGAAAGAATTATTGAGTGGAAAGCTGTAACTCTTTGAGGTGAATTAACAGAACAAAAAGGAGTTTCTCAGAAAGCTTCTTTACGCTTTTTAACAGAAGATATTTCCTTTTTCACCATAGCGCTCTATGGGCTTCCAAATATCATTTTGCAAATCCCACAACAACAGTCTTAGCGAAAGGCTTCTTGAAGGGAAAGCTGTAACTGGGTGAGGTCTATTATCAGAACACATGGCAGTTTCTCAGAAAGCTTCTTTCCAGTTTTTAACCGAAGATATTTCCTTTTTCACCATAGCCCTCTATGGGTTCCAAATATCACTTTGCAAATTCGACAACAGCCTTAGCGAAAGGCTTTTAGAGGGAAATGTAACTCTGTGAGATGAATTAACAGAACACAAAGCAGTTTCTCTGAAAGCTTCTTACCAGTTTTTAACAGAAAATAATTCCTTTTTCACCATAGCCCTCTATGGGATTCTAAATATCACTTTCCAAATTTCAGAAGAACAGTCTTAGTGAACGGCCTCTTGAGGGGAAATCTGTAACTCTCTGAGATGAATTAACAGAACACAAAGCAGTTTCTCAGAAATCTTCTTTCCAGTTTTTAACGGAAGATATGTCCTTTTTCACCATAGCCCTCTATGGGCTTGCAAATATCACTTTGCAAATTCCACAAGAACAGTCTTACCGAAAGGCTTCTTCCGAACAGTCTTCGGGAAAGGCTTCTGGAGGGGAAACCTGTAACTCTTTGAGATGAATTAACAGAACACAAAGCAGTTTCTCAGAAAGCTTCTTTCCAGTTTTTAACTGAAGATATTGCCTTTTTCACCATAGCCCTCTAAGGGCTTCCAAATATCACATTGCAAATGCCACAAGAACAGTCTTAGCGAAAGGCTTGTAGAGGGGAAAGATGTAACTTGGTTAGATGTATGAACAGAACACACGGCAGTATCTCAGAATGCTTCTTTCCAGTTTTTAACGGAAGATATTTCCTTTTTCACCATAGCCCTCTAAGGGCTTCCAAATATCACTTTGCAAATTCCAAAAGAGCAGTCTTAGCGAAAGCCTTCTGGAGCGGAAAGCTGTAACTCTCTGAAATGAATTAACAGAACACAGAGCTGTTTCTCAGAAAGCTTCTTTCCAGTTTTCAACCGAAGATATTTTCTTTTTCCCATAGCCCTCTATGGGCTTCCAAATATCACTTAGAAAATTCCACAAGAACAGTCTTAGCGAAAGGCTTCTTGAGGTGAAAGCTGTAACACGGTGAGATGTTTTAACAGAACACACATCCGTTTCTCAGAAAGCTTCTTTCCAATTTTTAACGTAAGTTATTTCCTTTTTCACCATAGCCCTCTACGGGCTTCTAAGATCATTTTGCAAATTCCACAAGAACAGTCTTAGCGAAAGACTTCTGGAGCGGAAAGCTGTAACTCTCTGAAATGAATTAACAGAACACAGAGCTGTTTCTCAGAAAGCTTCTTTCCAGTTTTCAACCGAAGATATTTTCTTTTTCCCATAGCCCTCTATGGGCTTCCAAATATCACTTAGAAAATTCCACAAGAACAGTCTTAGCGAAAGGCTTCTTGAGGTGAAAGCTGTAACACGGTGAGATGTTTTAACAGAACACACATCCGTTTCTCAGAAAGCTTCTTTCCAACTTTTAACGTAAGTTATTTCCTTTTTCACCATAGCCCTCTACGGGTTTCTAAGATCATTATGCAAATTCCAGAAGAACAGTCTTAGCGAAAGGCGTCTGGGAGCAAAGCTGTAATTCTGTGAGATGAACTAACAAAACACGAAGCAGTTTCTCAGAAATCTTCTTTTCGGTTTTTAATGGAAATAATGTCCTTTTTCATCATAGCCCTCAATGGGCTTCAAATTTCACTTTGCAAATTCCACAAGAACAGTCTTAGCGAAAGGCTTTTTGAGGGGAAATCTGTAACTCTGGTGACGAATTAACAGAACACAAAGCAGTTTCTCAGAAAGCTTCTTTCCAGTTTTTAACGGAAGTTATTTCCCTTTTCACCATAGCCCTCCATGGGCTTCCAAATATCACTTTGCAAATTCCAGAAGAACAGTCTTAGCGAAAGGCTTCTGAAGGGGAAATCTGTAACTCTGTGAGTTGAATTAACAGAACACAAAGCAGTTTCTCACAAATCTTCTTTCCAGTTTTTAACGGAAGTTAGTTCCTTTTTCACCATAGTTCTCTATGGGCTTCCAAATATGACTTTGCAAATTCCACAAGAACAGTCTTAGCGAAAGGCTTCTTGAGGGGGGAAGCTGTAACTCTGTGAGATGAATTAACAGAACACAAAGCAGTCTCTCAGAAAGCTTCTTTCCAGTATTTAACTGAAGATATTTCCTTTTTCACTATAGCCCTCTATGGGCTTCCAAATATCACTTTGGAAATCCCACAAGAACAGTCTTAGCGAAAGGCTTCTTGAGAGGAAAGCTGTACCTCGGTGATATGTACTAACAGAACACACCGCATTTTCTCAGAATGGTTCTTTCCAGTTTTTAACGGAAGATATTTCCTTTTCCACCTTAGCCCTCTATGGGCTTCCAAATATCACTTTGCAAATTTCACAAAACAGTCTTAGTGAACGGCTTCTTGAGGGGAAAGCTGTAACTCTGTGAGTGAACTAACAAAACACAAAGCAGCTTTCCATACAGCTTCTTTTCGGTTTTTATCTTAGGATATTTCCATTTTCACCATAGCCTACTAAGGGTATCGAAATATCACTTTGGAAATTCCACAAAAACAGTCTTAGTGGAAGGATTCTTGAGGCAAAAGCAGTAACTCTTTGAGATGAATTAACAGAACACAAAGCAGTTTCTCAGAAAGCTTCTTTTCAGTTTTTAACTGAAGGTATTTCCTTTTTCACCATAGCCCTCTATGGGCTTCAAAATATCACTTTGTAAATTCCACAACAACAGCCTCAGCGAAAGGCTTCCTGAGGTAAAAGAGTAACTGTGAGTTGAATTAACAGAACACAAAGCAGTTTCTCAGAAAGCTTCTTTTCAGTTTTTATCTTAGGATGTTTCCTTTTTCACCATTGCCCTCTATGTGCCTCCAAATATCACTTTGCAATTCCACAAGAACAGTCTTAGTGAACGACTTCCTGAGGGGAAAGCTGTAGCTCGGTGATATGTACTAACAGAACACACCGCATTTTCTCAGAATGGTTCTTTCCAGTTTTTAACGGAAGATATTTCCTTTTTCACCTTAGCCCTCTATGGGCTTCCAAATATCACTTTGCAAATTTCACAAAACAGTCTTAGTGAACGGCTTCTTGAGGGAAAAGCTGTAGCTCTGTGAGATGAACTAACAGAACACAAAGCAGTTTTTCAGACAGCTTCTTTTCGGTAAGTATCTTAGGATATTTCCATTTTCACCATAGCCCTCTATGGGCTTCCACATATCACTTTGGAAATTCCTCAAAAACAGTCTTAGCGGAAGGCTTCTTGAGGGGAAAGCTGTAACTCTTTGAGATGAATTAACAGAACACAAAGCAGTTTCTCGGAAAGCTTCTTTTCATTTTTTAACTGAAGTTATTTCCATTTTCACCATAGCCCTCTATGGGATTCCAAATATCACTATGCAAATTCCACAAGAACAGTGGAAGCGAAAGACTTCTGGAGGGGAAAACTGTAACTCTGTGAGATGAATTAACAGAACACAAAGCAGTTTCTCAGATATCTTCTTTCCAGTTTTTAACGAAAGATATTTCCTTTTTCACCATAGCCCTCTAGGAGTTTTCTAATATCACTTTGCAAATTTCACAAGAATCGTCTCAGTGAACTGCTTCTTGAAGGGAAAGCTGTAACTCTGTGAGATGAACTAACAGAACACAAAGCAGTTTATCAGAAAGCTTCTTTACAGTTTTTATCGGAAAATATTTCCTTTTTCACCATTGCCCTCTATGAGATTCTAAATATCACTTTCCAAATTTCAGAAGAACAGTCTTAGTGAACGGCCTCATGAGGGGAAATCTGTGACACTTTGAGATGAATTAACAGAACACAAAGCAGTTTCTCAGAAAGCTTCTTTTCGGATTTTATCTCACTATATTTCCTTTTTCAACATAGCCCTCTATGGTCTTCCAAATATCACTTTGCAAATTACACAAGAACAGTCTTTGTGAAAGACTTCTTGAGGGGAAAGCTGTAACTCTCTGAGATGAATTAACAGAACACAAAGCAGTTTCTCAGAAAGCTTCTTTTCAGTTTTTATCTTAGGATATTTCCTTTTTCAGCATAGCCCTCTATGGGCTTCCAAAAACATTTTGCTAATTCCACAAGAACAGTCTTAGCGAAAGGATTCTGGAGATAAAAGCTGTAAATCTGTAAGATGAATTAAAAGAATTCAAAGCAGTTTCTCAGAAACCTTCTTTTCGTTTTTTATCTTACGATATTTCCATTTTAACCATAGGGCTATAGGGTTTCCAAATCTCACTTTGCAAATTCCAGAAGAAAAGTCTTAGCGAAAGGCTTCTTGAGGGTAAAGCTGTAACTCTGTAAGATGAATTAACAGAACACAAAACATTTTCTCAGAAACCTACTTTTCATTTTTTACCTTAGGCTATTTCCTTTTTCACCATAGCCCTCTATGGGATTCCAATTATCACGTTGAAAATTCCACATGAACAGTCTTAGCGAAAGTCTTCTTGAGGGGAAAGCTGTAACTCTGCGAGAGGAACTAACTGAACACAAAGCAGTTTCTCAGAAAGCTTCTTTCCAGTTTTTAACTGAGGATATTTCCTTTTTCACCATAGCCCTTTTGGGCTTCCAAATATCACTTTGCAAATTCCACAACAACAGCCTTAGCGAAAGGCTTCCTGAGGTAAAATAGTAACTCTGTGACTTGAATTAACAGAACACAAAGAAGATTCTCAGAAAGCTTCTTTCCAGTTTTTATCTTAGGATGTTTCCTTTTTCACCATTGCCCTCTATGTGCTTCCAAATATCACATTGCAAATCCCACAAGAACAGTCTTAGCGAAAGGCTTCTTGAGAGGAAAGCTGTAACTCAGTGAGACGTATTAACAGAAGACACGGCATTTTCTCAGAATGCTTCTTTCCAGTTTTTAACGGAAGGTATTTCCTTTTTCACCATAGTCCCCTATGGGTTTCCAAATATCACTTTCCAAATTTCACAAAACAGTCTTAATGAATGGCTTCTTGAGGGAAAAGCTGTAGCTCTGTGAGATGAACTAACAGAACACAAAGCAGTTTTTCAGACAGCTTCTCTTCGGTAAGTATCTTAGGATATTTCCATTTTCACCATAGCCCTCTATGGGCTTCCACATATCACTTTGGAAATTCCTCAAAAACAGTCTTAGCGGAAGGCTTCTTGAGGGGAAAGCTGTAATTCTTTGAGATGAATTAACAGAACACAAAGCAGTTTCTCGGAAAGCTTCTTTTCATTTTTTAATTGAAGGTATTTCCATTTTCACCATAGCCCTCTATGGGATTCCAAATATCACTATGCAAATTCCACAAGAACAGTGGAAGCGAAAGACTTCGGGAGGGGAAAACTGTAACGCTGTGAGATGAATTAACAGAACACAAAGCAGTTTCTCAGATATCTTCTTTCCAGTTTTTAACGAAAGATATTTCCTTTTTCACCATAGTCCTCTATGGGCTTCCAAATATCACTTTGCAAATCCCACAAGAACAGTCTTAGCGAAAGCCTTCTTGAGGGGAAAGCTGTAAGTCGGTGAGATGCTTTAACAGAACACACGGCAGTTTCTCAAAAAGCTTCTTTCCAGTTTTTAACGGAAGATAGGTCCTTTTTCACCATAGCCCTCTATGGGCTTCCAAATATCACTTTGCAAATTCCACAAGAACAGTTTTACCGAAAGGCTTCTTGAGAAGAAAGCTGTAAATCTGTGAGATGAATTAACAGAACACAAAGCAGTTTCACAGAAAGCTTCATTACAGTTTTTATCTTTGGATGTTTTCTTTTTCATCATAGCCCTCTATGTGCCTTCAAATATCACTTCGAAAATTCCACAAGGAAAGTCTTAGTGAACGGCTTCTTGAGGGGAAAACTGTAACTCTGTGAGATGAATTAACAGAACACAAAGCAGTTTCTCAGATAGCTTCTTTCCAGTTTCTAACGGAGGATATTTCCTTTTAAGCCATAGCCCTCTATGGGCTTCCAAATATCACTTTGCAAGTTTCACAAGAACAGACTTAGCGAAAGGCTTCCTGAGGGGAAAGTTGTAACTCTGTGAGATGAATTAACAGAACACAAAGCAGTTTCTCAAAAAGCTTCTTTTCAGTTTTTAACCGAAGATATTTCCTTTTCCAACATAACCCTGTATGGGCTTCCAAATATCACTTTGCAAATTCCACAAGAACAGTCTTAGCGAAAGGCTTTTAGAGGGAAATGTTGTAACTATGTGAGATGAATTAACAGAACACAAAGCAATTTCTCAGAAAGCTTTTTTTCAGTTTTTATCTTACGATATTTCCTTTTTCACCATAGACCTCTATGGGCTTCCAAATCTCACTTTGCAAATTCCACAGGAACAGTCTTAGCGAAAGAATTATAGAGTGGAAAGCTGTAACTCTTTGAGGTGAATTAACAGAACAAAAAGGAGTTTCTCAGAAAGCTTCTTTACGCTTTTTAACAGAAGATATTTCCTTTTTCACCATAGCGCTCTATGGGCTTCCAAATATCATTTTGCAAATCCCACAACAACAGTCTTAGCGAAAGGCTTCTTGAAGGGAAAGCTGTAACTGGGTGAGGTCTATTATCAGAACACATGGCAGTTTCTCAGAAAGCTTCTTTCCAGTTTTTAACCGAAGATATTTCCTTTTTCACCATAGCCCTCTATGGGTTCCAAATATCACTTTGCAAATTCGACAACAGCCTTAGCGAAAGGCTTTTAGAGGGAAATGTAACTCTGTGAGATGAATTAACAGAACACAAAGCAGTTTCTCTGAAAGCTTCTTACCAGTTTTTAACAGAAAATAATTCCTTTTTCACCATAGCCCTCTATGGGATTCTAAATATCACTTTCCAAATTTCAGAAGAACAGTCTTAGTGAACGGCCTCTTGAGGGGAAATCTGTAACTCTCTGAGATGAATTAACAGAACACAAAGCAGTTTCTCAGAAATCTTCTTTCCAGTTTTTAACGGAAGATATGTCCTTTTTCACCATAGCCCTCTATGGGCTTGCAAATATCACTTTGCAAATTCCACAAGAACAGTCTTACCGAAAGGCTTCTTCCGAACAGTCTTCGGGAAAGGCTTCTGGAGGGGAAACCTGTAACTCTTTGAGATGAATTAACAGAACACAAAGCAGTTTCTCAGAAAGCTTCTTTCCAGTTTTTAACTGAAGATATTGCCTTTTTCACCATAGCCCTCTAAGGGCTTCCAAATATCACATTGCAAATGCCACAAGAACAGTCTTAGCGAAAGGCTTCTAGAGGGGAAAGCTGTAACTCGGTTAGATGTATGAACAGAACACACGGCAGTATCTCAGAATGCTTCTTTCCAGTTTTTAACGGAAGATATTTCCTTTTTCACCATAGCCCTCTAAGGGCTTCCAAATATCACTTTGCAAATTCCAAAAGAGCAGTCTTAGCGAAAGACTTCTGGAGCGGAAAGCTGTAACTCTCTGAAATGAATTAACAGAACACAGAGCTGTTTCTCAGAAAGCTTCTTTCCAGTTTTCAACCGAAGATATTTTCTTTTTCCCATAGCCCTCTATGGGCTTCCAAATATCACTTAGAAAATTCCACAAGAACAGTCTTAGCGAAAGGCTTCTTGAGGTGAAAGCTGTAACACGGTGAGATGTTTTAACAGAACACACATCCGTTTCTCAGAAAGCTTCTTTCCAATTTTTAACGTAAGTTATTTCCTTTTTCACCATAGCCCTCTACGGGCTTCTAAGATCATTTTGCAAATTCCACAAGAACAGTCTTAGCGAAAGACTTCTGGAGCGGAAAGCTGTAACTCTCTGAAATGAATTAACAGAACACAGAGCTGTTTCTCAGAAAGCTTCTTTCCAGTTTTCAACCGAAGATATTTTCTTTTTCCCATAGCCCTCTATGGGCTTCCAAATATCACTTAGAAAATTCCACAAGAACAGTCTTAGCGAAAGGCTTCTTGAGGTGAAAGCTGTAACACGGTGAGATGTTTTAACAGAACACACATCCGTTTCTCAGAAAGCTTCTTTCCAACTTTTAACGTAAGTTATTTCCTTTTTCACCATAGCCCTCTACGGGCTTCTAAGATCATTATGCAAATTCCAGAAGAACAGTCTTAGCGAAAGGCGTCTGGGAGCAAAGCTGTAATTCTGTGAGATGAACTAACAAAACACGAAGCAGTTTCTCAGAAATCTTCTTTTCGGTTTTTAATGGAAATAATGTCCTTTTTCATCATAGCCCTCAATGGGCTTCAAATTTCACTTTGCAAATTCCACAAGAACAGTCTTAGCGAAAGGCTTTTTGAGGGGAAATCTGTAACTCTGGTGACGAATTAACAGAACACAAAGCAGTTTCTCAGAAAGCTTCTTTCCAGTTTTTAACGGAAGTTATTTCCCTTTTCACCATAGCCCTCCATGGGCTTCCAAATATCACTTTGCAAATTCCAGAAGAACAGTCTTAGCGAAAGGCTTCTGAAGGGGAAATCTGTAACTCTGTGAGTTGAATTAACAGAACACAAAGCAGTTTCTCACAAATCTTCTTTCCAGTTTTTAACGGAAGTTAGTTCCTTTTTCACCATAGTTCTCTATGGGCTTCCAAATATGACTTTGCAAATTCCACAAGAACAGTCTTAGCGAAAGGCTTCTTGAGGGGGGAAGCTGTAACTCTGTGAGATGAATTAACAGAACACAAAGCAGTCTCTCAGAAAGCTTCTTTCCAGTATTTAACTGAAGATATTTCCTTTTTCACTATAGCCCTCTATGGGCTTCCAAATATCACTTTGGAAATCCCACAAGAACAGTCTTAGCGAAAGGCTTCTTGAGAGGAAAGCTGTACCTCGGTGATATGTACTAACAGAACACACCGCATTTTCTCAGAATGGTTCTTTCCAGTTTTTAACGGAAGATATTTCCTTTTCCACCTTAGCCCTCTATGGGCTTCCAAATATCACTTTGCAAATTTCACAAAACAGTCTTAGTGAACGGCTTCTTGAGGGGAAAGCTGTAACTCTGTGAGTGAACTAACAAAACACAAAGCAGCTTTCCATACAGCTTCTTTTCGGTTTTTATCTTAGGATATTTCCATTTTCACCATAGCCTACTAAGGGTATCGAAATATCACTTTGGAAATTCCACAAAAACAGTCTTAGTGGAAGGATTCTTGAGGCAAAAGCAGTAACTCTTTGAGATGAATTAACAGAACACAAAGCAGTTTCTCAGAAAGCTTCTTTTCAGTTTTTAACTGAAGGTATTTCCTTTTTCACCATAGCCCTCTATGGGCTTCAAAATATCACTTTGTAAATTCCACAACAACAGCCTCAGCGAAAGGCTTCCTGAGGTAAAAGAGTAACTGTGAGTTGAATTAACAGAACACAAAGCAGTTTCTCAGAAAGCTTCTTTTCAGTTTTTATCTTAGGATGTTTCCTTTTTCACCATTGCCCTCTATGTGCCTCCAAATATCACTTTGCAATTCCACAAGAACAGTCTTAGTGAACGGCTTCCTGAGGGGAAAGCTGTAGCTCGGTGATATGTACTAACAGAACACACCGCATTTTCTCAGAATGGTTCTTTCCAGTTTTTAACGGAAGATATTTCCTTTTTCACCTTAGCCCTCTATGGGCTTCCAAATATCACTTTGCAAATTTCACAAAACAGTCTTAGTGAACGGCTTCTTGAGGGAAAAGCTGTAGCTCTGTGAGATGAACTAACAGAACACAAAGCAGTTTTTCAGACAGCTTCTTTTCGGTAAGTATCTTAGGATATTTCCATTTTCACCATAGCCCTCTATGGGCTTCCACATATCACTTTGGAAATTCCTCAAAAACAGTCTTAGCGGAAGGCTTCTTGAGGGGAAAGCTGTAACTCTTTGAGATGAATTAACAGAACACAAAGCAGTTTCTCGGAAAGCTTCTTTTCATTTTTTAACTGAAGTTATTTCCATTTTCACCATAGCCCTCTATGGGATTCCAAATATCACTATGCAAATTCCACAAGAACAGTGGAAGCGAAAGACTTCTGGAGGGGAAAACTGTAACTCTGTGAGATGAATTAACAGAACACAAAGCAGTTTCTCAGATATCTTCTTTCCAGTTTTTAACGAAAGATATTTCCTTTTTCACCATAGCCCTGTAGGGACTTCCAAATATCACTTTGCAAATCCCACAAGAACAGTCTTAGCGAAAGCCTTCTTGAGGGGAAAGCTGTAACTCGGTGAGATGCTTTAACAGAACACACGGCAGTTTCTCAAAAAGCTTCTTTCCAGTTTTTAACGGAAGATATTTCCTTTTTCACCATAGCCCTCTAGGAGTTTTCTAATATCACTTTGCAAATTTCACAAGAATCGTCTCAGTGAACTGCTTCTTGAAGGGAAAGCTGTAACTCTGTGAGATGAACTAACAGAACACAAAGCAGTTTATCAGAAAGCTTCTTTACAGTTTTTATCGGAAAATATTTCCTTTTTCACCATTGCCCTCTATGAGATTCTAAATATCACGTTCCAAATTTCAGAAGAACAGTCTTAGTGAACGGCCTCATGAGGGGAAATCTGTGACACTTTGAGATGAATTAACAGAACACAAAGCAGTTTCTCAGAAAGCTTCTTTTCGGATTTTATCTCACTATATTTCCTTTTTCAACATAGCCCTCAATGGTCTTCCAAATCTCACTTTGCAAATTCCAGAAGAAAAGTCTTAGCGAAAGGCTTCTTGAGGGTAAAGCTGTAACTCTGTAAGATGAATTAACAGAACACAAAACATTTTCTCAGAAACCAACTTTTCTGTTTTTACCTTAAGATATTTCCTTTTTCACCATAGCCCTCTATGGGATTCCAATTATCACGTTGAAAATTCCACATGAACAGTCTTAGCGAAAGTCTTCTTGAGGGGAAAGCTGTAACTCTGTGAGAGGAACTAACTGAACACAAAGCAGTTTCTCAGAAAGCTTCTTTCCAGTTTTTAACTGAGGATATTTCCTTTTTCACCATAGCCCTTTTGGGCTTCCAAATATCACTTTGCAAATTCCACAACAACAGCCTTAGCGAAAGGCTTCCTGAGGTAAAATAGTAACTCTGTGACTTGAATTAACAGAACACAAAGAAGATTCTCAGAAAGCTTCCTTCCAGTTTTTATCTTAGGATGTTTCCTTTTTCACCATTGCCCTCTATGTGCTTCCAAATATCACATTGCAAATCCCACAAGAACAGTCTTAGCGAAAGGCTTCTTGAGAGGAAAGCTGTAACTCAGTGAGACGTATTAACAGAAGACACGGCATTTTCTCAGAATGCTTCTTTCCAGTTTTTAACGGAAGGTATTTCCTTTTTCACCATAGTCCCCTATGGGTTTCCAAATATCACTTTCCAAATTTCACAAAACAGTCTTAATGAATGGCTTCTTGAGGGAAAAGCTGTAGCTCTGTGAGATGAACTAACAGAACACAAAGCAGTTTTTCAGACAGCTTCTCTTCGGTAAGTATCTTAGGATATTTCCATTTTCACCATAGCCCTCTATGGGCTTCCACATATCACTTTGGAAATTCCTCAAAAACAGTCTTAGCGGAAGGCTTCTTGAGGGGAAAGCTGTAATTCTTTGAGATGAATTAACAGAACACAAAGCAGTTTCTCGGAAAGCTTCTTTTCATTTTTTAATTGAAGGTATTTCCATTTTCACCATAGCCCTCTATGGGATTCCAAATATCACTATGCAAATTCCACAAGAACAGTGGAAGCGAAAGACTTCGGGAGGGGAAAACTGTAACGCTGTGAGATGAATTAACAGAACACAAAGCAGTTTCTCAGATATCTTCTTTCCAGTTTTTAACGAAAGATATTTCCTTTTTCACCATAGTCCTCTATGGGCTTCCAAATATCACTTTGCAAATCCCACAAGAACAGTCTTAGCGAAAGCCTTCTTGAGGGGAAAGCTGTAAGTCGGTGAGATGCTTTAACAGAACACACGGCAGTTTCTCAAAAAGCTTCTTTCCAGTTTTTAACGGAAGATAGGTCCTTTTTCACCGTAGCCCTCTATGGGCTTCCAAATATCACTTTGCAAATTCCACAAGAACAGTTTTACCGAAAGGCTTCTTGAGAAGAAAGCTGTAAATCTGTGAGATGAATTAACAGAACACAAAGCAGTTTCTCAGATAGCTTCTTTCCAGTTTCTAACGGAGGATATTTCCTTTTAAGCCATAGCCCTCTATGGGCTTCCAAATATCACGTTGCAAGTTTCACAAGAACAGACTTAGCGAAAGGCTTCCTGAGGGGAAAGTTGTAACTCTGTGAGATGAATTAACAGAACAAAGAAGCAGTTTCTCAAAATGCTTCTTTTCAGTTTTTAACCGAAGATATTTCCTTTTTCAACATAACCCTGTATGGGCTTCCAAATATCACTTTGCAAATTCCACAAGAACAGTCTTAGCGAAAGGCTTTTAGAGGGAAATGTTGTAACTATGTGAGATGAATTAACAGAACACAAAGCAATTTCTCAGAAAGCTTCTTTCAGTTTTTATCTTACGATATTTCCTTTTTCACAATAGACCTCTATGGGCTTCCAAATCTCACTTTTCAAATTCCACAGGAACAGTCTTAGCGAAAGAATTATTGAGTGGAAAGCTGTAACTCTTTGAGGTGAATTAACAGAACAAAAAGGAGTTTCTCAGAAAGCGTCTTTCCGCTTTTTAACAGAAGATATTTCCTTTTTCACCATAGCGCTCTATGGGCTTCCAAATATCATTTTGCAAATCCCACAACAACAGTCTTAGCGAAAGGCTTCTTGAAGGGAAAGCTGTAACTGGGTGAGGTCTATTATCAGAACACATGGCAGTTTCTCAGAAAGCTTCTTTCCATTTTTTAACTGAAGATATTTCCTTTTTCACCATAGCTCTCTATGGGCTTCCAAATATCACTTTGCATTTCGAGAACAGCCTTAGCGAAAGGCTTTTAGAGGGAAATGTAACTCTGTGAGATGAATTAACAGAACACAAAGCAGTTTCTCAGAAAGCTTCTTTCCTGTTTTTAACGGAAAATAATTCCTTTTTCACCATAGCCTTCTATGGGATTCTAAATATCACTTTCCAAATTTCAGAAGAACAGTCTTAGTGAACGGCCTCTTGAGGGGAAATCTGTAACTCTCTGAGATGAATTAACAGAACACAAAGCAGTTTCTCAGAAATCTTCTTTCCAGTTTTTAACGGAAGATATGTCCTTTTACACCATAGCCCTCTATGGGCTTGCAAATATCACTTTGCAAATTCCACAAGAACAGTCTTACCGAAAGGCTTCTTGAGAAGAAAGCTGTAACTCTGTGAGAAGAATTAACAGAAAACAAAGCAGTTTCTCAGAAAATTTCTTTCCAGTTTTTAATGGAAGATATGTCCTTTTACACCATAGCCCTCTATGGGCTTCCAAATATCACTTTGCAAATTCCACAAGAACAGTCTTCGGGAAAGGCTTCTGGAGGGGAAACCTGTAACTCTGTGAGATGAATTAACAGAACACAAAGCAGTTTCTCAGAAAGCTTCTTTCCAGTTTTTAACTGAAGATATTGCCTTTTTCACCATAGCCCTCTAAGGGCTTCCAAATATCACATTGCCAATGCCACAAGAACAGTCTTAGCGAAAGGCTTCTAGAGGGGAAAGCTGTAATTCGGTTAGATGTATTAACAGAACACACGGCAGCATCTCAGAATGCTTCTTTCCAGTTTTTAACGGAAGATATTTCCTTTTTCACCATAGCCCTCTAAGGGCTTCCAAATATCACTTTGCAAATTCCAAAAGAGCAGTCTTAGCTAAAGACTTCTGGAGCGGAAAGCTGTAACTCTCTGAAATGAATTAACAGAACACAGAGCTGTTTCTCAGAAAGCTTCTTTCCAGTTTTCAACCGAAGATATTTTCTTTTTCCCATAGCCCTCTATGGGCTTCCAAATATCACTTAGAAAGTTCCACAAGAACAGTCTTAGCAAAAGGCTTCTTGAGGTGAAAGCTGTAACACGGTGAGATGTTTTAACAGAACACACATCCGTTTCTCAGAAAGCTTCTTTCCAATTTTTAACGTAAGTTATTTCCTTTTTCACCATAGCCCTCTACGGGCTTCTAAGATCATTTTGCAAATTCCACAAGAACAGTCTTAGCGAAAGGCTTCTGGGAGCAAAGCTGTAATTCTGTGAGATGAACTAACAAAACACGAAGCAGTTTCTCAGAAATGTTCTTTTCGGTTTTTAATGGAAATAATGTCCTTTTTTCATCATAGCCCTCAATGGGCTTCCAAATTTCACTTTGCAAATTCCACAAGAACAGTCTTAGCGAAAGGCTTTTTGAGGAGAAATCTGTAACTCTGGTGACGAATTAACAGAACACAAAGCGGTTTCTCAGAAAGCTTCTTTTCAGTTTTTGTCTTAGGATATTTCCTTTTTCACCGTAGCCCTCTATGGGCTTCCAAATATCACTTTGCATATTCCAAAAGAACAGCCTTAGTGATCGGCTTCATGATAGGAAAGCTGTAACTCTGTGAGATTAATTAGCGGAACACAAAGCAGTTTCTCAGAAAGGTTCTTTCCAGTTTTTAGCGGAAGATATTTCCTTTTTCACCATAGTCCACTATGGGCTTCAAAATATCACTTTGCAAATTCCACAAGAACAGTCTTAGTGAACGGCCTCTTGAGGGGAAATCTGTAACTCTCTGAGATGAGTTAACAGAACACAAAGCAATTTCTCAGAAATCTTCTATCCAGTTTTTAAGGAAAGATATTTCCTTTTTCACCAAAGTCCTCTATGGGATTACAAATATCAGATTGCAAATTTCACAAGAACAGTCTTAGTGAAGGGCTTCTTGAGGGGAAAGCTGTAACACTGTGAGATGAACTAACACAACACAAAGCAGTTTCTCAGACAGCTTCTTTTCGGTTTTTATCTTAGGATATTTCCATTTTCAAAATAGCCCTCTATGGGCTTCCAAGTATCACTTTGCAAATTCCACAAGAACAGTCTTATAGAAAGGCTTCTTGAGGGGAAAGCTGTAACTCGGTGAGATGTATTAACAGAACACACGGCAGTTTCTCAGAAAGCTTCTTTCCAGTTTTTAACGGAAGTTATTTCCCTTTTCACCATAGCCCTCCATGGGCTTCCAAATATCACTTTGCAAATACCAGAAGAACAGTCTTAGCGAAAGGCTTCTGAAGGGGAAATCTGTAACTCTGGGAGTTGAATTAAAAGGACACAAAGCAGTTTCTCACAAATCTTCTTTCCAGTTTTTAACGGAAGTTAGTTCCTTTTTCACCATAGTCCTCTATGGGCTTCCAAATATGACTTTGCAAATTCCACAAGAACAGTCTTAGCGAAAGGCTTCTTGAGGGGGGAAGCTGTAACTCTGTGAGATGAATTAACAGAACACAAAGCAGTCTCCCAGAAAGCTTCTTTCCAGTATTTAACTGAAGATATTTCCTTTTTCACTATAGCCCTCTATGGGCTTCCAAATATCACTTTGCAAATTCCAGAAGAACAGTCTTAGCGAAAGGCTTCTGAAGGGGAAATCTGTAACTCTGTGAGTGGAATGAACAGAACACAAAGCAGTTTCTCACAAATCTTCTTTCCAGTTTTTAACGGAAGTTAGTTCCTTTTTCACCATAGTCCTCTATGGGCTTCCAAATATGACTTTGCAAATTCCACAAGAACAGTCTTAGCGAAAGGCTTCTTGAGGGGGGAAGCTGTAACTCTGTGAGATGAATTAACAGAATACAAAGCAGTCTCTCAGAAAGCTTCTTTCCAGTATTTAACTGAAGATATTTCCTTTTTCACTATAGCCCTCTATGGGCTTCCAAATATCACTTTGGAAATCCCACATGAACAGTCTTAGCGAAAGGTTTCTTGAGAGGAAAGCTATACCTCGGTGATATGTACTAACAGAACACACCACATTTTCTCAGAATGGTTCTTTCCAGTTTTTAACGGAAGATATTTCCTTTTTCACCTTAGCCCTCTATGGGCTTCCAAATATCACTTTGCAAATTTCACAAAACAGTCTTAGTGAACGGCTTCTTGAGGGGAAAGCTGTAACTCTGTGAGTGAACTAACAAAACACAAAGCAGCTTTCCATACAGCTTCTTTTCGGTTTTTATCTTAGGATATTTCCATTTTCACCATAGCCTACTATGGGTATCGAAATATCACTTTGGAAATTCCACAAAAACAGTCTTAGCGGAAGGATCCTTGAGGCAAAAGCAGTAACTCTTTGAGATGAATTAACAGAACACAAAGCAGTTTCTCAGAAAGCTTCTTTTCAGTTTTTAACTGAAGGTATTTCCTTTTTCAACTTAGCCCTCAATGGGCTTCAAAATATCACTTTGTAAATTCCACAACAACAGCCTCAGCGAAAGGCTTCCTGAGGTAAAAGAGTAACTGTGAGTTGAATTAACAGAACACAAAGCAGTTTCTCAGAAAGCTTCTTTTCAGTTTTTATCTTAGGATGTTTCCTTTTTCACCATTGCCCTCTATGTGCCTCCAAATATCACTTTGCAATTCCACAAGAACAGTCTTAGTGAACAGCTTCCTTAGGGGAAAGCTGTAGCTCGGTGATATGTACTAACAGAACACACCGCATTTTCTCAGAATGGTTCTTTCCAGTTTTTAACGGAAGATATTTCCTTTTTCACCTTAGCCCTCTATGGGCTTCCAAATATCACTTTGCAAATTTCACAAAACAGTCTTAGTGATCGGCTTCTTGAGGGAAAAGCTGTAGCTCTGTGAGATGAACTAACAGAACACAAAGCAGTTTTTCAGACAGCTTCTTTTCGGTAAGTATCTTAGGATATTTCCATTTTCACCATAGCCCTCTATGGGCTTCCACATATCACTTTGGAAATTCCTCAAAAACAGTCTTAGCGGAAGGCTTCTTGAGGGGAAAGCTGTAACTCTTTGAGATGAATTAACAGAACACAAAGCAGTGTCTCGGAAAGCTTCTTTTCATTTTAAACTGAAGTTATTTCCATTTTCACCATAGCCCTCTATGGGATTCCAAATATCACTATGCAAATTCCACAAGAACAGTGGAAGCGAAAGACTTCTGGAGGGGAAAACTGTAACGCTGTGAGATGAATTAACAGAACACAAAGCAGTTTCTCAGATATCTTCTTTCCAGTTTTTAACGAAAGATATTTCCTTTTTCACCATAGCCCTCTATGGGCTTCCAAATATCACTTTGCAAATCCTACAAGAACAATCTTAGCGAAAGCCTTCTTGAGGGGAAAGCTGTAACTCGGTGAGATGCTTTAACAGAACACACGGCAGTTTCTCAAAAAGCTTCTTTCCAGTTTTTAACGGAAGATATTTCCTTTTTCACCATAGCCCTCTAGGAGTTTTCTAATATCACTTTGCAAATTTCACAAGAATCGTCTCAGTGAACTGCTTCTTGAAGGGAAAGCTGTAACTCTGTGAGATGAACTAACAGAACACAAAGCAGTTTATCAGAAAGCTTCTTTACAGTTTTTATCGGAAAATATTTCCTTTTTCACCATTGCCCTCTATGCGATTCTAAATATCACTTTCCAAATTTCAGAAGAACAGTCTTAGTGAACGGCCTCATGAGGGGAAATCTGTGACACTTTGAGATGAATTAACAGAACACAAAGCAGTTTCTCAGAAAGCTTCTTTTCGGATTTTATCTCACTATATTTCCTTTTTCAACATAGCCCTCTATGGTCTTCCAAATATCACTTTGCAAATTACACAAGAACAGTCTTTGTGAAAGACTTCTTGAGGGGAAAGCTGTAACTCTCTGAGATGAATTAACAGAACACAAAGCAGTTTCTCAGAAAGCTTCTTTTCAGTTTTTATCTTAGGATATTTCCTTTTTCAGCATAACCCTCTATGGGCTTCCAAAAACATTTTGCTAATTCCACAAGAACAGTCTTAGCAAAAGGTTTCTGGAGATAAAAGCTGTAAATCTGTAAGATGAATTAAAAGAATTCAAAGCAGTTTCTCAGAAACCTTCTTTTCATTTTTTATCTTACGATATTTCCATTTTGACCATAGGGCTATAGGGTTTCCAAATATCACTTTGCAAATTCCAGAAGAAAAGTCTTAGCGAAAGGCTTCTTGAGGGTAAAGCTGTAACTCTGTAAGATGAATTAACAGAACACAAAACATTTTCTCAGAAACCTACTTTTCAGTTTTTACCTTAGGCTATTTCCTTTTTCACCATAGCCCTCTATGGGATTACAATTATCACGTTGAAAATTCCACATGAACAGTCTTAGCGAAAGTCTTCTTGAGGGGAAAGCTGTAACTCTGTGAGAGGAACTAACTGAACACAAAGCAGATTCTCAGAAAGCTTCTTTCCAGTTTTTAACTGAGGATATTTCCTTTTTCACCATAGCCCTTTTGGGCTTCCAAATATCACTTTGCAATTTCCACAACAACAGCATTAGCGAAAGGCTTCCTGAGGTAAAAGAGTAACTCTGTGACTTGAATTAACAGAACACAAAGCAGATTCTCAGAAAGCTTCTTTCCAGTTTTTATCTTAGGATGTTTCCTTTTTCACCATTGCCCTCTATGTGCTTCCAAATATCACATTGCAAATCCCACAAGAACAGTCTTAGCGAAAGGCTTCTTGAGAGGAAAGCTGTAACTCAGTGAGACGTATTAACAGAAGACACGGCATTTTCTCAGAATGCTTCTTTCCAGTTTTTAACGGAAGGTATTTCCTTTTTCACCATAGTCCTCTATGGGATTCCAAATATCACTATGCAAATTCCACAAGAACAGTGGAAGAGAAAGACTTCGGGAGGGGAAATCTGTAACGCTGTGAGATGAATTAACAGAACACAAAGCAGTTTCTCAGATATCTTCTTTCCAGTTTTTAACGAAAGATATTTCCTTTTTCACCATAGTCCTCTATGGGCTTCCAAATATCACTTTGCAAATCCCACAAGAACAGTCTTAGCGAAAGCCTTCTTAGGGGAAAGCGGTAAGTCGGTGAGATGCTTTAACAGAACACACGGCAGTTTCTCAAAAAGCTTCTTTCCACTTTTTAACGGAAGATAGGTCCTTTTTCACCATAGCCCTCTATGGGCTTCCAAATATCACTTTGCAAATTCCACAAGAACAGTTTTACCGAAAGGCTTCTTGAGAAGAAAGCTGTAAATCTGTGAGATGAATTAACAGAACACAAAGCAGTTTCACAGAAAGCTTCATTACAGTTTTTATCTTTGGATGTTTTCTTTTTCATCATAGCCCTCTATGTGCCTTCAAATATCACTTCGAAAATTCCACAAGGAAAGTCTTAGTGAACGGCTTCTTGAGGGGAAAACTGTAACTTTGTGAGATGAATTAACAGCACACAAAGCAGTTTCTCAGATAGCTTCTTTCCAGTTTCTAACGGAAGATATTTCCTTTTAAGCCATAGCCCTCTATGGGCTTCCAAATATCACTTTGCAAGTTTCACAAGAACAGTCTTAGCGAAAGGCTTCCTGAGGGGAAAGTTGTAACTCTGTGAGATGAATTAACAGAACACAAAGCAGTTTCTCAAAAAGCTTCTTTTCAGTTTTTAACCGAAGATATTTCCTTTTTCAACATAACCCTGTATGGGCTTCCAAATATCACTTTGCAAATTCCACAAGAACAGTCTTAGCGAAAGGCTTTTAGAGGGAAATGTTGTAACTATGTGAGATGAATTAACAGAACACAAAGCAATTTCTTAGAAAGCTTCTTTTCAGTTTTTATCTTACGATATTTCCTTTTTCACCATAGACCTCTATGGGCTTCCAAATCTCACTTTTCAAATTCCACAGGAACAGTCTTAGCGAAAGAATTATTGAGTGGAAAGCTGTAACTCTTTGAGGTGAATTAACAGAACAAAAAGGAGTTTCTCAGAAAGCTTCTTTACGCTTTTTAACAGAAGACATTTCCTTTTTCACCATAGCGCTCTATGGGCTTCCAAATATCATTTTGCAAATCCCACAACAACAGTCTTAGCGAAAGGCTTCTTGAAGGGAAAGCTGTAACTGGGTGAGGTCTATTATCAGAACACATGGCAGTTTCTCAGAAAGCTTCTTTCCAGTTTTTAACTGAAAATAATTCCTTTTTCACCATAGCCCTCTATGGGATTCTAAATATCACTTTCCAAATTTCAGAAGAACCGTCTTAGTGAACGGCCTCTTGAGGGGAAATCTGTAACTCTCTGAGATGAATTAACAGAACACAAAGCAGATTCTCAGAAATCGTCTTTCCAGTTTTTAACGGAAGATATGTCCTTTTTCACCATAGCCCCCTATGGGCTTGCAAATATCACTTTGCAAATTCCACAAGAACAGTCTTACCGAAAGGCTTCTTGAGAAGAAAGCTGTAACTCTGTGAGAAGAATTAACAGAAAACAAAGCAGTTTCTCAAAAAATTTCTTTCCAGTTTTTAATGGAAGATATGTCCTTTTTCACCATAGCCCTCTATGGGCTTCCAAATATCACTTTGCAAATTCCACAAGAACAGTCTTCGGGAAAGGCTTCTGTAGGGGAAATCTGTAACTCTGTGAGATGAATTAACAGAACACAAAGCAGTTTCTCAGAAAGCTTCTTTCCAATTTTTAACTGAAGATATTGCCTTTTTCACCATAGCCCTCTAAGGGCTTCCAAATATCACATTGCAAATGCCACAAGAACAGTCTTAGCGAAAGGCTTCTAGAGGGGAAAGCTGTAATTCGGTTAGATGTATTAACAGAACACACGGCAGTATCTCAGAATGCTTCTTTCCAGTTTTTAACGGAAGATATTTCCTTTTTCACCATAGCCCTCTAAGGGCTTCCAAATATCACTTTGCAAATTCCAAAAGAGCAGTCTTAGCTAAAGACTTCTGGAGCGGAAAGCTGTAACTCTCTGAAATGAATTAACAGAACACAGAGCTGTTTCTCAGAAAGCTTCTTTCCAGTTTTCAACCGAAGATATTTTCTTTTTCCCATAGCCCTCTATGGGCTTCCAAATATCATTTAGAAAATTCCACAAGAACAGTCTTAGCGAAAGGCTTCTTGAGGTGAAAGCTGTAACACGGTGAGATGTTTTAACAGAACACACATCCGTTTCTCAGAAAGCTTCTTTCCAGTTTTTAACGTAAGTTATTTCCTTTTTCACCATAGCCCTCTACGGGCTTCTAAGATCATTTTGCAAATTCCACAAGAACAGTCTTAGCGAAAGGCTTCTGGGAGCAAAGCTGTAATTCTGTGAGATGAACTAACAAAACACGAAGCAGTTTCTCAGAAATCTTCTTTTCGGTTTTTAATGGAAATAATGTCCTTTTTCATCATAGCCCTCAATGGGCTTCCAAATTTCACTTTGCAAATTCCACAAGAACAGTCTTAGCGAAAGGCTTTTTGAGGAGAAATCTGTAACTCTGGTGACGAATTAACAGAACACAAAGCAGTTTCTCAGAAAGCTTCTTTTCAGTTTTCGTCTTAGGATATTTCCTTTTTCACCGTAGCCCTCTATGGGCTTCCAAATATCACTTTGCATATTCCAAAAGAACAGCCTTAGTGATCGGCTTCATGATAGGAAAGCTGTAACTCTGTGAGATTAATTAACGGAACACAAAGCAGTTTCTCAGAAATGTTCTTTCCAGTTTTTAGCGGAAGATATTTCCTTTTTCACCATAGTCCACTATGGGCTTCAAAATATCACTTTGCAAATTCCACAAGAACAGTCTTAGTGAACGGCCTCTTGAGGGGAAATCTGTAACTCTCTGAGATGAATTAACAGAACACAAAGCAGTTTCTCAGAAATCTTCTATCCAGTTTTTAACGAAAGATATTTCCTTTTTCACCAAAGTCCTCTATGGGATTACAAATATCAGATTGCAAATTTCACAAGAACAGTCTTAGTGAAGGGCTTCTTGAGGGGAAAGCTGTAACACTGTGAGATGAACTAACACAACACAAAGCAGTTTCTCAGACAGCTTCTTTTCGGTTTTTATCTTAGGATATTTCCATTTTCAAAATAGCCCTCTATGGGCTTCCAAGTATCACTTTGCAAATTCCACAAGAACAGTCTTATAGAAAGGCTTCTTGAGGGGAAAGCTATAACTCGGTGAGATGTATTAACAGAACACACGGCAGTTTCTCAGAAAGCTTCTTTCCAGTTTTTAACGGAAGTTATTTCCCTTTTCACCATAGCCCTCCATGGGCTTCCAAATATCACTTTGCAAATTCCAGAAGAACAGTCTTAGCGAAAGGCTTCTGAAGGGGAAATCTGTAACTCTGTGAGTTGAATTAACAGAACACAAAGCAGTTTCTCACAAATCTTCTTTCCAGTTTTTAACGGAAGTTAGTTCCTTTTTCACCATAGTCCTCTATGGGCTTCCAAATATGACTTTGCAAATTCCACAAGAACAGTCTTAGCGAAAGGCTTCTTGAGGGGGGAAGCTGTAACTCTGTGAGATGAATTAACAGAACACAAAGCAGTCTCCCAGAAAGCTTCTTTCCAGTATTTAACTGAAGATATTTCCTTTTTCACTATAGCCCTCTATGGGCTTCCAAATATCACTTTGCAAATTCCAGAAGAACAGTCTTAGCGAAAGGCTTCTGAAGGGGAAATCTGTAACTCTGTGAGTGGAATGAACAGAACACAAAGCAGTTTCTCACAAATCTTCTTTCCAGTTTTTAACGGAAGTTAGTTCCTTTTTCACCATAGTCCTCTATGGGCTTCCAAATATGACTTTGCAAATTCCACAAGAACAGTCTTAGCGAAAGGCTTCTTGAGGGGGGAAGCTGTAACTCTGTGAGATGAATTAACAGAACACAAAGCAGTCTCTCAGAAAGCTTCTTTCCAGTATTTAACTGAAGATATTTCCTTTTTCACTATAGCCCTCTATGGGCTTCCAAATATCACTTTGGAAATCCCACAAGAACAGTCTTAGCGAAAAGCTTCTTGAGAGGAAAGCTGTACCTGGGTGATATGTACTAACAGAACACACCACATTTTCTCAGAATGGTTCTTTCCAGTTTTTAACGGAAGATATTTCCTTTCTCACCTTAGCCCTCTATGGGCTTCCAAATATCACTTTGCAAATTTCACAAAACAGTCTTAGTGAACGGCTTCTTGAGGGGAAAGCTGTAACTCTGTGAGTGAACTAACAAAACACAAAGCAGCTTTCCATACAGCTTCTTTTCGGTTTTTATCTTAGGATATTTCCATTTTCACCATAGCCTACTATGGGTATCGAAATATCACTTTGGAAATTCCACAAAAACAGTCTTAGCGGAAGGATCCTTGAGGCAAAAGCAGTAACTCTTTGAGATGAATTAACAGAACACAAAGCAGTTTCTCAGAAAGCTTCTTTTCAGTTTTTAACTGAAGGTATTTCCTTTTTCACCATAGCCCTCTATGGGCTTCAAAATATCACTTTGTAAATTCCACAACAACAGCCTCAGCGAAAGGCTTCCTGAGGTAAAAGAGTAACTGTGAGTTGAATTAACAGAACACAAAGCAGTTTCTCAGAAAGCTTCTTTTCAGTTTTTATCTTAGGATGTTTCCTTTTTCACCATTGCCCTCTATGTGCCTCCAAATATCACTTTGCAATTCCACAAGAACAGTCTTAGTGAACGGCTTCCTGAGGGGAAAGCTGTAGCTCGGTGATATGTACTAACAGAACACACCGCATTTTCTCAGAATGGTTCTTTCCAGTTTTTAACGGAAGATATTTCCTTTTTCACCTTAGCCCTCTATGGGCTTCCAAATATCACTTTGCAAATTTCACAAAACAGTCTTAGTGAACGGCTTCTTGAGGGAAAAGCTGTAGCTCTGTGAGATGAACTAACAGAACACAAAGCAGTTTTTCAGACAGCTTCTTTTCGGTAAGTATCTTAGGATATTTCCATTTTCACCATAGCCCTCTATGGGCTTCCACATATCACTTTGGAAATTCCTCAAAAACAGTCTTAGCGGAAGGCTTCTTGAGGGGAAAGCCGTAACTCTTTGAGATGAATTAACAGAACACAAAGCAGTTTCTCGGAAAGCTTCTTTTCATTTTTTAACTGAAGTTATTTCCATTTTCACCATAGCCCTCTATGGGATTCCAAATATCACTATGCAAATTCCACAAGAACAGTGGAAGCGAAAGACTTCTGGAGGGGAAAACTGTAACTCTGTGAGATGAATTAACAGAACACAAAGAAGTTTCTCAGATATCTTCTTTCCAGTTTTTAACGAAAGATATTTCCTTTTTCACCATAGCCCTCTAGGGACTTCCAAATATCACTTTGCAAATCCCACAGGAACAGTCTTAGCGAATGCCTTCTTGAGGGGAAAGCTGTAACTCGGTGAGATGCTTTAACAGAACACACGGCAGTTTCTCAAAAAGCTTCTTTCCAGTTTTTAACGGAAGATATTTCCTTTTTCACCATAGCCCTCTAGGAGTTTTCTAATATCACTTTGCAAATTTCACAAGAATAGTCTCAGTGAACTGCTTCTTGAAGGGAAAGCTGTAACTCTGTGAGATGAACTAACAGAACACAAAGCAGTTTATCAGAAAGCTTCTTTACATTTTTTATCGGAAAATATTTCCTTTTTCACTATTGCCCTCTATGAGACTCTAAATATCACTTTCCAAATTTCAGAAGAACAGTATTAGTGAACGGCCTCATGAGGGGAAATCTGTGACACTTAGAGATGAATTAACAGAACACAAAGCAGTTTCTCAGAAAGCTTCTTTTCGGATTTTATCTCACTACATTTCCTTTTTCAACATAGCCCTCTATGGTCTTCCAAATATCACTTTGCAAATTAAACAAGAACAGTCTTTGTGAAAGACTTCTTGAGGGGAAAGCTGTAACTCTCTGAGATGAATTAACAGAACACAAAGCAGTTTCTCAGAAAGCTTCTTTTCAGTTTTTATCTTAGGATATTTCCTTTTTCAGCATAGCCCTCTATGGGCTTCCAAAAACATTTTGCTAATTCCACAAGAACAGTCTTAGCGAAAGGATTCTGGAGATAAAAGCTGTAAATCTGTAAGATGAATTAAAAGAATTCAAAGCAGTTTCTCAGAAACCTTCTTTTCGTTTTTTATCTTACGATATTTCCATTTTAACCATAGGGCTATAGGGTTTCCAAATCTCACTTTGCAAATTCCAGAAGAAAAGTCTTAGCGAAAGGCTTCTTGAGGGTAAAGCTGTAACTCTGTAAGATGAATTAACAGAACACAAAACATTTTCTCAGAAACCTACTTTTCAGTTTTTACCTTAGGATATTTCCTTTTTCACCATAGCCCTCTATGGGATTCCAATTATCACGTTGAAAATTCCACATGAACAGTCTTAGCGAAAGTCTTCTTGAGGGGAAAGCTGTAACTCTGTGAGAGGAACTAACTGAACACAAAGCAGATTCTCAGAAAGCTTCTTTCCAGTTTTTAACTGAGGATATTTCCTTTTTCACCATAGCCCTTTTGGGCTTCCAAATATCACTTTGCAATTTCCACAACAACAGCATTAGCGAAAGGCTTCCTGAGGTAAAAGAGTAACTCTGTGACTTGAATTAACAGAACACAAAGCAGATTCTCAGAAAGCTTCTTTCCAGTTTTTATCTTAGGATGTTTCCTTTTTCACCATTGCCCTCTATGTGCTTCCAAATATCACATTGCAAATCCCACAAGAACAGTCTTAGCGAAAGGCTTCTTGAGAGGAAAGCTGTAACTCAGTGAGACGTATTAACAGAAGACACGGCATTTTCTCAGAATGCTTCTTTCCAGTTTTTAACGGAAGGTATTTCCTTTTTCACCATAGTCCTCTATGGGATTCCAAATATCACTATGCAAATTCCACAAGAACAGTGGAAGAGAAAGACTTCGGGAGGGGAAATCTGTAACGCTGTGAGATGAATTAACAGAACACAAAGCAGTTTCTCAGATATCTTCTTTCCAGTTTTTAACGAAAGATATTTCCTTTTTCACCATAGTCCTCTATGGGCTTCCAAATATCACTTTGCAAATCCCACAAGAACAGTCTTAGCGAAAGCCTTCTTAGGGGAAAGCGGTAAGTCGGTGAGATGCTTTAACAGAACACACAGCAGTTTCTCAAAAAGCTTCTTTCCACTTTTTAACGGAAGATAGGTCCTTTTTCACCATAGCCCTCTATGGGCTTCCAAATATCACTTTGCAAATTCCACAAGAACAGTTTTACCGAAAGGCTTCTTGAGAAGAAAGCTGTAAATCTGTGAGATGAATTAACAGAACACAAAGCAGTTTCACAGAAAGCTTCATTACAGTTTTTATCTTTGGATGTTTTCTTTTTCATCATAGCCCTCTATGTGCCTTCAAATATCACTTCGAAAATTCCACAAGGAAAGTCTTAGTGAACGGCTTCTTGAGGGGAAAACTGTAACTTTGTGAGATGAATTAACAGCACACAAAGCAGTTTCTCAGATAGCTTCTTTCCAGTTTCTAACGGAAGATATTTCCTTTTAAGCCATAGCCCTCTATGGGCTTCCAAATATCACTTTGCAAGTTTCACAAGAACAGTCTTAGCGAAAGGCTTCCTGAGGGGAAAGTTGTAACTCTGTGAGATGAATTAACAGAACACAAAGCAGTTTCTCAAAAAGCTTCTTTTCAGTTTTTAACCGAAGATATTTCCTTTTTCAACATAACCCTGTATGGGCTTCCAAATATCACTTTGCAAATTCCACAAGAACAGTCTTAGCGAAAGGCTTTTAGAGGGAAATGTTGTAACTATGTGAGATGAATTAACAGAACACAAAGCAATTTCTTAGAAAGCTTCTTTTCAGTTTTTATCTTACGATATTTCCTTTTTCACCATAGACCTCTATGGGCTTCCAAATCTCACTTTTCAAATTCCACAGGAACAGTCTTAGCGAAAGAATTATTGAGTGGAAAGCTGTAACTCTTTGAGGTGAATTAACAGAACAAAAAGGAGTTTCTCAGAAAGCTTCTTTACGCTTTTTAACAGAAGACATTTCCTTTTTCACCATAGCGCTCTATGGGCTTCCAAATATCATTTTGCAAATCCCACAACAACAGTCTTAGCGAAAGGCTTCTTGAAGGGAAAGCTGTAACTGGGTGAGGTCTATTATCAGAACACATGGCAGTTTCTCAGAAAGCTTCTTTCCAGTTTTTAACTGAAAATAATTCCTTTTTCACCATAGCCCTCTATGGGATTCTAAATATCACTTTCCAAATTTCAGAAGAACAGTCTTAGTGAACGGCCTCTTGAGGGGAAATCTGTAACTCTCTGAGATGAATTAACAGAACACAAAGCAGATTCTCAGAAATCGTCTTTCCAGTTTTTAACGGAAGATATGTCCTTTTTCACCATAGCCCCATATGGGCTTGCAAATATCACTTTGCAAATTCCACAAGAACAGTCTTACCGAAAGGCTTCTTGAGAAGAAAGCTGTAACTCTGTGAGAAGAATTAACAGAAAACAAAGCAGTTTCTCAAAAAATTTCTTTCCAGTTTTTAATGGAAGATATGTCCTTTTTCACCATAGCCCTCCATGGGCTTCCAAATATCACTTTGCAAATTCCACAAGAACAGTCTTCGGGAAAGGCTTCTGTAGGGGAAATCTGTAACTCTGTGAGATGAATTAACAGAACACAAAGCAGTTTCTCAGAAAGCTTCTTTCCAATTTTTAACTGAAGATATTGCCTTTTTCACCATAGCCCTCTAAGGGCTTCCAAATATCACATTGCAAATGCCACAAGAACAGTCTTAGCGAAAGGCTTCTAGAGGGGAAAGCTGTAATTCGGTTAGATGTATTAACAGAACACACGGCAGTATCTCAGAATGCTTCTTTCCAGTTTTTAACGGAAGATATTTCCTTTTTCACCATAGCCCTCTAAGGGCTTCCAAATATCACTTTGCAAATTCCAAAAGAGCAGTCTTAGCTAAAGACTTCTGGAGCGGAAAGCTGTAACTCTCTGAAATGAATTAACAGAACACAGAGCTGTTTCTCAGAAAGCTTCTTTCCAGTTTTCAACCGAAGATATTTTCTTTTTCCCATAGCCCTCTATGGGCTTCCAAATATCATTTAGAAAATTCCACAAGAACAGTCTTAGCGAAAGGCTTCTTGAGGTGAAAGCTGTAACACGGTGAGATGTTTTAACAGAACACACATCCGTTTCTCAGAAAGCTTCTTTCCAGTTTTTAACGTAAGTTATTTCCTTTTTCACCATAGCCCTCTACGGGCTTCTAAAATCATTTTGCAAATTCCACAAGAACAGTCTTAGCGAAAGGCTTCTGGGAGCAAAGCTGTAATTCTGTGAGATGAACTAACAAAACACGAAGCAGTTTCTCAGAAATCTTCTTTTCGGTTTTTAATGGAAATAATGTCCTTTTTCATCATAGCCCTCAATGGGCTTCCAAATTTCACTTTGCAAATTCCACAAGAACAGTCTTAGTGAAAGGCTTTTTGAGGAGAAATCTGTAACTCTGGTGACGAATTAACAGAACACAAAGCAGTTTCTCAGAAAGCTTCTTTTCAGTTTTCGTCTTAGGATATTTCCTTTTTCACCGTAGCCCTCTATGGGCTTCCAAATATCACTTTGCATATTCCAAAAGAACAGCCTTAGTGATCGGCTTCATGATAGGAAAGCTGTAACTCTGTGAGATTAATTAACGGAACACAAAGCAGTTTCTCAGAAATGTTCTTTCCAGTTTTTAGCGGAAGATATTTCCTTTTTCACCATAGTCCACTATGGGCTTCAAAATATCACTTTGCAAATTCCACAAGAACAGTCTTAGTGAACGGCCTCTTGAGGGGAAATCTGTAACTCTCTGAGATGAATTAACAGAACACAAAGCAGTTTCTCAGAAATCTTCTATCCAGTTTTTAACGAAAGATATTTCCTTTTTCACCAAAGTCCTCTATGGGATTACAAATATCAGATTGCAAATTTCACAAGAACAGTCTTAGTGAAGGGCTTCTTGAGGGGAAAGCTGTAACACTGTGAGATGAACTAACACAACACAAAGCAGTTTCTCAGACAGCTTCTTTTCGGTTTTTATCTTAGGATATTTCCATTTTCAAAATAGCCCTCTATGGGCTTCCAAGTATCACTTTGCAAATTCCACAAGAACAGTCTTATAGAAAGGCTTCTTGAGGGGAAAGCTATAACTCGGTGAGATGTATTAACAGAACACACGGCAGTTTCTCAGAAAGCTTCTTTCCAGTTTTTAACGGAAGTTATTTCCCTTTTCACCATAGCCCTCCATGGGCTTCCAAATATCACTTTGCAAATTCCAGAAGAACAGTCTTAGCGAAAGGCTTCTGAAGGGGAAATCTGTAACTCTGTGAGTTGAATTAACAGAACACAAAGCAGTTTCTCACAAATCTTCTTTCCAGTTTTTAACGGAAGTTAGTTCCTTTTTCACCATAGTCCTCTATGGGCTTCCAAATATGACTTTGCAAATTCCACAAGAACAGTCTTAGCGAAAGGCTTCTTGAGGGGGGAAGCTGTAACTCTGTGAGATGAATTAACAGAACACAAAGCAGTCTCCCAGAAAGCTTCTTTCCAGTATTTAACTGAAGATATTTCCTTTTTCACTATAGCCCTCTATGGGCTTCCAAATATCACTTTGCAAATTCCAGAAGAACAGTCTTAGCGAAAGGCTTCTGAAGGGGAAATCTGTAACTCTGTGAGTGGAATGAACAGAACACAAAGCAGTTTCTCACAAATCTTCTTTCCAGTTTTTAACGGAAGTTAGTTCCTTTTTCACCATAGTCCTCTATGGGCTTCCAAATATGACTTTGCAAATTCCACAAGAACAGTCTTAGCAAAAGGCTTCTTGAGGGGGGAAGCTGTAACTCTGTGAGATGAATTAACAGAACACAAAGCAGTCTCTCAGAAAGCTTCTTTCCAGTATTTAACTGAAGATATTTCCTTTTTCACTATAGCCCTCTATGGGCTTCCAAATATCACTTTGGAAATCCCACAAGAACAGTCTTAGCGAAAAGCTTCTTGAGAGGAAAGCTGTACCTGGGTGATATGTACTAACAGAACACACCACATTTTCTCAGAATGGTTCTTTCCAGTTTTTAACGGAAGATATTTCCTTTCTCACCTTAGCCCTCTATGGGCTTCCAAATATCACTTTGCAAATTTCACAAAACAGTCTTAGTGAACGGCTTCTTGAGGGGAAAGCTGTAACTCTGTGAGTGAACTAACAAAACACAAAGCAGCTTTCCATACAGCTTCTTTTCGGTTTTTATCTTAGGATATTTCCATTTTCACCATAGCCTACTATGGGTATCGAAATATCACTTTGGAAATTCCACAAAAACAGTCTTAGCGGAAGGATCCTTGAGGCAAAAGCAGTAACTCTTTGAGATGAATTAACAGAACACAAAGCAGTTTCTCAGAAAGCTTCTTTTCAGTTTTTAACTGAAGGTATTTCCTTTTTCACCATAGCCCTCTATGGGCTTCAAAATATCACTTTGTAAATTCCACAACAACAGCCTCAGCGAAAGGCTTCCTGAGGTAAAAGAGTAACTGTGAGTTGAATTAACAGAACACAAAGCAGTTTCTCAGAAAGCTTCTTTTCAGTTTTTATCTTAGGATGTTTCCTTTTTCACCATTGCCCTCTATGTGCCTCCAAATATCACTTTGCAATTCCACAAGAACAGTCTTAGTGAACGGCTTCCTGAGGGGAAAGCTGTAGCTCGGTGATATGTACTAACAGAACACACCGCATTTTCTCAGAATGGTTCTTTCCAGTTTTTAACGGAAGATATTTCCTTTTTCACCTTAGCCCTCTATGGGCTTCCAAATATCACTTTGCAAATTTCACAAAACAGTCTTAGTGAACGGCTTCTTGAGGGAAAAGCTGTAGCTCTGTGAGATGAACTAACAGAACACAAAGCAGTTTTTCAGACAGCTTCTTTTCGGTAAGTATCTTAGGATATTTCCATTTTCACCATAGCCCTCTATGGGCTTCCACATATCACTTTGGAAATTCCTCAAAAACAGTCTTAGCGGAAGGCTTCTTGAGGGGAAAGCTGTAACTCTTTGAGATGAATTAACAGAACACAAAGCAGTTTCTCGGAAAGCTTCTTTTCATTTTTTAACTGAAGTTATTTCCATTTTCACCATAGCCCTCTATGGGATTCCAAATATCACTATGCAAATTCCACAAGAACAGTGGAAGCGAAAGACTTCTGGAGGGGAAAACTGTAACTCTGTGAGATGAATTAACAGAACACAAAGAAGTTTCTCAGATATCTTCTTTCCAGTTTTTAACGAAAGATATTTCCTTTTTCACCATAGCCCTCTAGGGACTTCCAAATATCACTTTGCAAATCCCACAGGAACAGTCTTAGCGAATGCCTTCTTGAGGGGAAAGCTGTAACTCGGTGAGATGCTTTAACAGAACACACGGCAGTTTCTCAAAAAGCTTCTTTCCAGTTTTTAACGGAAGATATTTCCTTTTTCACCATAGCCCTCTAGGAGTTTTCTAATATCACTTTGCAAATTTCACAAGAATAGTCTCAGTGAACTGCTTCTTGAAGGGAAAGCTGTAACTCTGTGAGATGAACTAACAGAACACAAAGCAGTTTATCAGAAAGCTTCTTTACATTTTTTATCGGAAAATATTTCCTTTTTCACCATTGCCCTCTATGAGACTCTAAATATCACTTTCCAAATTTCAGAAGAACAGTATTAGTGAACGGCCTCATGAGGGGAAATCTGTGACACTTAGAGATGAATTAACAGAACACAAAGCAGTTTCTCAGAAAGCTTCTTTTCGGATTTTATCTCACTACATTTCCTTTTTCAACATAGCCCTCTATGGTCTTCCAAATATCACTTTGCAAATTACACAAGAACAGTCTTTGTGAAAGACTTCTTGAGGGGAAAGCTGTAACTCTCTGAGATGAATTAACAGAACACAAAGCAGTTTCTCAGAAAGCTTCTTTTCAGTTTTTATCTTAGGATATTTCCTTTTTCAGCATAGCCCTCTATGGGCTTCCAAAAACATTTTGCTAATTCCACAAGAACAGTCTTAGCGAAAGGATTCTGGAGATAAAAGCTGTAAATCTGTAAGATGAATTAAAAGAATTCAAAGCAGTTTCTCAGAAACCTTCTTTTCGTTTTTTATCTTACGATATTTCCATTTTAACCATAGGGCTATAGGGTTTCCAAATCTCACTTTGCAAATTCCAGAAGAAAAGTCTTAGCGAAAGGCTTCTTGAGGGTAAAGCTGTAACTCTGTAAGATGAATTAACAGAACACAAAACATTTTCTCAGAAACCTACTTTTCAGTTTTTACCTTAGGATATTTCCTTTTTCACCATAGCCCTCTATGGGATTCCAATTATCACGTTGAAAATTCCACATGAACAGTCTTAGCGAAAGTCTTCTTGAGGGGAAAGCTGTAACTCTGTGAGAGGAACTAACTGAACACAAAGCAATTTCTCAGAAAGCTTCTTTCCAGTTTTTAACTGAGGATATTTCCTTTTTCACCATAGCCCTTTTGGGCTTCCAAATATCACTTTGCAAATTCCACAACAACAGCCTTAGCGAAAGGCTTCCTGAGGTAAAAGAGTAACTCTGTGACTTGAATTAACAGAACACAAAGCAGATTCTCAGAAAGCTTCTTTCCAGTTTTTATCTTAGGATGTTTCCTTTTTCACCATAGACCTCTATGGGCTTCCAAATCTCACTTCGCAAATTCCACAAGAACAGTCTTAGCGAAAGAATTATTGAGTGGAAAGCTGTAAATCTTTGAGGTGAATTAACAGAACAAAAAGGAGTTTCTCAGAAAGCTTCTTTACGCTTTTTAACAGAAGATATTTCCTTTTCCACCATAGCGCTCTATGGGCTTCCAAATATCATTTTGCAAATCCCACAACAACAGTCTTAGCGAAAGGCTTCTTGTAGGGAAAGCTGTAAGTGGGTGAGGTTTATTATCAGAACACATGGCAGTTTCTCAGAAAGCTTCTTTCCAGTTTTTAACTGAAGATATTTCCTTTTTCACCATAGCCCTCTATGGGCTTCCAAATACCACTTTGCAAATTCGACAACAGCTTTAGCGAAAGGCTTTTAGAGGGAAATGTAACTCTGTGAGATGAATTAACAGAACACAAAGCAGTTTCTCAGAAAGCTTCTTTCCAGTTTTTAACGGAAAATAATTCCTTTTTCACCATAGCCCTCTATGGGATTCTAAATATCACTTTCCAAATTTCAGAAGAACAGTCTTAGTGAACGGCCTCTTGAGGGGAAATCTGTAACTCTCTGAGATGAATTAACAGTCTTACCGAAAGGCTTCTTGAGAAGAAAGCTGTAACTCTGTGAGATGAATTAACAGAAAACAAATCAGTTTCTCAGAAAATTTCTTTCCAGTTTTTAATGGAAGATATGTCCTTTTTCACCATAGCCCTCTATGGGATTCCAAATATCACTTTGCAAATTCCACAAGAACAGTCTTCGGTAAAGGCTTCTGGAGGGGAAACCTGTAACTCTGTGAGATGAATTAACAGAACACAAAGCAGTTTCTCAGAAAGCTTCTTTCCAGTTTTTAACTGAAGATACTTCCTTTTTCAACATAGCCCTCTAAGGGCTTCCAAATATCACATTGCCAATGCCACAAGAACAGTCTTAGCGAAAGTCTTCTAGAGGGGAAAGCTGTAACTCGGTTAGATGTATTAACAGAACACACGGCAGTATCTCAGAATGCTTCTTTCCAGTTTTTAACGGAAGATATTTCCTTTTTCACCATAGCCCTCTAAGGGCTTCCAAATATCACTTTGCAAATTCCAAAAGAGCAGTCTTAGCGAAAGACTTCTGGAGCGGAAAGCTGTAACTCTCTGAAATGAATTAACAGAACACAGAGCTGTTTCTCAGAAAGCTTCTTTCCAGTTTTCAACCGAAGATATTTTCTTTTTCCCATAGCCCTCTATGGGCTTCCAAATATCACTTAGAAAATTCCACAAGAACAGTCTTAGCGAAAGGCTTCTTGAGGTGAAAGCTGTAACACGGTGAGATGTTTTAACAGAACACACATCCGTTTCTCAGAAAGCTTCTTTCCAATTTTTAACGTAAGTTATTTCCTTTTTCACCATAGCCCTCTACGGGCCTCTAAGATCATTTTGCAAATTCCACAAGAACATTCTTAGTGAAAGGCGTCTGGGAGCAAACCTGTAATTCTGTGAGATGAACTAACAAAACATGAAGCAGTTTCTCAGAAATCTTCTTTTCGGTTTTTAATGGAAATTATGTCCTTTTTCATCATAGCCCTCAATGGGCTTCCAAATTTCACTTTGCAAATTCCACAAGAACAGTCTTATAGAAAGGCTTTTTGAGGGGAAATCTGTAACTCTGGTGACGAATTAACAGAACACAAAGCAGTTTCTCAGAAAGCTTCTTTCCAGTTTTTAACGGAAGTTATTTCCCTTTTCACCATAGCCCTCCATGGGCTTCCAAATATCACTTTGCAAATTCCAGAAGAACAGTCTTAGCGAAAGGCTTCTGAAGGGGAAATCTGTAACTCTGGGAGTAGAATTAACAGAACACAAAGCAGTTTCTCACAAATCTTCTTTCCAGTTTTTAACGGAAGTTAGTTCCTTTTTCACCATAGTCCTCTATGGGCTTCCAAATATGACTTTGCAAATTCCACAAGAACAGTCTTAGCGAAAGGCTTCTTGAGGGGGGAAGCTGTAACTCTGTGAGATGAATTAACAGAACACAAAGCAGTCTCTCAGAAAGCTTCTTTCCACTATTTAACTGAAGATATCTCCTTTTTCACTATAGCCCTCTATGGGCTTCCAAATATCACTTTGGAAATCCCACAAGAACAGTCTTAGCGAAAGGCTTCTTGAGAGGAAAGCTGTACCTCGGTGATATGTACTAACAGAACACACCGCATTTTCTCAGAATGGTTCTTTCCAGTTTTTAACGGAAGATATTTCCTTTCTCACCTTAGCCCTCTATGGGCTTCCAAATATCACTTTGCAAATTTCTCAAAACAGTCTTAGTGAACGGCTCCTTGAGGGGAAAGCTGTAACTCTGTGAGTGAACTAACAAAACACAAAGCAGCTTTCCATACAGCTTCTTTTCGGTTTTTATCTTAGGATATTTCCATTTTCACCATAGCCTACTATGGGTATCGAAATATCACTTTGGAAATTCCACAAAAACAGTCTTAGCGGAAGGATCCTTGAGGCAAAAGCAGTAACTCTTTGAGATTAATTAACAGAACACAAAGCAGTTTCTCAGAAAGCTTCTTTTCAGTTTTTAACTGAAGGTATTTCCTTTTTCACCATAGCCCTCTACGTGCCTCCAAATATCACTTTGCAATTCCACAAGAACAGTCTTAGTGAACGGCTTCCTGAGGGGAAAGCTGTAGCTCGGTGATATGTACTAACAGAACACACCGCATTTTCTCAGAATGGTTCTTTCCAGTTTTTAACGGAAGATATTTCCTTTTTCACCTTAGCCCTCTATGGGCTTCCAAAAACATTTTGCAAATTCCACAAGAACAGTCTTAGCGAAAGGATTCTGGAGATAAAAGCTGTAAATCTGTAAGATGAATTAAAAGAATTCAAAGCAGTTTCTCAGAAACCTTCTTTTCGTTTTTTATCTTACGATATTTCCATTTTAACCATATGGCTATAGGGTTTCCAAATATCACTTTGCAAATTCCAGAAGAAAAGTCTTAGCGAAAGGCTACTTGAGGGTAAAGCTGTAACTCTGAAAGATGAATTAACAGAACACAAAACATTTCCTTAGAAACCTACTTTTAAGTTTTTACCTTAGGATATTTCCTTTTTCACCATAGCCCTCTATGGGATTCCAATTATCACTTTGAAAATTCCACATGAACAGTCTTAGCGAAAGTCTTCTTGAGGGGAAAGCTGTAACTCTGTGAGAGGAACTAACTGAACACAAAGCAGTTTCTCAGAAAGCTTCTCTCCAGTTTTTAACTGAGGATATTTCCTTTTTCACCATAGCCCTTTTGGGCTTCCAAATATCACTTTGCAAATTCCACAACAACAGTCTTAGCGAAAGGCTTCTTGAGGGGAATGCTCTAACTCTATCAGATGTATTAACAGAACACAAAGCATTTTCTCACAAATCTTCTTTCCAGTTTTTAACGGAGGATATTTCCTTTCTCACCATAGTCCTCTATGGGCTTCCAAATATCACATTGCAAATCCCACAAGAACAGTCTTAGCGAAAGGCTTCTTGAGAGGAAAGCTGTAACTCAGTGAGACGTATTAACAGAAGACACGGCATTTTCTCAGAATGCTTCTTTCCAGTTTTTAACGGAAGATATTTCCTTTTTCACCATAGTCCTCTATGGGTTTCCAAATATCACTTTCCAAATTTCACAAAACAGTCTTAATGAACGGCTTCTTGAGGGAAAAGCTGTAGCTCTGTGAGATGAACTAACAGAACACAAAGCAGTTTTTCAGACAGCTTCTCTTCGGTAAGTATCTTAGGATATTTCCATTTTCACCATAGCCCTCTATGGGCTTCCACATATCACTTTGGAAATTCCTCAAAAACAGTCTTAGCGGAAGGCTTCTTGAGGGGAAAGCTGTAATTTTTTGAGATGAATTAACAGAACACAAAGCAGTTTCTCGGAAAGCTTCTGTTCATTTTTTAATTGAAGGTATTTCCATTTTCACCATAGCCCTCTATGGGATTCCAAATATCACTATGCAAATTCCACAAGAACAGTGGAAGCGAAAGACTTCGGGAGGGGAAAACTGTAACGCTGTGAGATGAATTAACAGAACACAAACCAGTTTCTCAGATATCTTCTTTACAGTTTTTAACGAAAGATATTTCCTTTTTCACCATAGTCCTCTATGGGCTTCCAAATATCACTTTGCAAATCCCACAAGAACAGTCTTAGCGAAAGCCTTCTTGAGGGGAAAGCTGTAACTCGGTGAGATGCTTTAACAGAACACACGGCAGTTTCTCTAAAAGCTTCTTTCCAGTTTTTAACGGAAGATAGGTCCTTTTTCACCATTGCCCTCTATGGGCTTCCAAATGTCACTTTGCAAATTCCACAAGAACAGTTTTACCGAAAGCCTTCTTGAGAAGAAAGCTGTAAATCTGTGCGATGAATTAACAGAACACAAAGCAGTTTCACAGAAAGCTTCATTTCAGTTTTTATCTTTGGATGTTTACTTTTTCATCATAGCCCTCTATGTGCCTTCAAATATCACTTCGAAAATTCCACAAGGAAAGTCTTAGTGAACGGCTTCTTGAGGGGAAAACTGTAACTCTGTGAGATGAATTAACAGAACACAAAGCAGTTTCTCAGATAGCTTCTTTCCAGTTTCTAAGGGAGGATATTTCCTTTTAAGCCATAGCCCTCTATGGGCTTCCAAATACCACTTTGCAAGTTTCGCAAGAACAGACTTAGCGAAAGGCTTCCTGAGGGGAAAGTTGTAACTCTGTGAGATGAATTAACAGAACACAAAGCAGTTTCTCAAAAGGCTTCTTTTCAGTTTTTAACGGAAGATATTTCCTTTTTCACCTTAGCCCTCTATGGGCTTCCAAATATCACTTTGCAAATTTCACAAAACAGTCTTAGTGATCGGCTTCTTGAGGGAAAAGCTGTAGCTCTGTGAGATGAACTAACAGAACACAAAGCAGTTTTTCAGACAGCTTCTTTTCGGTAAGTATCTTAGGATATTTCCATTTTCACCATAGCCCTCTATGGGCTTCCACATATCACTTTGGAAATTCCTCAAAAACAGTCTTAGCGGAAGGCTTCTTGAGGGGAAAGCTGTAACTCTTTGAGATGAATTAACAGAACACAAAGCAGTTTCTCGGAAAGCTTCTTTTCATTTTTTAACTGAAGTTATTTCCATTTTCACCATAGCCCTCTATGGGATTCCAAATATCACTATGCAAATTCCACAAGAACAGTGGAAGCGAAAGACTTCTGGAGGGGAAAACTGTAACTCTGTGAGATGAATTAACAGAACACAAAGCAGTTTCTCAGATATCTTCTTTCCAGTTTTTAACGAAAGATATTTCCTTTTTCACCATAGCCCTCTAGGGACTTCCAAATATCACTTTGCAAATCCCACAAGAACAGTCTTAGCGAATGACTTCTTGAGGGGAAAGCTGTAACTCGGTGAGATGCTTTAACAGAACACACGGCAGTTTCTCAAAAAGCTTCTTTCCAGTTTTTAACGGAAGATATTTCCTTTTTCACCATAGCCCTCTAGGAGTTTTCTAATATCACTTTGCAAATTTCACAAGAATAGTCTCAGTGAACTGCTTCTTGAAGGGAGAGCTGTAACTCTGTGAGATGAACTAACAGAACACAAAGCAGTTTATCAGAAAGCTTCTTTACAGTTTTTATCGGAAAATATTTCCTTTTTCACCATTGCCCTCTATGCGATTCTAAATATCACTTTCCAAATTTCAGAAGAACAGTCTTAGTGAACGGCCTCGTGAGGGGAAGTCTGTGACACTTTGAGATGAATTAACAGAACACAAAGCAGTTTCTCAGAAAGCTTCTTTTCGGATTTTTTCTTACCATATTTCCTTTTTCAACATAGCCCTCTATGGTCTTCCAAATATCACTTTGCAAATTACACAAGAACAGTCTTTGTGAAAGACTTCTTGAGGGGAAAGCTGTAACTCTCTGAGATGAATTAACAGAACACAAAGCAGTTTCTCAGAAAGCTTCTTTTCAGTTTTTATCTTAGGATATTTCGTTTTTCAGCATAGCCCTCTATGGGCTTCCAAAAACATTTTGCTAATTCCACAAGAACAGTCTTAGCGAAAGGATTCTGGAGATAAAAGCTGTAAATCTGTAAGATGAATTAAAGGAATACAAAGCAGTTTCTCAGAAACCTTCTTTTCGTTTTTTATCTTACGATATTTCCATTTTAACCATATGGCTATAGGGTTTCCAAATATCACTTTGCAAATTCCAGAAGAAAAGTCTTAGCGAAAGGCTACTTGAGGGTAAAGCTGTAACTCTGAAAGATGAATTAACAGAACACAAAACATTTCCTTAGAAACCTACTTTTAAGTTTTTACCTTAGGATATTTCCTTTTTCACCATAGCCCTCTATGGGATTCCAATTATCACTTTGAAAATTCCACATGAACAGTCTTAGCGAAAGTCTTCTTGAGGGGAAAGCTGTAACTCTGTGAGAGGAACTAACTGAACACAAAGCAGTTTCTCAGAAAGCTTCTCTCCAGTTTTTAACTGAGGATATTTCCTTTTTCACCATAGCCCTTTTGGGCTTCCAAATATCACTTTGCAAATTCCACAAGAACAGTCTTAGCGAAAGGCTTCTTGAGGGGAATGCTCTAACTCTATCAGATGTATTAACAGAACACAAAGCATTTTCTCACAAATCTTCTTTCCAGTTTTTAACGGAGGATATTTCCTTTCTCACCATAGTCCTCTATGGGCTTCCAAATATCACATTGCAAATCCCACAAGAACAGTCTTAGCGAAAGGCTTCTTGAGAGGAAAGCTGTAACTCAGTGAGACGTATTAACAGAAGACACGGCATTTTCTCAGAATGCTTCTTTCCAGTTTTTAACGGAAGATATTTCCTTTTTCACCATAGTCCTCTATGGGTTTCCAAATATCACTTTCCAAATTTCACAAAACAGTCTTAATGAACGGCTTCTTGAGGGAAAAGCTGTAGCTCTGTGAGATGAACTAACAGAACACAAAGCAGTTTTTCAGACAGCTTCTCTTCGGTAAGTATCTTAGGATATTTCCATTTTCACCATAGTCCTCTATGGGCTTCCAAATATCACTTTGCAAATCCCACAAGAACAGTCTTAGCGAAAGCCTTCTTGAGGGGAAAGCTGTAACTCGGTGAGATGCTTTAACAGAACACACGGCAGTTTCTCTAAAAGCTTCTTTCCAGTTTTTAACGGAAGATAGGTCCTTTTTCACCATTGCCCTCTATGGGCTTCCAAATGTCACTTTGCAAATTCCACAAGAACAGTTTTACCGAAAGCCTTCTTGAGAAGAAAGCTGTAAATCTGTGCGATGAATTAACAGAACACAAAGCAGTTTCACAGAAAGCTTCATTTCAGTTTTTATCTTTGGATGTTTACTTTTTCATCATAGCCCTCTATGTGCCTTCAAATATCACTTCGAAAATTCCACAAGGAAAGTCTTAGTGAACGGCTTCTTGAGGGGAAAACTGTAACTCTGTGAGATGAATTAACAGAACACAAAGCAGTTTCTCAGATAGCTTCTTTCCAGTTTCTAAGGGAGGATATTTCCTTTTAAGCCATAGCCCTCTATGGGCTTCCAAATACCACTTTGCAAGTTTCACAAGAACAGACTTAGCGAAAGGCTTCCTGAGGGGAAAGTTGTAACTCTGTGAGATGAATTAACAGAACACAAAGCAGTTTCTCAAAAAGCTTCTTTTCAGTTTTTAACCGAAGATATTTCCTTTTTCAACATAACCCTGTATGGGCTTCCAAATATCACTTTGCAAATTCCACAAGAACAGTCTTAGCGAAAGGCTTTTAGAGGGAAATGTTGTAACTATGTGAGATGAATTAACAGAACACAAAGCAATTTCTCAGAAAGCTTCTTTTCAGTTTTTATCTTACGATATTTCCTTTTTCACAATAGACCTCTATGGGCTTCCAAATCTCACTTTTCAAATTCCACAGGAACAGTCTTAGCGAAAGAATTATTGAGTGGAAAGCTGTAACTCTTTGAGGTGAATTAACAGAACAAAAAGGAGTTTCTCAGAAAGCTTCTTTACGCTTTTTAACAGAAGATATTTCCTTTTTCACCATAGCGCTCTATGGGCTTCCAAATATCATTTTGCAAATCCCACAACAACAGTCTTAGCGAAAGGCTTCTTGAAGGGAAAGCTGTAACTGGGTGAGGTCTATTATCAGAACACATGGCAGTTTCTCAGAAAGCTTCTTTCCAGTTTTTAACTGAAGATATTTCCTTTTTCACCATAGCCCTCTATGGGCTTGCAAATATCACTTTGCAAATTCCACAAGAACAGTCTTACCGAAAGGCTTCTTGAGAAGAAAGCTGTAACTCTGTGAGATGAATTAACAGAAAACAAAGCAGTTTCTCAGAAAATTTCTTTCCAGTTTTTAATGGAAGATATGTCCTTTTTCACCATAGCCCTCTATGGGATTCCAAATATCACTTTGCAAATTCCACAAGAACAGTCTTCGGGAAAGGATTCTGGAGGGGAAACCTGTAACTCCGTGAGATGAATTAACAGAACACAAAGCAGTTTCTCAGAAAGCTTCTTTCCAGTTTTTAACTGAAGATATTTCCTTTTTCACCATAGCCCTCTAAGGGCTTCCAAATATCACATTGCAAATGCCACAAGAACAGTCTTAGCGAAAGGCTTCTAGAGGGGAAAGCTGTAACTCGGTTAGATGTATTAACAGAACACACGGCAGTATCTCAGAATGCTTCTTTCCAGTTTTTAACGGAAGATATTTCCTTTTTCACCATAGCCCTCTAAGGGCTTCCAAATATCACTTTGCAAATTCCAAAAGAGCAGTCTTAGCGAAAGACTTCTGGAGCGGAAAGCTGTAACTCTCTGAAATGAATTAACAGAACACAGAGCTGTTTCTCAGAAAGCTTCTTTCCAGTTTTCAACCGAAGATATTTTCTTTTTCCCGTAGCCCTCTATGGGCTTCCAAATATCACTTAGAAAATTCCACAAGAACAGTCTTAGCAAAAGGCTTCTTGAGGTGAAAGCTGTAACACGGTGAGATGTTTTAACAGAACACACATCCGTTTCGCAGAAAGCTTCTTTCCTATTTTTAACGTAAGTTATTTCCTTTTTCACCATAGCCCTCTACGGGCTTCTAAGATCACTTTGCAAATTCCACAAGAACAGTCTTAGCGAAAGGCTTCTGGGAGCAAAGCTGTCATTCTGTAAGATGAACTAACAAAACACGAAGCAGTTTCTCAGAAATCTTCTTTTCGGGTTTTAATGGAAGAAATGTCTTTTTTCATCATAGCCCTCAATGGGCTTCCAAATTTCACTTTGCAAATTCCACAAGAACAGTCTTAGCGAAAGGCTTTTTGAGGGAAAGCTGTAACTCTGGTGACGAATTAACAGAACTCAAAGCAGTTTCTCAGAAAGCTTCTATTCAGTTTTTGTCTTAGGATATTTCCTTTTTCACCGTAGCCCTCTATGGGCTTCCAAATATCACTTTGCATATTCCAAAAGTACAGCCTTAGTGATCGGCTTCATGATAGGAAAGCTGTAACTCTGTGAGATTAATAAACGGAACACAAAGCAGTTTCTCAGAAAGGTTCTTTCCAGTTTTTAGTGGAAGATATTTCCTTTTCCACCATAGTCCACTATGGGCTTCAAAATATCACTTTGCAAATTCCACAAGAACAGTCTTAGTGAACGGCCTCTTGAGGGGAAATCTGTAACTCACTGAGATGAATTAACAGAACACAAAGCAATTTCTCAGAAATCTTCTATCCAGTTTTTAACGAAAGATATTTCCTTTTTCACCAAAGTCCTCTATGGGATTACAAATATCAGTTTGCAAATTTCACAAGAACAGTCTTAGGGAAGGGCTTCTTGAGGGGAAAGCTGAAACACTGTGAGATGAACTAACACAACACAAAGCAGTTTCTCAGACAGCTTCTTTTCGGTTTTTATCTTAGGATATTTCCATTTTCAAAATAGCCCTCTATGGGCTTCCAAGTATCACTTTGCAAATTCCACATGAACAGTCTTATAGAAAGGCTTCTTGAGGGGAAAGCTGTAACTCGGTGAGATGTATTAACAGAACACACGGCAGTTTCTCAGAAAGCTTCTTTCCAGTTTTTAACGGAAGTTATTTCCCTTTTCACCATAGCCCTCCATGGGCTTCCAAATATCACTTTGCAAATTCCAGAAGAACAGTCTTAGCGAAAGGCTTCTGAAGGGGAAATCTGTAACTCTGTGAGTTGAATTAACAGAACACAAAGCAGTTTCTCACAAATCTTCTTTCCAGTTTTTAACGGAAGTTAGTTCCTTTTTCACCATAGTCCTCTATGGGCTTCCAAATATGACTTTGCAAATTCCACAAGAACAGTCTTAGCGAAAGGCTTCTTGAGGGGGGAAGCTGTAACTCTGTGAGATGAATTAACAGAACACAAAGCAGTCTCTCAGAAAGCTTCTTTCCACTATTTAACTGAAGATATTTCCTTTTTCACTATAGCCCTCTATGGGCTTCCAAATATCACTTTGGAAATCCCACAAGAACAGTCTTAGCGAAAGGCTTCTTGAGAGGAAAGCTGTACCTCGGTGATATGTACTAATGGAACACACCGCATTTTCTCAGAATGGTTCTTTCCAGTTTTTAACGGAAGATATTTCCTTTTTCACCTTAGCCCTCTATGGGCTTCCAAATATCACTTTGCAAATTTCACAAAACAGTCTTAGTGAACGGCTTCTTGAGGGGAAAGCTGTAACTCTGTGAGTGAACTAACAAAACACAAAGCAGCTTTCCATACAGCTTCTTTTCGGTTTTTATCTTAAGATATTTCCATTTTCACCATAGCCTACTAAGGGTATCGAAATATCACTTTGGAAATTCCACAAAAACAGTCTTAGCGGAAGGATTCTTGAGGCAAAAGCAGTAACTCTTTGAGATGAATTAACAGAACACAAAGCAGTTTCTCAGAAAGCTTCTTTTCAGTTTTTAACTGAAGGTATTTCCTTTTTCACCATAGCCCTCTATGGGCTTCAAAATATCACTTTGTAAATTCCACAACAACAGCCTTAGCGAAAGGCTTCCTGAGGTAAAAGAGTAACTGTGAGTTGAATTAACAGAACACAAAGCAGTTTCTCAGAAAGCTTGTTTTCAGTTTTTATCTTAGGATGTTTCCTTTTTCACCATTGCCCTCTATGTGCCTCCAAATATCACTTTGCAATTCCACAAGAACAGTCTTATTGAACGGCTTCCTGAGGGGAAAGCTGTAGCTCGGTGATATGTATGAACAGAACACACCGCATTTTCTCAGAATGGTTCTTTCCAGTTTTTAACGGAAGATATTCCCTTTTTCACCTTAGCCCTCTATGGGCTTCCAAATATCACTTTGCAAATTTCACAAAACAGTCTTAGTGATCGGCTTCTTGAGGGAAAAGCTGTAGCTCTGTGAGATGAACTAACAGAACACAAAGCAGTTTTTCAGACAGCTTCTTTTCGGTAAGTATCTTAGGATATTTCCATTTTCACCATAGCCCTCTATGGGCTTCCACATATCACTTTGGAAATTCCTCAAAAACAGTCTTAGCGGAAGGCTTCTTGAGGGGAAAGCTGTAACTCTTTGAGATGAATTAACAGAACACAAAGCAGTTTCTCGGAAAGCTTCTTTTCATTTTTTAACTGACGTTATTTCCATTTTCACCATAGCCCTCTATGGGATTCCAAATATCACTATGCAAATTCCACAAGAACAGTGGAAGCGAAAGACTTCTGGAGGGGAAAACTGTAACTCTGTGAGATGAATTAACAGAACACAAAGCAGTTTCTCAGATATCTTCTTTCCAGTTTTTAACGAAAGATATTTCCTTTTTCACCATAGCCCTCTAGGGACTTCCAAATATCACTTTGCAAATCCCACAAGAACAGTCTTAGCGAATGACTTCTTGAGGGGAAAGCTGTAACTCGGTGAGATGCTTTAACAGAACACACGGCAGTTTCTCAAAAAGCTTCTTTCCAGTTTTTAACGGAAGATATTTCCTTTTTCACCATAGCCCTCTAGGAGTTTTCTAATATCACTTTGCAAATTTCACAAGAATAGTCTCAGTGAACTGCTTCTTGAAGGGAGAGCTGTAACTCTGTGAGATGAACTAACAGAACACAAAGCAGTTTATCAGAAAGCTTCTTTACAGTTTTTATCGGAAAATATTTCCTTTTTCACCATTGCCCTCTATGCGATTCTAAATATCACTTTCCAAATTTCAGAAGAACAGTCTTAGTGAACGGCCTCGTGAGGGGAAGTCTGTGACACTTTGAGATGAATTAACAGAACACAAAGCAGTTTCTCAGAAAGCTTCTTTTCGGATTTTTTCTTACCATATTTCCTTTTTCAACATAGCCCTCTATGGTCTTCCAAATATCACTTTGCAAATTACACAAGAACAGTCTTTGTGAAAGACTTCTTGAGGGGAAAGCTGTAACTCTCTGAGATGAATTAACAGAACACAAAGCAGTTTCTCAGAAAGCTTCTTTTCAGTTTTTATCTTAGGATATTTCCTTTTTCAGCATAGCCCTCTATGGGCTTCCAAAAACATTTTGCTAATTCCACAAGAACAGTCTTAGCGAAAGGATTCTGGAGATAAAAGCTGTAAATCTGTAAGATGAATTAAAAGAATTCAAAGCAGTTTCTCAGAAACCTTCTTTTCGTTTTTTATCTTACGATATTTCCATTTTAACCATATGGCTATAGGGTTTCCAAATATCACTTTGCAAATTCCAGAAGAAAAGTCTTAGCGAAAGGCTACTTGAGGGTAAAGCTGTAACTCTGAAAGATGAATTAACAGAAGACAAAACATTTCCTTAGAAACCTACTTTTAAGTTTTTACCTTAGGATATTTCCTTTTTCACCATAGCCCTCTATGGGATTCCAATTATCACTTTGAAAATTCCACATGAACAGTCTTAGCGAAAGTCTTCTTGAGGGGAAAGCTGTAACTCTGTGAGAGGAACTAACTGAACACAAAGCAGTTTCTCAGAAAGCTTCTTTCCAGTTTTTAACTGAGGATATTTCCTTTTTAACCATAGCCCTTTTGGGCTTCCAAATATCACTTTGCAAATTCCACAAGAACAGTCTTAGCGAAAGGCTTCTTGAGGGGAATGCTCTAACTCTATCAGATGTATTAACAGAACACAAAGCATTTTCTCACAAATCTTCTTTCCAGTTTTTAACGGAGGATATTTCCTTTCTCACCATAGTCCTCTATGGGCTTCCAAATATCACATTGCAAATCCCACAAGAACAGTCTTAGCGAAAGGCTTCTTGAGAGGAAAGCTGTAACTCAGTGAGACGTATTAACAGAAGACACGGCATTTTCTCAGAATGCTTCTTTCCAGTTTTTAACGGAAGATATTTCCTTTTTCACCATAGTCCTCTATGGGTTTCCAAATATCACTTTCCAAATTTCACAAAACAGTCTTAATGAACGGCTTCTTGAGGGAAAAGCTGTAGCTCTGTGAGATGAACTAACAGAACACAAAGCAGTTTTTCAGACAGCTTCTCTTCGGTAAGTATCTTAGGATATTTCCATTTTCACCATAGCCCTCTATGGGCTTCCACATATCACTTTGGAAATTCCTCAAAAACAGTCTTAGCGGAAGGCTTCTTGAGGGGAAAGCTGTAATTTTTTGAGATGAATTAACAGAACACAAAGCAGTTTCTCGGAAAGCTTCTTTTCATTTTTTAATTGAAGGTATTTCCATTTTCACCGTAGCCCTCTATGGGATTCCAAATATCACTATGCAAATTCCACAAGAACAGTGGAAGCGAAAGACTTCGGGAGGGGAAAACTGTAACGCTGTGAGATGAATTAACAGAACACAAAGCAGTTTCTCAGATATCTTCTTTCCAGTTTTTAACGAAAGATATTTCCTTTTTCACCATAGTCCTCTATGGGCTTCCAAATATCACTTTGCAAATCCCACAAGAACAGTCTTAGCGAAAGCCTTCTTGAGGGGAAAGCTGTAACTCGGTGAGATGCTTTAACAGAACACACGGCAGTTTCTCTAAAAGCTTCTTTCCAGTTTTTAACGGAAGATAGGTCCTTTTTCACCATTGCCCTCTATGGGCTTCCAAATGTCACTTTGCAAATTCCACAAGAACAGTTTTACCGAAAGCCTTCTTGAGAAGAAAGCTGTAAATCTGTGCGATGAATTAACAGAACACAAAGCAGTTTCACAGAAAGCTTCATTTCAGTTTTTATCTTTGGATGTTTACTTTTTCATCATAGCCCTCTATGTGCCTTCAAATATCACTTAGAAAATACCACAAGGAAAGTCTTAGTGAACGGCTTCTTGAGGGGAAAACTGTAACTCTGTGAGATGAATTAACAGAACACAAAGCAGTTTCTCAGATAGCTTCTTTCCAGTTTCTAAGGGAGGATATTTCCTTTTAAGCCATAGCCCTCTATGGGCTTCCAAATACCACTTTGCAAGTTTCACAAGAACAGACTTAGCGAAAGGCTTCCTGAGGGGAAAGTTGTAACTCTGTGAGATGAATTAACAGAACACAAAGCAGTTTCTCAAAAAGCTTCTTTTCAGTTTTTAACCGAAGATATTTCCTTTTTCAACATAACCCTGTATGGGCTTCCAAATATCACTTTGCAAATTCCACAAGAACAGTCTTAGCGAAAGGCTTTTAGAGGGAAATGTTGTAACTATGTGAGATGAATTAACAGAACACAAAGCAATTTCTCAGAAAGCTTCTTTTCAGTTTTTATCTTACGATATTTCCTTTTTCACAATAGACCTCTATGGGCTTCCAAATCTCACTTTTCAAATTCCACAGGAACAGTCTTAGCGAAAGAATTATTGAGTGGAAAGCTGTAACTCTTTGAGGTGAATTAACAGAACAAAAAGGAGTTTCTCAGAAAGCTTCTTTACGCTTTTTAACAGAAGATATTTCCTTTTTCACCATAGCGCTCTATGGGCTTCCAAATATCATTTTGCAAATCCCACAACAACAGTCTTAGCGAAAGGCTTCTTGAAGGGAAAGCTGTAACTGGGTGAGGTCTATTATCAGAACACATGGCAGTTTCTCAGAAAGCTTCTTTCCAGTTTTTAACTGAAGATATTTCCTTTTTCACCATAGCCCTCTATGGGCTTGCAAATATCACTTTGCAAATTCCACAAGAACAGTCTTACCGAAAGGCTTCTTGAGAAGAAAGCTGTAACTCTGTGAGATGAATTAACAGAAAACAAAGCAGTTTCTCAGAAAATTTCTTTCCAGTTTTTAATGGAAGATATGTCCTTTTTCACCATAGCCCTCTATGGGATTCCAAATATCACTTTGCAAATTCCACAAGAACAGTCTTCGGGAAAGGATTCTGGAGGGGAAACCTGTAACTCCGTGAGATGAATTAACAGAACACAAAGCAGTTTCTCAGAAAGCTTCTTTCCAGTTTTTAACTGAAGATATTTCCTTTTTCACCATAGCCCTCTAAGGGCTTCCAAATATCACATTGCAAATGCCACAAGAACAGTCTTAGCGAAAGGCTTCTAGAGGGGAAAGCTGTAACTCGGTTAGATGTATTAACAGAACACACGGCAGTATCTCAGAATGCTTCTTTCCAGTTTTTAACGGAAGATATTTCCTTTTTCACCATAGCCCTCTAAGGGCTTCCAAATATCACTTTGCAAATTCCAAAAGAGCAGTCTTAGCGAAAGACTTCTGGAGCGGAAAGCTGTAACTCTCTGAAATGAATTAACAGAACACAGAGCTGTTTCTCAGAAAGCTTCTTTCCAGTTTTCAACCGAAGATATTTTCTTTTTCCCGTAGCCCTCTATGGGCTTCCAAATATCACTTAGAAAATTCCACAAGAACAGTCTTAGCAAAAGGCTTCTTGAGGTGAAAGCTGTAACACGGTGAGATGTTTTAACAGAACACACATCCGTTTCGCAGAAAGCTTCTTTCCTATTTTTAACGTAAGTTATTTCCTTTTTCACCATAGCCCTCTACGGGCTTCTAAGATCACTTTGCAAATTCCACAAGAACAGTCTTAGCGAAAGGCTTCTGGGAGCAAAGCTGTCATTCTGTAAGATGAACTAACAAAACACGAAGCAGTTTCTCAGAAATCTTCTTTTCGGGTTTTAATGGAAGAAATGTCTTTTTTCATCATAGCCCTCAATGGGCTTCCAAATTTCACTTTGCAAATTCCACAAGAACAGTCTTAGCGAAAGGCTTTTTGAGGGAAAGCTGTAACTCTGGTGACGAATTAACAGAACTCAAAGCAGTTTCTCAGAAAGCTTCTATTCAGTTTTTGTCTTAGGATATTTCCTTTTTCACCGTAGCCCTCTATGGGCTTCCAAATATCACTTTGCATATTCCAAAAGTACAGCCTTAGTGATCGGCTTCATGATAGGAAAGCTGTAACTCTGTGAGATTAATAAACGGAACACAAAGCAGTTTCTCAGAAAGGTTCTTTCCAGTTTTTAGTGGAAGATATTTCCTTTTCCACCATAGTCCACTATGGGCTTCAAAATATCACTTTGCAAATTCCACAAGAACAGTCTTAGTGAACGGCCTCTTGAGGGGAAATCTGTAACTCACTGAGATGAATTAACAGAACACAAAGCAATTTCTCAGAAATCTTCTATCCAGTTTTTAACGAAAGATATTTCCTTTTTCACCAAAGTCCTCTATGGGATTACAAATATCAGTTTGCAAATTTCACAAGAACAGTCTTAGGGAAGGGCTTCTTGAGGGGAAAGCTGAAACACTGTGAGATGAACTAACACAACACAAAGCAGTTTCTCAGACAGCTTCTTTTCGGTTTTTATCTTAGGATATTTCCATTTTCAAAATAGCCCTCTATGGGCTTCCAAGTATCACTTTGCAAATTCCACATGAACAGTCTTATAGAAAGGCTTCTTGAGGGGAAAGCTGTAACTCGGTGAGATGTATTAACAGAACACACGGCAGTTTCTCAGAAAGCTTCTTTCCAGTTTTTAACGGAAGTTATTTCCCTTTTCACCATAGCCCTCCATGGGCTTCCAAATATCACTTTGCAAATTCCAGAAGAACAGTCTTAGCGAAAGGCTTCTGAAGGGGAAATCTGTAACTCTGTGAGTTGAATTAACAGAACACAAAGCAGTTTCTCACAAATCTTCTTTCCAGTTTTTAACGGAAGTTAGTTCCTTTTTCACCATAGTCCTCTATGGGCTTCCAAATATGACTTTGCAAATTCCACAAGAACAGTCTTAGCGAAAGGCTTCTTGAGGGGGGAAGCTGTAACTCTGTGAGATGAATTAACAGAACACAAAGCAGTCTCTCAGAAAGCTTCTTTCCACTATTTAACTGAAGATATTTCCTTTTTCACTATAGCCCTCTATGGGCTTCCAAATATCACTTTGGAAATCCCACAAGAACAGTCTTAGCGAAAGGCTTCTTGAGAGGAAAGCTGTACCTCGGTGATATGTACTAATGGAACACACCGCATTTTCTCAGAATGGTTCTTTCCAGTTTTTAACGGAAGATATTTCCTTTTTCACCTTAGCCCTCTATGGGCTTCCAAATATCACTTTGCAAATTTCACAAAACAGTCTTAGTGAACGGCTTCTTGAGGGGAAAGCTGTAACTCTGTGAGTGAACTAACAAAACACAAAGCAGCTTTCCATACAGCTTCTTTTCGGTTTTTATCTTAAGATATTTCCATTTTCACCATAGCCTACTAAGGGTATCGAAATATCACTTTGGAAATTCCACAAAAACAGTCTTAGCGGAAGGATTCTTGAGGCAAAAGCAGTAACTCTTTGAGATGAATTAACAGAACACAAAGCAGTTTCTCAGAAAGCTTCTTTTCAGTTTTTAACTGAAGGTATTTCCTTTTTCACCATAGCCCTCTATGGGCTTCAAAATATCACTTTGTAAATTCCACAACAACAGCCTTAGCGAAAGGCTTCCTGAGGTAAAAGAGTAACTGTGAGTTGAATTAACAGAACACAAAGCAGTTTCTCAGAAAGCTTGTTTTCAGTTTTTATCTTAGGATGTTTCCTTTTTCACCATTGCCCTCTATGTGCCTCCAAATATCACTTTGCAATTCCACAAGAACAGTCTTATTGAACGGCTTCCTGAGGGGAAAGCTGTAGCTCGGTGATATGTATGAACAGAACACACCGCATTTTCTCAGAATGGTTCTTTCCAGTTTTTAACGGAAGATATTCCCTTTTTCACCTTAGCCCTCTATGGGCTTCCAAATATCACTTTGCAAATTTCACAAAACAGTCTTAGTGATCGGCTTCTTGAGGGAAAAGCTGTAGCTCTGTGAGATGAACTAACAGAACACAAAGCAGTTTTTCAGACAGCTTCTTTTCGGTAAGTATCTTAGGATATTTCCATTTTCACCATAGCCCTCTATGGGCTTCCACATATCACTTTGGAAATTCCTCAAAAACAGTCTTAGCGGAAGGCTTCTTGAGGGGAAAGCTGTAACTCTTTGAGATGAATTAACAGAACACAAAGCAGTTTCTCGGAAAGCTTCTTTTCATTTTTTAACTGACGTTATTTCCATTTTCACCATAGCCCTCTATGGGATTCCAAATATCACTATGCAAATTCCACAAGAACAGTGGAAGCGAAAGACTTCTGGAGGGGAAAACTGTAACTCTGTGAGATGAATTAACAGAACACAAAGCAGTTTCTCAGATATCTTCTTTCCAGTTTTTAACGAAAGATATTTCCTTTTTCACCATAGCCCTCTAGGGACTTCCAAATATCACTTTGCAAATCCCACAAGAACAGTCTTAGCGAATGACTTCTTGAGGGGAAAGCTGTAACTCGGTGAGATGCTTTAACAGAACACACGGCAGTTTCTCAAAAAGCTTCTTTCCAGTTTTTAACGGAAGATATTTCCTTTTTCACCATAGCCCTCTAGGAGTTTTCTAATATCACTTTGCAAATTTCACAAGAATAGTCTCAGTGAACTGCTTCTTGAAGGGAGAGCTGTAACTCTGTGAGATGAACTAACAGAACACAAAGCAGTTTATCAGAAAGCTTCTTTACAGTTTTTATCGGAAAATATTTCCTTTTTCACCATTGCCCTCTATGCGATTCTAAATATCACTTTCCAAATTTCAGAAGAACAGTCTTAGTGAACGGCCTCGTGAGGGGAAGTCTGTGACACTTTGAGATGAATTAACAGAACACAAAGCAGTTTCTCAGAAAGCTTCTTTTCGGATTTTTTCTTACCATATTTCCTTTTTCAACATAGCCCTCTATGGTCTTCCAAATATCACTTTGCAAATTACACAAGAACAGTCTTTGTGAAAGACTTCTTGAGGGGAAAGCTGTAACTCTCTGAGATGAATTAACAGAACACAAAGCAGTTTCTCAGAAAGCTTCTTTTCAGTTTTTATCTTAGGATATTTCCTTTTTCAGCATAGCCCTCTATGGGCTTCCAAAAACATTTTGCTAATTCCACAAGAACAGTCTTAGCGAAAGGATTCTGGAGATAAAAGCTGTAAATCTGTAAGATGAATTAAAAGAATTCAAAGCAGTTTCTCAGAAACCTTCTTTTCGTTTTTTATCTTACGATATTTCCATTTTAACCATATGGCTATAGGGTTTCCAAATATCACTTTGCAAATTCCAGAAGAAAAGTCTTAGCGAAAGGCTACTTGAGGGTAAAGCTGTAACTCTGAAAGATGAATTAACAGAAGACAAAACATTTCCTTAGAAACCTACTTTTAAGTTTTTACCTTAGGATATTTCCTTTTTCACCATAGCCCTCTATGGGATTCCAATTATCACTTTGAAAATTCCACATGAACAGTCTTAGCGAAAGTCTTCTTGAGGGGAAAGCTGTAACTCTGTGAGAGGAACTAACTGAACACAAAGCAGTTTCTCAGAAAGCTTCTTTCCAGTTTTTAACTGAGGATATTTCCTTTTTAACCATAGCCCTTTTGGGCTTCCAAATATCACTTTGCAAATTCCACAAGAACAGTCTTAGCGAAAGGCTTCTTGAGGGGAATGCTCTAACTCTATCAGATGTATTAACAGAACACAAAGCATTTTCTCACAAATCTTCTTTCCAGTTTTTAACGGAGGATATTTCCTTTCTCACCATAGTCCTCTATGGGCTTCCAAATATCACATTGCAAATCCCACAAGAACAGTCTTAGCGAAAGGCTTCTTGAGAGGAAAGCTGTAACTCAGTGAGACGTATTAACAGAAGACACGGCATTTTCTCAGAATGCTTCTTTCCAGTTTTTAACGGAAGATATTTCCTTTTTCACCATAGTCCTCTATGGGTTTCCAAATATCACTTTCCAAATTTCACAAAACAGTCTTAATGAACGGCTTCTTGAGGGAAAAGCTGTAGCTCTGTGAGATGAACTAACAGAACACAAAGCAGTTTTTCAGACAGCTTCTCTTCGGTAAGTATCTTAGGATATTTCCATTTTCACCATAGCCCTCTATGGGCTTCCACATATCACTTTGGAAATTCCTCAAAAACAGTCTTAGCGGAAGGCTTCTTGAGGGGAAAGCTGTAATTTTTTGAGATGAATTAACAGAACACAAAGCAGTTTCTCGGAAAGCTTCTTTTCATTTTTTAATTGAAGGTATTTCCATTTTCACCGTAGCCCTCTATGGGATTCCAAATATCACTATGCAAATTCCACAAGAACAGTGGAAGCGAAAGACTTCGGGAGGGGAAAACTGTAACGCTGTGAGATGAATTAACAGAACACAAAGCAGTTTCTCAGATATCTTCTTTCCAGTTTTTAACGAAAGATATTTCCTTTTTCACCATAGTCCTCTATGGGCTTCCAAATATCACTTTGCAAATCCCACAAGAACAGTCTTAGCGAAAGCCTTCTTGAGGGGAAAGCTGTAACTCGGTGAGATGCTTTAACAGAACACACGGCAGTTTCTCTAAAAGCTTCTTTCCAGTTTTTAACGGAAGATAGGTCCTTTTTCACCATTGCCCTCTATGGGCTTCCAAATGTCACTTTGCAAATTCCACAAGAACAGTTTTACCGAAAGCCTTCTTGAGAAGAAAGCTGTAAATCTGTGCGATGAATTAACAGAACACAAAGCAGTTTCACAGAAAGCTTCATTTCAGTTTTTATCTTTGGATGTTTACTTTTTCATCATAGCCCTCTATGTGCCTTCAAATATCACTTAGAAAATACCACAAGGAAAGTCTTAGTGAACGGCTTCTTGAGGGGAAAACTGTAACTCTGTGAGATGAATTAACAGAACACAAAGCAGTTTCTCAGATAGCTTCTTTCCAGTTTCTAAGGGAGGATATTTCCTTTTAAGCCATAGCCCTCTATGGGCTTCCAAATACCACTTTGCAAGTTTCACAAGAACAGACTTAGCGAAAGGCTTCCTGAGGGGAAAGTTGTAACACTGTGAGATGAATTAACAGAACACAAAGCAGTTTCTCAAAAGGCTTCTTTTCAGTTTTTAACGGAAGATGTTTCCTTTTTCACCTTAGCCCTCTATGGGCTTCCAAATATCACTTTGCAAATTTCACAAAACAGTCTTAGTGATCGGCTTCTTGAGGGAAAAGCTGTAGCTCTGTGAGATGAACTAACAGAACACAAAGCAGTTTTTCAGACAGCTTCTTTTCGGTAAGTATCTTAGGATATTTCCATTTTCACCATAGCCCTCTATGGGCTTCCACATATCACTTTGGAAATTCCTCAAAAACAGTCTTAGCGGAAGGCTTCTTGAGGGGAAAGCTGTAACTCTTTGAGATGAATTAACAGAACACAAAGCAGTTTCTCGGAAAGCTTCTTTTCATTTTTTAACTGAAGTTATTTCCATTTTCACCATAGCCCTCTATGGGATTCCAAATATCACTATGCAAATTCCACAAGAACAGTGGAAGCGAAAGACTTCTGGAGGGGAAAACTGTAACTCTGTGAGATGAATTAACAGAACACAAAGCAGTTTCTCAGATATCTTCTTTCCAGTTTTTAACGAAAGATATTTCCTTTTTCACCATAGCCCTCTAGGGACTTCCAAATATCACTTTGCAAATCCCACAAGAACAGTCTTAGCGAATGACTTCTTGAGGGGAAAGCTGTAACTCGGTGAGATGCTTTAACAGAACACACGGCAGTTTCTCAAAAAGCTTCTTTCCAGTTTTTAATGGAAGTTATTTCCTTTTTCACCATAGCCCTCTAGGAGTTTTCTAATATCACTTTGCAAATTTCACAAGAATAGTCTCAGTGAACTGCTTCTTGAAGGGAAAGCTGTAACTCTGTGAGATGAACTAACAGAACACAAAGCAGTTTATCAGAAAGCTTCTTTACAGTTTTTATCGGAAAATATTTCCTTTTTCACCATTGCCCTCTATGCGATTCTAAATATCACTTTCCAAATTTCAGAAGAACAGTCTTAGTGAACGGCCTCGTGAGGGGAAGTCTGTGACACTTTGAGATGAATTAACAGAACACAAAGCAGTTTCTCAGAAAGCTTCTTTTCGGATTTTTTCTTACCATATTTCCTTTTTCAACATAGCCCTCTATGGTCTTCCAAATATCACTTTGCAAATTACACAAGAACAGTCTTTGTGAAAGACTTCTTGAGGGGAAAGCTGTAACTCTCTGAGATGAATTAACAGAACACAAAGCAGTTTCTCAGAAAGCTTCTTTTCAGTTTTTATCTTAGGATATTTCGTTTTTCAGCATAGCCCTCTATGGGCTTCCAAAAACATTTTGCAAATTCCACAAGAACAGTCTTAGCGAAAGGATTCTGGAGATAAAAGCTGTAAATCTCTAAGATGAATTAAAAGAATTCAAAGCAGTTTCTCAGAAACCTTCTTTTCGTTTTTTATCTTACGATATTTCCATTTTAACCATATGGCTATAGGGTTTCCAAATATCACTTTGCAAATTCCAGAAGAAAAGTCTTAGCGAAAGGCTACTTGAGGGTAAAGCTGTAACTCTGAAAGATGAATTAACAGAACACAAAACATTTCCTTAGAAACCTACTTTTACGTTTTTACCTTAGGATATTTCCTTTTTCACCATAGCCCTCTATGGGATTCCAATTATCACTTTGAAAATTCCACATGAACAGTCTTAGCGAAAGTCTTCTTGAGGGGAAAGCTGTAACTCTGTGAGAGGAACTAACTGAACACAAAGCAGTTTCTCAGAAAGCTTCTCTCCAGTTTTTAACTGAGGATATTTCCTTTTTCACCATAGCCCTTTTGGGCTTCCAAATATCACTTTGCAAATTCCACAAGAACAGTCTTAGCGAAAGGCTTCTTGAGGGGAATGCTCTAACTCTATCAGATGTATTAACAGAACACAAAGCATTTTCTCACAAATCTTCTTTCCAGTTTTTAACGGAGTATATTTCCTTTCTCACCATAGTCCTCTATGGGCTTCCAAATATCACATTGCAAATCCCACAAGAACAGTCTTAGCGAAAGGCTTCTTGAGAGGAAAGCTGTAACTCAGTGAGACGTATTAACAGAAGACACGGCATTTTCTCAGAATGCTTCTTTCCAGTTTTTAACGGAAGATATTTCCTTTTTCACCATAGTCCTCTATGGGTTTCCAAATATCACTTTCCAAATTTCACAAAACAGTCTTAATGAACGGCTTCTTGAGGGAAAAGCTGTAGCTCTGTGAGATGAACTAACAGAACACAAAGCAGTTTTTCAGACAGCTTCTCTTCGGTAAGTATCTTAGGATATTTCCATTTTCACCATAGTCCTCTATGGGCTTCCAAATATCACTTTGCAAATCCCACAAGAACAGTCTTAGCGAAAGCCTTCTTGAGGGGAAAGCTGTAACTCGGTGAGATGCTTTAACAGAACACACGGCAGTTTCTCTAAAAGCTTCTTTCCAGTTTTTAACGGAAGATAGGTCCTTTTTCACCATTGCCCTCTATGGGCTTCCAAATGTCACTTTGCAAATTCCACAAGAACAGTTTTACCGAAAGCCTTCTTGAGAAGAAAGCTGTAAATCTGTGCGATGAATTAACAGAACACAAAGCAGTTTCACAGAAAGCTTCATTTCAGTTTTTATCTTTGGATGTTTACTTTTTCATCATAGCCCTCTATGTGCCTTCAAATATCACTTCGAAAATTCCACAAGGAAAGTCTTAGTGAACGGCTTCTTGAGGGGAAAACTGTAACTCTGTGAGATGAATTAACAGAACACAAAGCAGTTTCTCAGATAGCTTCTTTCCAGTTTCTAAGGGAGGATATTTCCTTTTAAGCCATAGCCCTCTATGGGCTTCCAAATACCACTTTGCAAGTTTCACAAGAACAGACTTAGCGAAAGGCTTCCTGAGGGGAAAGTTGTAACTCTGTGAGATGAATTAACAGAACACAAAGCAGTTTCTCAAAAAGCTTCTTTTCAGTTTTTAACCGAAGATATTTCCTTTTTCAACATAACCCTGTATGGGCTTCCAAATATCACTTTGCAAATTCCACAAGAACAGTCTTAGCGAAAGGCTTTTAGAGGGAAATGTTGTAACTATGTGAGATGAATTAACAGAACACAAAGCAATTTCTCAGAAAGCTTCTTTTCAGTTTTTATCTTACGATATTTCCTTTTTCACAATAGACCTCTATGGGCTTCCAAATCTCACTTTTCAAATTCCACAGGAACAGTCTTAGCGAAAGAATTATTGAGTGGAAAGCTGTAACTCTTTGAGGTGAATTAACAGAACAAAAAGGAGTTTCTCAGAAAGCTTCTTTACGCTTTTTAACAGAAGATATTTCCTTTTTCACCATAGCGCTCTATGGGCTTCCAAATATCATTTTGCAAATCCCACAACAACAGTCTTAGCGAAAGGCTTCTTGAAGGGAAAGCTGTAACTGGGTGAGGTCTATTATCAGAACACATGGCAGTTTCTCAGAAAGCTTCTTTCCAGTTTTTAACTGAAGATATTTCCTTTTTCACCATAGCCCTCTATGGGCTTGCAAATATCACTTTGCAAATTCCACAAGAACAGTCTTACCGAAAGGCTTCTTGAGAAGAAAGCTGTAACTCTGTGAGATGAATTAACAGAAAACAAAGCAGTTTCTCAGAAAATTTCTTTCCAGTTTTTAATGGAAGATATGTCCTTTTTCACCATAGCCCTCTATGGGCTTCCAAATATCACTTTGCAAATTCCACAAGAACAGTCTTCGGGAAAGGATTCTGGAGGGGAAACCTGTAACTCCGTGAGATGAATTAACAGAACACAAAGCAGTTTCTCAGAAAGCTTCTTTCCAGTTTTTAACTGAAGATATTTCCTTTTTCACCATAGCCCTCTAAGGGCTTCCAAATATCACATTGCAAATGCCACAAGAACAGTCTTAGCGAAAGGCTTCTAGAGGGGAAAGCTGTAACTCGGTTAGATGTATTAACAGAACACACGGCAGTATCTCAGAATGCTTCTTTCCAGTTTTTAACGGAAGATATTTCCTTTTTCACCATAGCCCTCTAAGGGCTTCCAAATATCACTTTGCAAATTCCAAAAGAGCAGTCTTAGCGAAAGACTTCTGGAGCGGAAAGCTGTAACTCTCTGAAATGAATTAACAGAACACAGAGCTGTTTCTCAGAAAGCTTCTTTCCAGTTTTCAACCGAAGATATTTTCTTTTTCCCATAGCCCTCTATGGGCTTCCAAATATCACTTAGAAAATTCCACAACAACAGTCTTAGCAAAAGGCTTCTTGAGGTGAAAGCTGTAACACGGTGAGATGTTTTAACAGAACACACATCCGTTTCTCAGAAAGCTTCTTTCCAATTTTTAACGTAAGTTATTTCCTTTTTCACCATAGCCCTCTACGGGCTTCTAAGATCACTTTGCAAATTCCACAAGAACAGTCTTAGCGAAAGGCTTCTGGGAGCAAAGCTGTCATTCTGTAAGATGAACTAACAAAACACGAAGCAGTTTCTCAGAAATCTTCTTTTCGGTTTTTAATGGAAGAAATGTCTTTTTTCATCATAGCCCTCAATGGGCTTCCAAATTTCACTTTGCAAATTCCACAAGAACAGTTTTAGCGAAAGGCTTTTTGAGGGGAAAGCTGTAACTCTGTTGACGAATTAACAGAACACAAAGCAGTTTCTCAGAAAGCTTCTATTCAGTTTTTGTCTTAGGATATTTCCTTTTTCACCGTAGCCCTCTATGGGCTTCCAAATATCACTTTGCATATTCCAAAAGAACAGCCTTAGTGATCGGCTTCATGATAGGAAAGCTGTAACTCTGTGAGATTAATTAACGGAACACAAAGCAGTTTCTCAGAAAGGTTCTTTCCAGTTTTTAGTGGAAGATATTTCCTTTTCCACCATAGTCCACTATGGGCTTCAAAATATCACTTTGCAAATTCCACAAGAACAGTCTTAGTGAACGGCCTCTTGAGGGGAAATCTGTAACTCACTGAGATGAATTAACAGAACACAAAGCAATTTCTCAGAAATCTTCTATCCAGTTTTTAACGAAAGATATTTCCTTTTTCACCAAAGTCCTCTATGGGATTACAAATTTCAGTTTGCAAATTTCACAAGAACAGTCTTAGGGAAGGGCTTCTTGAGGGGAAAGCTGTAACACTGTGAGATGAACTAACACAACACAAAGCAGTTTCTCAGACAGCTTCTTTTCGGTTTTTATCTTAGGATATTTCCATTTTCAAAATAGCCCTCTATGGGTTTCCAAGTATCACTTTGCAAATTCCACATCAACAGTCTTATAGAAAGGCTTCTTGAGGGGAAAGCTGTAACTCGGTGAGATGTATTAACAGAACACACGGCAGTTTCTCACAAAGCTTCTTTCCAGTTTTTAACGGAAGTTATTTCCCTTTTCACCATAGTCCTCTAGGGGCTTCCAAATATGACTTTGCAAATTCCACAAGAACAGTCTTAGTGAAAGTCTTCTTGAGGGGGGAAGCTGTAACTCTGTGAGATGAATTAACAGAACACAAAGCAGTCTCTCAGAAAGCTTCTTTCCAGTATTTAACTGAAGATATTTCCTTTTTCACTATAGCCCTCTATGGGCTTCCAAATATCACTTTGGAAATCCCACAAGAACAGTCTTAGCGAAAGGCTTCTTGAGGGGGGAAGCTGTAACTCTGTGAGATGAATTAACAGAACACAAAGCAGTCTCTCAGAAAGCTTCTTTCCAGTATTTAACTGAAGATATTTCCTTTTTCACTATAGCCCTCTATGGGCTTCCAAATATCACTTTGGAAATCCCACAAGAACAGTCTTAGCGAAAGGCTTCTTGAGAGGAAAGCTGTACCTCGGTGATATGTACTAACGGAACACACCGCATTTTCTCAGAATGGTTCTTTCCAGTTTTTAACGGAAGATATTTCCTTTTTCACCTTAGCCCTCTATGGGCTTCCAAATATCACTTTGCAAATTTCACAAAACAGTCTTAGTGAACGGCTTCTTGAGGGGAAAGCTGTAACTCTGTGAGTGAACTAACAAAACACAAAGCAGCTTTCCATACAGCTTCTTTTCGGTTTTTATCTTAAGATATTTCCATTTTCACCATAGCCTACTAAGGGTATCGAAATATCACTTTGGAAATTCCACAAAAACAGTCTTAGCGGAAGGATTCTTGAGGCAAAAGCAGTAACTCTTTGAGATGAATTAACAGAACACAAAGCAGTTTCTCAGAAAGCTTCTTTTCAGTTTTTAACTGAAGGTATTTCCTTTTTCACCATAGCCCTCTATGGGCTTCAAAATATCACTTTGTAAATTCCACAACAACAGCCTTAGCGAAAGGCTTCCTGAGGTAAAAGAGTAACTGTGAGTTGAATTAACAGAACACAAAGCAGTTTCTCAGAAAGCTTGTTTTCAGTTTTTATCTTAGGATGTTTCCTTTTTCACCATTGCCCTCTATGTGCCTCCAAATATCACTTTGCAATTCCACAAGAACAGTCTTATTGAACGGCTTCCTGAGGGGAAAGCTGTAGCTCGGTGATATGTACGAACAGAACACACCGCATTTTCTCAGAATGGTTCTTTCCAGTTTTTAACGGAAGATATTTCCTTTTTCACCTTAGCCCTCTATGGGCTTCCAAATATCACTTTGCAAATTTCACAAAACAGTCTTAGTGATCGGCTTCTTGAGGGAAAAGCTGTAGCTCTGTGAGATGAACTAACAGAACACAAAGCAGTTTTTCAGACAGCTTCTTTTCGGTAAGTATCTTAGGATATTTCCATTTTCACCATAGCCCTCTATGGGCTTCCACATATCACTTTGGAAATTCCTCAAAAACAGTCTTAGCGGAAGGCTTCTTGAGGGGAAAGCTGTAACTCTTTGAGATGAATTAACAGAACACAAAGCAGTTTCTCGGAAAGCTTCTTTTCATTTTTTAACTGAAGTTATTTCCATTTTCACCATAGCCCTCTATGGGATTCCAAATATCACTATGCAAATTCCACAAGAACAGTGGAAGCGAAAGACTTCTGGAGGGGAAAACTGTAACTCTGTGAGATGAATTAACAGAACACAAAGCAGTTTCTCAGATATCTTCTTTCCAGTTTTTAACGAAAGATATTTCCTTTTTCACCATAGCCCTCTAGGGACTTCCAAATATCACTTTGCAAATCCCACAAGAACAGTCTTAGCGAATGACTTCTTGAGGGGAAAGCTGTAACTCGGTGAGATGCTTTAACAGAACACACGGCAGTTTCTCAAAAAGCTTCTTTCCAGTTTTTAATGGAAGTTATTTCCTTTTTCACCATAGCCCTCTAGGAGTTTTCTAATATCACTTTGCAAATTTCACAAGAATAGTCTCAGTGAACTGCTTCTTGAAGGGAAAGCTGTAACTCTGTGAGATGAACTAACAGAACACAAAGCAGTTTATCAGAAAGCTTCTTTACAGTTTTTATCGGAAAATATTTCCTTTTTCACCATTGCCCTCTATGCGATTCTAAATATCACTTTCCAAATTTCAGAAGAACAGTCTTAGTGAACGGCCTCGTGAGGGGAAGTCTGTGACACTTTGAGATGAATTAACAGAACACAAAGCAGTTTCTCAGAAAGCTTCTTTTCGGATTTTTTCTTACCATATTTCCTTTTTCAACATAGCCCTCTATGGTCTTCCAAATATCACTTTGCAAATTACACAAGAACAGTCTTTGTGAAAGACTTCTTGAGGGGAAAGCTGTAACTCTCTGAGATGAATTAACAGAACACAAAGCAGTTTCTCAGAAAGCTTCTTTTCAGTTTTTATCTTAGGATATTTCGTTTTTCAGCATAGCCCTCTATGGGCTTCCAAAAACATTTTGCAAATTCCACAAGAACAGTCTTAGCGAAAGGATTCTGGAGATAAAAGCTGTAAATCTCTAAGATGAATTAAAAGAATTCAAAGCAGTTTCTCAGAAACCTTCTTTTCGTTTTTTATCTTACGATATTTCCATTTTAACCATATGGCTATAGGGTTTCCAAATATCACTTTGCAAATTCCAGAAGAAAAGTCTTAGCGAAAGGCTACTTGAGGGTAAAGCTGTAACTCTGAAAGATGAATTAACAGAAGACAAAACATTTCCTTAGAAACCTACTTTTAAGTTTTTACCTTAGGATATTTCCTTTTTCACCATAGCCCTCTATGGGATTCCAATTATCACTTTGAAAATTCCACATGAACAGTCTTAGCGAAAGTCTTCTTGAGGGGAAAGCTGTAACTCTGTGAGAGGAACTAACTGAACACAAAGCAGTTTCTCAGAAAGCTTCTCTCCAGTTTTTAACTGAGGATATTTCCTTTTTCACCATAGCCCTTTTGGGCTTCCAAATATCACTTTGCAAATTCCACAAGAACAGTCTTAGCGAAAGGCTTCTTGAGGGGAATGCTCTAACTCTATCAGATGTATTAACAGAACACAAAGCATTTTCTCACAAATCTTCTTTCCAGTTTTTAACGGAGGATATTTCCTTTCTCACCATAGTCCTCTATGGGCTTCCAAATATCACATTGCAAATCCCACAAGAACAGTCTTAGCGAAAGGCTTCTTGAGAGGAAAGCTGTAACTCAGTGAGACGTATTAACAGAAGACACGGCATTTTCTCAGAATGCTTCTTTCCAGTTTTTAACGGAAGATATTTCCTTTTTCACCATAGTCCTCTATGGGTTTCCAAATATCACTTTCCAAATTTCACAAAACAGTCTTAATGAACGGCTTCTTGAGGGAAAAGCTGTAGCTCTGTGAGATGAACTAACAGAACACAAAGCAGTTTTTCAGACAGCTTCTCTTCGGTAAGTATCTTAGGATATTTCCATTTTCACCATAGTCCTCTATGGGCTTCCAAATATCACTTTGCAAATCCCACAAGAACAGTCTTAGCGAAAGCCTTCTTGAGGGGAAAGCTGTAACTCGGTGAGATGCTTTAACAGAACACACGGCAGTTTCTCTAAAAGCTTCTTTCCAGTTTTTAACGGAAGATAGGTCCTTTTTCACCATTGCCCTCTATGGGCTTCCAAATGTCACTTTGCAAATTCCACAAGAACAGTTTTACCGAAAGCCTTCTTGAGAAGAAAGCTGTAAATCTGTGCGATGAATTAACAGAACACAAAGCAGTTTCACAGAAAGCTTCATTTCAGTTTTTATCTTTGGATGTTTACTTTTTCATCATAGCCCTCTATGTGCCTTCAAATATCACTTCGAAAATTCCACAAGGAAAGTCTTAGTGAACGGCTTCTTGAGGGGAAAACTGTAACTCTGTGAGATGAATTAACAGAACACAAAGCAGTTTCTCAGATAGCTTCTTTCCAGTTTCTAAGGGAGGATATTTCCTTTTAAGCCATAGCCCTCTATGGGCTTCCAAATACCACTTTGCAAGTTTCACAAGAACAGACTTAGCGAAAGGCTTCCTGAGGGGAAAGTTGTAACTCTGTGAGATGAATTAACAGAACACAAAGCAGTTTCTCAAAAAGCTTCTTTTCAGTTTTTAACCGAAGATATTTCCTTTTTCAACATAACCCTGTATGGGCTTCCAAATATCACTTTGCAAATTCCACAAGAACAGTCTTAGCGAAAGGCTTTTAGAGGGAAATGTTGTAACTATGTGAGATGAATTAACAGAACACAAAGCAATTTCTCAGAAAGCTTCTTTTCAGTTTTTATCTTACGATATTTCCTTTTTCACAATAGACCTCTATGGGCTTCCAAATCTCACTTTTCAAATTCCACAGGAACAGTCTTAGCGAAAGAATTATTGAGTGGAAAGCTGTAACTCTTTGAGGTGAATTAACAGAACAAAAAGGAGTTTCTCAGAAAGCTTCTTTACGCTTTTTAACAGAAGATATTTCCTTTTTCACCATAGCGCTCTATGGGCTTCCAAATATCATTTTGCAAATCCCACAACAACAGTCTTAGCGAAAGGCTTCTTGAAGGGAAAGCTGTAACTGGGTGAGGTCTATTATCAGAACACATGGCAGTTTCTCAGAAAGCTTCTTTCCAGTTTTTAACTGAAGATATTTCCTTTTTCACCATAGCCCTCTATGGGCTTGCAAATATCACTTTGCAAATTCCACAAGAACAGTCTTACCGAAAGGCTTCTTGAGAAGAAAGCTGTAACTCTGTGAGATGAATTAACAGAAAACAAAGCAGTTTCTCAGAAAATTTCTTTCCAGTTTTTAATGGAAGATATGTCCTTTTTCACCATAGCCCTCTATGGGCTTCCAAATATCACTTTGCAAATTCCACAAGAACAGTCTTCGGGAAAGGATTCTGGAGGGGAAACCTGTAACTCCGTGAGATGAATTAACAGAACACAAAGCAGTTTCTCAGAAAGCTTCTTTCCAGTTTTTAACTGAAGATATTTCCTTTTTCACCATAGCCCTCTAAGGGCTTCCAAATATCACATTGCAAATGCCACAAGAACAGTCTTAGCGAAAGGCTTCTAGAGGGGAAAGCTGTAACTCGGTTAGATGTATTAACAGAACACACGGCAGTATCTCAGAATGCTTCTTTCCAGTTTTTAACGGAAGATATTTCCTTTTTCACCATAGCCCTCTAAGGGCTTCCAAATATCACTTTGCAAATTCCAAAAGAGCAGTCTTAGCGAAAGACTTCTGGAGCGGAAAGCTGTAACTCTCTGAAATGAATTAACAGAACACAGAGCTGTTTCTCAGAAAGCTTCTTTCCAGTTTTCAACCGAAGATATTTTCTTTTTCCCATAGCCCTCTATGGGCTTCCAAATATCACTTAGAAAATTCCACAACAACAGTCTTAGCAAAAGGCTTCTTGAGGTGAAAGCTGTAACACGGTGAGATGTTTTAACAGAACACACATCCGTTTCTCAGAAAGCTTCTTTCCAATTTTTAACGTAAGTTATTTCCTTTTTCACCATAGCCCTCTACGGGCTTCTAAGATCACTTTGCAAATTCCACAAGAACAGTCTTAGCGAAAGGCTTCTGGGAGCAAAGCTGTCATTCTGTAAGATGAACTAACAAAACACGAAGCAGTTTCTCAGAAATCTTCTTTTCGGTTTTTAATGGAAGAAATGTCTTTTTTCATCATAGCCCTCAATGGGCTTCCAAATTTCACTTTGCAAATTCCACAAGAACAGTTTTAGCGAAAGGCTTTTTGAGGGGAAAGCTGTAACTCTGTTGACGAATTAACAGAACACAAAGCAGTTTCTCAGAAAGCTTCTATTCAGTTTTTGTCTTAGGATATTTCCTTTTTCACCGTAGCCCTCTATGGGCTTCCAAATATCACTTTGCATATTCCAAAAGAACAGCCTTAGTGATCGGCTTCATGATAGGAAAGCTGTAACTCTGTGAGATTAATTAACGGAACACAAAGCAGTTTCTCAGAAAGGTTCTTTCCAGTTTTTAGTGGAAGATATTTCCTTTTCCACCATAGTCCACTATGGGCTTCAAAATATCACTTTGCAAATTCCACAAGAACAGTCTTAGTGAACGGCCTCTTGAGGGGAAATCTGTAACTCACTGAGATGAATTAACAGAACACAAAGCAATTTCTCAGAAATCTTCTATCCAGTTTTTAACGAAAGATATTTCCTTTTTCACCAAAGTCCTCTATGGGATTACAAATTTCAGTTTGCAAATTTCACAAGAACAGTCTTAGGGAAGGGCTTCTTGAGGGGAAAGCTGTAACACTGTGAGATGAACTAACACAACACAAAGCAGTTTCTCAGACAGCTTCTTTTCGGTTTTTATCTTAGGATATTTCCATTTTCAAAATAGCCCTCTATGGGTTTCCAAGTATCACTTTGCAAATTCCACATCAACAGTCTTATAGAAAGGCTTCTTGAGGGGAAAGCTGTAACTCGGTGAGATGTATTAACAGAACACACGGCAGTTTCTCACAAAGCTTCTTTCCAGTTTTTAACGGAAGTTATTTCCCTTTTCACCATAGTCCTCTAGGGGCTTCCAAATATGACTTTGCAAATTCCACAAGAACAGTCTTAGTGAAAGTCTTCTTGAGGGGGGAAGCTGTAACTCTGTGAGATGAATTAACAGAACACAAAGCAGTCTCTCAGAAAGCTTCTTTCCAGTATTTAACTGAAGATATTTCCTTTTTCACTATAGCCCTCTATGGGCTTCCAAATATCACTTTGGAAATCCCACAAGAACAGTCTTAGCGAAAGGCTTCTTGAGGGGGGAAGCTGTAACTCTGTGAGATGAATTAACAGAACACAAAGCAGTCTCTCAGAAAGCTTCTTTCCAGTATTTAACTGAAGATATTTCCTTTTTCACTATAGCCCTCTATGGGCTTCCAAATATCACTTTGGAAATCCCACAAGAACAGTCTTAGCGAAAGGCTTCTTGAGAGGAAAGCTGTACCTCGGTGATATGTACTAACGGAACACACCGCATTTTCTCAGAATGGTTCTTTCCAGTTTTTAACGGAAGATATTTCCTTTTTCACCTTAGCCCTCTATGGGCTTCCAAATATCACTTTGCAAATTTCACAAAACAGTCTTAGTGAACGGCTTCTTGAGGGGAAAGCTGTAACTCTGTGAGTGAACTAACAAAACACAAAGCAGCTTTCCATACAGCTTCTTTTCGGTTTTTATCTTAAGATATTTCCATTTTCACCATAGCCTACTAAGGGTATCGAAATATCACTTTGGAAATTCCACAAAAACAGTCTTAGCGGAAGGATTCTTGAGGCAAAAGCAGTAACTCTTTGAGATGAATTAACAGAACACAAAGCAGTTTCTCAGAAAGCTTCTTTTCAGTTTTTAACTGAAGGTATTTCCTTTTTCACCATAGCCCTCTATGGGCTTCAAAATATCACTTTGTAAATTCCACAACAACAGCCTTAGCGAAAGGCTTCCTGAGGTAAAAGAGTAACTGTGAGTTGAATTAACAGAACACAAAGCAGTTTCTCAGAAAGCTTGTTTTCAGTTTTTATCTTAGGATGTTTCCTTTTTCACCATTGCCCTCTATGTGCCTCCAAATATCACTTTGCAATTCCACAAGAACAGTCTTATTGAACGGCTTCCTGAGGGGAAAGCTGTAGCTCGGTGATATGTACGAACAGAACACACCGCATTTTCTCAGAATGGTTCTTTCCAGTTTTTAACGGAAGATATTTCCTTTTTCACCTTAGCCCTCTATGGGCTTCCAAATATCACTTTGCAAATTTCACAAAACAGTCTTAGTGATCGGCTTCTTGAGGGAAAAGCTGTAGCTCTGTGAGATGAACTAACAGAACACAAAGCAGTTTTTCAGACAGCTTCTTTTCGGTAAGTATCTTAGGATATTTCCATTTTCACCATAGCCCTCTATGGGCTTCCACATATCACTTTGGAAATTCCTCAAAAACAGTCTTAGCGGAAGGCTTCTTGAGGGGAAAGCTGTAACTCTTTGAGATGAATTAACAGAACACAAAGCAGTTTCTCGGAAAGCTTCTTTTCATTTTTTAACTGAAGTTATTTCCATTTTCACCATAGCCCTCTATGGGATTCCAAATATCACTATGCAAATTCCACAAGAACAGTGGAAGCGAAAGACTTCTGGAGGGGAAAACTGTAACTCTGTGAGATGAATTAACAGAACACAAAGCAGTTTCTCAGATATCTTCTTTCCAGTTTTTAACGAAAGATATTTCCTTTTTCACCATAGCCCTCTAGGGACTTCCAAATATCACTTTGCAAATCCCACAAGAACAGTCTTAGCGAATGACTTCTTGAGGGGAAAGCTGTAACTCGGTGAGATGCTTTAACAGAACACACGGCAGTTTCTCAAAAAGCTTCTTTCCAGTTTTTAATGGAAGTTATTTCCTTTTTCACCATAGCCCTCTAGGAGTTTTCTAATATCACTTTGCAAATTTCACAAGAATAGTCTCAGTGAACTGCTTCTTGAAGGGAAAGCTGTAACTCTGTGAGATGAACTAACAGAACACAAAGCAGTTTATCAGAAAGCTTCTTTACAGTTTTTATCGGAAAATATTTCCTTTTTCACCATTGCCCTCTATGCGATTCTAAATATCACTTTCCAAATTTCAGAAGAACAGTCTTAGTGAACGGCCTCGTGAGGGGAAGTCTGTGACACTTTGAGATGAATTAACAGAACACAAAGCAGTTTCTCAGAAAGCTTCTTTTCGGATTTTTTCTTACCATATTTCCTTTTTCAACATAGCCCTCTATGGTCTTCCAAATATCACTTTGCAAATTACACAAGAACAGTCTTTGTGAAAGACTTCTTGAGGGGAAAGCTGTAACTCTCTGAGATGAATTAACAGAACACAAAGCAGTTTCTCAGAAAGCTTCTTTTCAGTTTTTATCTTAGGATATTTCGTTTTTCAGCATAGCCCTCTATGGGCTTCCAAAAACATTTTGCAAATTCCACAAGAACAGTCTTAGCGAAAGGATTCTGGAGATAAAAGCTGTAAATCTCTAAGATGAATTAAAAGAATTCAAAGCAGTTTCTCAGAAACCTTCTTTTCGTTTTTTATCTTACGATATTTCCATTTTAACCATATGGCTATAGGGTTTCCAAATATCACTTTGCAAATTCCAGAAGAAAAGTCTTAGCGAAAGGCTACTTGAGGGTAAAGCTGTAACTCTGAAAGATGAATTAACAGAAGACAAAACATTTCCTTAGAAACCTACTTTTAAGTTTTTACCTTAGGATATTTCCTTTTTCACCATAGCCCTCTATGGGATTCCAATTATCACTTTGAAAATTCCACATGAACAGTCTTAGCGAAAGTCTTCTTGAGGGGAAAGCTGTAACTCTGTGAGAGGAACTAACTGAACACAAAGCAGTTTCTCAGAAAGCTTCTCTCCAGTTTTTAACTGAGGATATTTCCTTTTTCACCATAGCCCTTTTGGGCTTCCAAATATCACTTTGCAAATTCCACAAGAACAGTCTTAGCGAAAGGCTTCTTGAGGGGAATGCTCTAACTCTATCAGATGTATTAACAGAACACAAAGCATTTTCTCACAAATCTTCTTTCCAGTTTTTAACGGAGGATATTTCCTTTCTCACCATAGTCCTCTATGGGCTTCCAAATATCACATTGCAAATCCCACAAGAACAGTCTTAGCGAAAGGCTTCTTGAGAGGAAAGCTGTAACTCAGTGAGACGTATTAACAGAAGACACGGCATTTTCTCAGAATGCTTCTTTCCAGTTTTTAACGGAAGATATTTCCTTTTTCACCATAGTCCTCTATGGGTTTCCAAATATCACTTTCCAAATTTCACAAAACAGTCTTAATGAACGGCTTCTTGAGGGAAAAGCTGTAGCTCTGTGAGATGAACTAACAGAACACAAAGCAGTTTTTCAGACAGCTTCTCTTCGGTAAGTATCTTAGGATATTTCCATTTTCACCATAGTCCTCTATGGGCTTCCAAATATCACTTTGCAAATCCCACAAGAACAGTCTTAGCGAAAGCCTTCTTGAGGGGAAAGCTGTAACTCGGTGAGATGCTTTAACAGAACACACGGCAGTTTCTCTAAAAGCTTCTTTCCAGTTTTTAACGGAAGATAGGTCCTTTTTCACCATTGCCCTCTATGGGCTTCCAAATGTCACTTTGCAAATTCCACAAGAACAGTTTTACCGAAAGCCTTCTTGAGAAGAAAGCTGTAAATCTGTGCGATGAATTAACAGAACACAAAGCAGTTTCACAGAAAGCTTCATTTCAGTTTTTATCTTTGGATGTTTACTTTTTCATCATAGCCCTCTATGTGCCTTCAAATATCACTTCGAAAATTCCACAAGGAAAGTCTTAGTGAACGGCTTCTTGAGGGGAAAACTGTAACTCTGTGAGATGAATTAACAGAACACAAAGCAGTTTCTCAGATAGCTTCTTTCCAGTTTCTAAGGGAGGATATTTCCTTTTAAGCCATAGCCCTCTATGGGCTTCCAAATACCACTTTGCAAGTTTCACAAGAACAGACTTAGCGAAAGGCTTCCTGAGGGGAAAGTTGTAACTCTGTGAGATGAATTAACAGAACACAAAGCAGTTTCTCAAAAAGCTTCTTTTCAGTTTTTAACCGAAGATATTTCCTTTTTCAACATAACCCTGTATGGGCTTCCAAATATCACTTTGCAAATTCCACAAGAACAGTCTTAGCGAAAGGCTTTTAGAGGGAAATGTTGTAACTATGTGAGATGAATTAACAGAACACAAAGCAATTTCTCAGAAAGCTTCTTTTCAGTTTTTATCTTACGATATTTCCTTTTTCACAATAGACCTCTATGGGCTTCCAAATCTCACTTTTCAAATTCCACAGGAACAGTCTTAGCGAAAGAATTATTGAGTGGAAAGCTGTAACTCTTTGAGGTGAATTAACAGAACAAAAAGGAGTTTCTCAGAAAGCTTCTTTACGCTTTTTAACAGAAGATATTTCCTTTTTCACCATAGCGCTCTATGGGCTTCCAAATATCATTTTGCAAATCCCACAACAACAGTCTTAGCGAAAGGCTTCTTGAAGGGAAAGCTGTAACTGGGTGAGGTCTATTATCAGAACACATGGCAGTTTCTCAGAAAGCTTCTTTCCAGTTTTTAACTGAAGATATTTCCTTTTTCACCATAGCCCTCTATGGGCTTGCAAATATCACTTTGCAAATTCCACAAGAACAGTCTTACCGAAAGGCTTCTTGAGAAGAAAGCTGTAACTCTGTGAGATGAATTAACAGAAAACAAAGCAGTTTCTCAGAAAATTTCTTTCCAGTTTTTAATGGAAGATATGTCCTTTTTCACCATAGCCCTCTATGGGCTTCCAAATATCACTTTGCAAATTCCACAAGAACAGTCTTCGGGAAAGGATTCTGGAGGGGAAACCTGTAACTCCGTGAGATGAATTAACAGAACACAAAGCAGTTTCTCAGAAAGCTTCTTTCCAGTTTTTAACTGAAGATATTTCCTTTTTCACCATAGCCCTCTAAGGGCTTCCAAATATCACATTGCAAATGCCACAAGAACAGTCTTAGCGAAAGGCTTCTAGAGGGGAAAGCTGTAACTCGGTTAGATGTATTAACAGAACACACGGCAGTATCTCAGAATGCTTCTTTCCAGTTTTTAACGGAAGATATTTCCTTTTTCACCATAGCCCTCTAAGGGCTTCCAAATATCACTTTGCAAATTCCAAAAGAGCAGTCTTAGCGAAAGACTTCTGGAGCGGAAAGCTGTAACTCTCTGAAATGAATTAACAGAACACAGAGCTGTTTCTCAGAAAGCTTCTTTCCAGTTTTCAACCGAAGATATTTTCTTTTTCCCATAGCCCTCTATGGGCTTCCAAATATCACTTAGAAAATTCCACAACAACAGTCTTAGCAAAAGGCTTCTTGAGGTGAAAGCTGTAACACGGTGAGATGTTTTAACAGAACACACATCCGTTTCTCAGAAAGCTTCTTTCCAATTTTTAACGTAAGTTATTTCCTTTTTCACCATAGCCCTCTACGGGCTTCTAAGATCACTTTGCAAATTCCACAAGAACAGTCTTAGCGAAAGGCTTCTGGGAGCAAAGCTGTCATTCTGTAAGATGAACTAACAAAACACGAAGCAGTTTCTCAGAAATCTTCTTTTCGGTTTTTAATGGAAGAAATGTCTTTTTTCATCATAGCCCTCAATGGGCTTCCAAATTTCACTTTGCAAATTCCACAAGAACAGTTTTAGCGAAAGGCTTTTTGAGGGGAAAGCTGTAACTCTGTTGACGAATTAACAGAACACAAAGCAGTTTCTCAGAAAGCTTCTATTCAGTTTTTGTCTTAGGATATTTCCTTTTTCACCGTAGCCCTCTATGGGCTTCCAAATATCACTTTGCATATTCCAAAAGAACAGCCTTAGTGATCGGCTTCATGATAGGAAAGCTGTAACTCTGTGAGATTAATTAACGGAACACAAAGCAGTTTCTCAGAAAGGTTCTTTCCAGTTTTTAGTGGAAGATATTTCCTTTTCCACCATAGTCCACTATGGGCTTCAAAATATCACTTTGCAAATTCCACAAGAACAGTCTTAGTGAACGGCCTCTTGAGGGGAAATCTGTAACTCACTGAGATGAATTAACAGAACACAAAGCAATTTCTCAGAAATCTTCTATCCAGTTTTTAACGAAAGATATTTCCTTTTTCACCAAAGTCCTCTATGGGATTACAAATTTCAGTTTGCAAATTTCACAAGAACAGTCTTAGGGAAGGGCTTCTTGAGGGGAAAGCTGTAACACTGTGAGATGAACTAACACAACACAAAGCAGTTTCTCAGACAGCTTCTTTTCGGTTTTTATCTTAGGATATTTCCATTTTCAAAATAGCCCTCTATGGGTTTCCAAGTATCACTTTGCAAATTCCACATCAACAGTCTTATAGAAAGGCTTCTTGAGGGGAAAGCTGTAACTCGGTGAGATGTATTAACAGAACACACGGCAGTTTCTCACAAAGCTTCTTTCCAGTTTTTAACGGAAGTTATTTCCCTTTTCACCATAGTCCTCTAGGGGCTTCCAAATATGACTTTGCAAATTCCACAAGAACAGTCTTAGTGAAAGTCTTCTTGAGGGGGGAAGCTGTAACTCTGTGAGATGAATTAACAGAACACAAAGCAGTCTCTCAGAAAGCTTCTTTCCAGTATTTAACTGAAGATATTTCCTTTTTCACTATAGCCCTCTATGGGCTTCCAAATATCACTTTGGAAATCCCACAAGAACAGTCTTAGCGAAAGGCTTCTTGAGGGGGGAAGCTGTAACTCTGTGAGATGAATTAACAGAACACAAAGCAGTCTCTCAGAAAGCTTCTTTCCAGTATTTAACTGAAGATATTTCCTTTTTCACTATAGCCCTCTATGGGCTTCCAAATATCACTTTGGAAATCCCACAAGAACAGTCTTAGCGAAAGGCTTCTTGAGAGGAAAGCTGTACCTCGGTGATATGTACTAACGGAACACACCGCATTTTCTCAGAATGGTTCTTTCCAGTTTTTAACGGAAGATATTTCCTTTTTCACCTTAGCCCTCTATGGGCTTCCAAATATCACTTTGCAAATTTCACAAAACAGTCTTAGTGAACGGCTTCTTGAGGGGAAAGCTGTAACTCTGTGAGTGAACTAACAAAACACAAAGCAGCTTTCCATACAGCTTCTTTTCGGTTTTTATCTTAAGATATTTCCATTTTCACCATAGCCTACTAAGGGTATCGAAATATCACTTTGGAAATTCCACAAAAACAGTCTTAGCGGAAGGATTCTTGAGGCAAAAGCAGTAACTCTTTGAGATGAATTAACAGAACACAAAGCAGTTTCTCAGAAAGCTTCTTTTCAGTTTTTAACTGAAGGTATTTCCTTTTTCACCATAGCCCTCTATGGGCTTCAAAATATCACTTTGTAAATTCCACAACAACAGCCTTAGCGAAAGGCTTCCTGAGGTAAAAGAGTAACTGTGAGTTGAATTAACAGAACACAAAGCAGTTTCTCAGAAAGCTTGTTTTCAGTTTTTATCTTAGGATGTTTCCTTTTTCACCATTGCCCTCTATGTGCCTCCAAATATCACTTTGCAATTCCACAAGAACAGTCTTATTGAACGGCTTCCTGAGGGGAAAGCTGTAGCTCGGTGATATGTACGAACAGAACACACCGCATTTTCTCAGAATGGTTCTTTCCAGTTTTTAACGGAAGATATTTCCTTTTTCACCTTAGCCCTCTATGGGCTTCCAAATATCACTTTGCAAATTTCACAAAACAGTCTTAGTGATCGGCTTCTTGAGGGAAAAGCTGTAGCTCTGTGAGATGAACTAACAGAACACAAAGCAGTTTTTCAGACAGCTTCTTTTCGGTAAGTATCTTAGGATATTTCCATTTTCACCATAGCCCTCTATGGGCTTCCACATATCACTTTGGAAATTCCTCAAAAACAGTCTTAGCGGAAGGCTTCTTGAGGGGAAAGCTGTAACTCTTTGAGATGAATTAACAGAACACAAAGCAGTTTCTCGGAAAGCTTCTTTTCATTTTTTAACTGAAGTTATTTCCATTTTCACCATAGCCCTCTATGGGATTCCAAATATCACTATGCAAATTCCACAAGAACAGTGGAAGCGAAAGACTTCTGGAGGGGAAAACTGTAACTCTGTGAGATGAATTAACAGAACACAAAGCAGTTTCTCAGATATCTTCTTTCCAGTTTTTAACGAAAGATATTTCCTTTTTCACCATAGCCCTCTAGGGACTTCCAAATATCACTTTGCAAATCCCACAAGAACAGTCTTAGCGAATGACTTCTTGAGGGGAAAGCTGTAACTCGGTGAGATGCTTTAACAGAACACACGGCAGTTTCTCAAAAAGCTTCTTTCCAGTTTTTAACGGAAGATATTTCCTTTTTCACCATAGCCCTCTAGGAGTTTTCTAATATCACTTTGCAAATTTCACAAGAATAGTCTCAGTGAACTGCTTCTTGAAGGGAGAGCTGTAACTCTGTGAGATGAACTAACAGAACACAAAGCAGTTTATCAGAAAGCTTCTTTACAGTTTTTATCGGAAAATATTTCCTTTTTCACCATTGCCCTCTATGCGATTCTAAATATCACTTTCCAAATTTCAGAAGAACAGTCTTAGTGAACGGCCTCGTGAGGGGAAGTCTGTGACACTTTGAGATGAATTAACAGAACACAAAGCAGTTTCTCAGAAAGCTTCTTTTCGGATTTTTTCTTACCATATTTCCTTTTTCAACATAGCCCTCTATGGTCTTCCAAATATCACTTTGCAAATTACACAAGAACAGTCTTTGTGAAAGACTTCTTGAGGGGAAAGCTGTAACTCTCTGAGATGAATTAACAGAACACAAAGCAGTTTCTCAGAAAGCTTCTTTTCAGTTTTTATCTTAGGATATTTCCTTTTTCAGCATAGCCCTCTATGGGCTTCCAAAAACATTTTGCAAATTCCACAAGAACAGTCTTAGCGAAAGGATTCTGGAGATAAAAGCTGTAAATCTGTAAGATGAATTAAAAGAATTCAAAGCAGTTTCTCAGAAACCTTCTTTTCGTTTTTTATCTTACGATATTTCCATTTTAACCATATGGCTATAGGGTTTCCAAATATCACTTTGCAAATTCCAGAAGAAAAGTCTTAGCGAAAGGCTACTTGAGGGTAAAGCTGTAACTCTGAAAGATGAATTAACAGAAGACAAAACATTTCCTTAGAAACCTACTTTTAAGTTTTTACCTTAGGATATTTCCTTTTTCACCATAGCCCTCTATGGGATTCCAATTATCACTTTGAAAATTCCACATGAACAGTCTTAGCGAAAGTCTTCTTGAGGGGAAAGCTGTAACTCTGTGAGAGGAACTAACTGAACACAAAGCAGTTTCTCAGAAAGCTTCTCTCCAGTTTTTAACTGAGGATATTTCCTTTTTCACCATAGCCCTTTTGGGCTTCCAAATATCACTTTGCAAATTCCACAAGAACAGTCTTAGCGAAAGGCTTCTTGAGGGGAATGCTCTAACTCTATCAGATGTATTAACAGAACACAAAGCATTTTCTCACAAATCTTCTTTCCAGTTTTTAACGGAGGATATTTCCTTTCTCACCATAGTCCTCTATGGGCTTCCAAATATCACATTGCAAATCCCACAAGAACAGTCTTAGCGAAAGGCTTCTTGAGAGGAAAGCTGTAACTCAGTGAGACGTATTAACAGAAGACACGGCATTTTCTCAGAATGCTTCTTTCCAGTTTTTAACGGAAGATATTTCCTTTTTCACCATAGTCCTCTATGGGTTTCCAAATATCACTTTCCAAATTTCACAAAACAGTCTTAATGAACGGCTTCTTGAGGGAAAAGCTGTAGCTCTGTGAGATGAACTAACAGAACACAAAGCAGTTTTTCAGACAGCTTCTCTTCGGTAAGTATCTTAGGATATTTCCATTTTCACCATAGCCCTCTATGGGCTTCCACATATCACTTTGGAAATTCCTCAAAAACAGTCCTAGCGGAAGGCTTCTTGAGGGGAAAGCTGTAATTTTTTGAGATGAATTAACAGAACACAAAGCAGTTTCTCGGAAAGCTTCTTTTCATTTTTTAATTGAAGGTATTTCCATTTTCACCATAGCCCTCTATGGGATTCCAAATATCACTATGCAAATTCCACAAGAACAGTGGAAGCGAAAGACTTCGGGAGGGGAAAACTGTAACGCTGTGAGATGAATTAACAGAACACAAAGCAGTTTCTCAGATATCTTCTTTCCAGTTTTTAACGAAATATATTTCCTTTTTCACCATAGCCCTCTAGGGACTTCCAAATACCACTTTGCAAATCCCACAAGAACAGTCTTAGCGAAAGCCTTCTTGAGGGGAAAGCTGTAACTCGGTGAGATGCTTTAACAGAACACACGGCAGTTTCTCAAAAAGCTTCTTTCCAGTTTTTAACGGAAGATATGTCCTTTTTCACCATAGCCCTCTATGGGCTTCCAAATATCACTTTGCAAATTCCACAACAACAGTCTTAGCGAAAGGCTTCTTGACGGGAAAGCTGTAACTCTCAGATGAATTAACAGAACACAAAGCAGTTTCTCAGAAAGCTTCTTTCCACTTTTTTTTTTTAATATTACATGCTTAATTTCTTTTTTATTTATATAATTTTGTGTAACAATCACTCATGAAATATCAGAATTCTTATTACTTAGTACATAAAGAATATATAAGAAGTATTGTTGCAGTAGAAAGCTAGTCAAGTATGAGCAGGGCAGGAGAGGGCTCCCCTCTTCCACACACCAAATGTGTTGGGAGACCCTCAGGTGATGGTCAAGGGGTTGTTAACTGTTTCTCTAAAGTAGTAATTGGTCATACCTGGTGTCAAGGAAAGGCAGGCTTCTAATAGAAAACACCTGAAACTGATCAGCAACTTCCCAATGAGATCTCAGGAGTGAGGAGAAGTAAGGCAAGATCCCGGAAGTATGCCAATGTATAAAACCCCAAGTCAAGAAGTCAAGCTGTGCACTTGGCTTCTCAAGTCTCCCACTTGGCCCTCTTCCAGGTTGTACTTCCCTTCTTTTCCTTTCTGTTTTAAAGCCTTTTAATAAACCCTCTCTCCTGCTCTGAGAATTACCTCTGTCTCACTTTCTGCCTTATGCCCCTTAGTGGAATTCCTTCTGAGGAAGCAAGAATGGAGGGTGCTGCAAACCTATACAGATTCGCCGCCAATGTCTCCAGAACTCGGATGACTTCCACAGGTTATAACATTGCTTTCAATATTTTTCATAATTATATCATGCTAAAAAACTAAGTATGACAGTGTCAAATTCAAATACAATTAAAGCTTTTTGAATTCTATTTTACTTTCCAAGGTTTTTTAAATCAATTATGATTTTTCCTGGTGCAATTAAATTATAATTCTTTTCATATTTATATTTAATCATTTTATATAGAATTATTTTATATTTCTAGTACTTATTATTCTAGTATATCTCTTTTAGGCTTATTTTATGTCTCACCTTTATAAAAATAAGTAAAATATATATTTGATACATTACAATAACTTAGCAAAATGCTCAGGTATAATGCTATTTAAAATTAATATACCATATTTATATAATAATGCTATAATTTTCTCATAAAATAATAAATCTTTTTAATGTTTGAAATTATAGGATGATAAGTGGTCTTTAATTTATTCCCCTTATTTGAATTTTCAGTAGTGAATATGTTCTTTCAAAAATATTTTTATGATAAATTCCAAATGCATACAATAGTGGATTACCTCTAGCTACTCATCATTCATTTCACCAGCATCAACACTTGTCCAATTCCTTTTACCTTCACTCACTTCTCCCCACTTCCCCCAACCGCATTCCTGCCACAACTGCTGACTCAAACCGTTCAAAGGATTGTTTGGTCAATCCTTTTGTAACAATTTAGTTATGTGCTTTTCCTAAAAAATAAGTGGAAGATTATTTTTTATTTTTTATTGTTTATTTTTTACAATTATTTATTTCAATTTTGTGGGTATATAGTAGATGTATGTATTTATGGGGTGCATGAGATGTTCTGATTCAGGCATGCAATGAATAATAATCACATCAGGTAAAATGGGGTATCCATTCTCTCAAGCATTTATCCTTTGTGTTACAAGCAATCCAATTAGACTCTTTCAGTTATTTTAAAATGCACAGTTAAATTATTACTGACTATAGTCGCCTTGTTGTGCTATCAAATACTGGATTTTATTTATTCTTTCTGGTTTTTTGTACCCATTAACCATCTCCAGCTTTGCCTCAAACCCCCACTACCCTTCCCAGCCTCTGGTAACCATGCTTCTACTCTCTATCTCCATGAGTTCAATTGTTTTGATTTTTAGATCTCACAAATAAGTGAGAACATGAAATTAGAATTATTATTAAACAGATCTCAAAATGTGACTTAGTTGCGTATCTTCTCCTCCTCTCCCTGTATCAACCTGTTTCAGCCTGGAAGCCTCTAGTGGGAAGGAGGGATGAGGGATGTGGTTGGTTGCTTCTTTTTTTTTTTTTTTTTATATATATATTTTAAGTTCTAGGGTACATGTGCATAACGTGCAGGTTTGTTACATATGTATACTTGTGCCCTGTTGCTGTGCTGCACCCATCAACTCGTCAGCACCCATCAACTCGTCATTTACATCAGGTATAACTCCCAATGCAATCCCTCCCCCCTCCCCCCTCCCCATGATAGGCCCCGGTGTGTGATGTTCCCCTTCCCGAGTCCAAGTGATCTCATTGTTCAGTTCCCACCTATGAGTGAGAACATGCGGTGTTTGGTTTTCTGTTCTTGTGGTAGTTTGCTAAGAATGATGGTTTCCAGCTGCATCCATGTCCCTACAAAGGACACAAACTCATCCTTTTTTATGGCTGCATAGTATTCCATGGTGTATATGTGCCACATTTTCTTAATCCAGTCTGTCACTGATGGACATTTGGGTTGATTCCAAGTCTTTGCTATTGTGAATAGTGCCGCAATAAACATACGTGTGCATGTGTCTTTATAGCAGCATGATTTATAATCCTTTGGTTATATACCCAGTAATGGGATGGCTGGGTCATATGGTACCTCTAGTTCTAGATCCTTGAGGAATCGCCATACTGTTTTCCATAATGATTGAACTAGTTTACAATCCCACCAACAGTGTAAAAGTGTTCCTATTTCTCCACATCCTCTCCAGCACCTGTTGTTTCCTGACTTCTTAATGATCACCATTCTAACCGGTGTGAGATGGTATCTCATTGTGGATTTGATTTGCATTTCTCTGATGGCCAGTGATGATGAGCATTTTTTCATGTGTCTGTTGGCTGTATGAATGTCTTCTTTTGAGAAATGTCTGTTCATATCCTTTGCCCACTTTTTGATGGGGTTGTTTGTTTTTTTCTTGTAAATTTGTTTGAGGTCTTTGTAGGTTCTGCATATTAGCCTTTGTCAGATGAGTAGATTGCAAAAATTTTCTCCCATTCTGTAGGTTGCCTGTTCACTCTGATGGTAGTTTCTTTTGCTGTGCAGAAGCTCTTTAGTTTAATGAGATCCCATTTGTCAATTTTGGCTTTTGCTGCCGTTGCTTTTGGTGTTATAGACATGAAGTCTTTGCCCATGCCTATGTCCTGAATGGTACTACCTAGGTTTTCCTCTAGGGTTTTTATGGTATTAGGTCTAACCTTTAAGTCTCTAATCCATCTTGAATTAATTTTCGTATAAGGAGTAAGGAAAGGATCCAGTTTCAGCTTTCTGCTTATGGCTAGCCAATTTTCCCAGCACCATTTATTAAATAGGGAATCCTTTCCCCATTTCTTGTTTCTCTCAGATTTGTCAAAGATCAGATGGCTGTAGATGTGTGGTATTATTTCTGAGGACTCTGTTCTGTTCCATTGGTCTATATCTCTGTTTTGGTACCAGTACCATGCTGTTTTGGTGACTGTAGCCTTGTAGTATAGTTTGAAGTCAGGTAGCGTGATGCCTCCAGCTTTGTTCTTTTGACATAGGATTGTCTTGGAAATGCGGGCTCTTTTTTGGTTCCATATGAACTTTAAAGCAGTTTTTTCCAATTCTGTGAAGAAACTCATTGGTAGCTTGATGGGGATGGCATTGAATCTATAAATAACCTTGGGCAGTATGGCCATTTTCACAATATTGATTCTTCCTATCCATGAGCATGGTGTGTTTTTCCATTTGTTTGTGTCCTCTTTTATTTCATTGAGCAGTGGTTTGTAGTTCTCCTTGAAGAGGTCCTTTACATCCCTTGTAAGTTGGATTCCTAGCTGTTTTATTCTCTTTGAAGCAATTGTGAATGGAAGTTCAGTCATGATTTGGCTCTCTGTTTGTCTGTTACTGGTGTATACGAATGCTTGGGATTTTTGCACATTAATTTTGTATCCTGAGACTTTGCTGAAGTTGCTTATCAGCTTAAGGAGATTTTGGGCTGAGACAATGGGATTTTCTAAATATACAATCATGTCATCTGCAAAGAGGGACAATTTGACTTCTTTTCCTAACTGAATGCCCTTGATTTCTTTCTCTTGCCTGATTGCCCTAGCCAGGACTTCCAACTCTGTGTTGAATAGGAGTGGTGAGAGAGGGCATCCCTGTCTTGTGCCAGTTTTCAAAGGGAATTTTTCCAGTTTTTGAACATTCAGTATGATATTGGCTGTGGGTTTGTCATAAATAGCTCCTATGATTTTGGGGTACATTCCATCAATACCGAATTTATTGAGCGTTTTTAGCATGAAGGGCTGTTGAATTTTGTCAAAAGCCTTTTCTGCATCGATTGAGATATTGATGTGGTTCTTGTCTTTGGTTCTGTTTATATGCTGGATTATGTTTATTGATTTGCGAATGTTGAACCAGCCTTGCATCCCAGGGATGAAGCCCACTTGATCATGGTGGATAAGCTTTTTGATGTGCTGCTGAATCCGGTTTGCCCGTATTTTATTGAGGATTTTTGCATCGATGTTCATCAGGGATATTGGTCTAAAATTCTCTTTTTTTGTTGTGTCTCTGCCAGGCTTTGGTATCAGGATGATGTTGGCCTCATAAGATGAGTTAGGGAGGATTCCCTGTTTTTCTATTGATTGGAATAGTTTCAGAAGGAATGGTACCAGCTCCTCCTTGTACCTCTGGTAGAATTCAGCTGTGAATCCATCTGATCCTGGATTTTTTTTCGTTGGTAGGCTATTAATTATTGCCTCAATTTCAGAGCCTGCTATTGGTCTATTCAGGGATTCAACTTCTTCCTGATTTAGTCTTGGAAGAGTGTAAGTGTCCAGGAAATTATCCATTTCCTCTAGATTTTCTAGTTTATTTGCGTAGAGGTGTTTATAGTATTCTCTAATGGTAGTTTGTATTTCTGTGGGGTCGGTGGTGATAATCCCTTTATCATTTTTTATTGCGTCTATTTGATTCTTCTCCCTCTTCTTCTTTATTAGTCTTGCTAGCGGTCTGTCAATTTTGTTGATCGTTTCAAAAAACCAACTCCTGGATTCATTGATTTTTTGGAGGGATTTTTGTGTCTCTATCTCCTTCAGTTCTGCTCTGATCTTAGTTATTTCTTGCCTTCTGCTAGCTTTTGAATGAGTTTGCTCTTGCTTCTCTAGTTCTTTTAATTGCGATGTTAGAGTGTCAATTTTAGATCTTTCCTGCTTTCTCTTGTGGGCATTTAGTGCTATAAATTTCCCTCTACACACTGCTTTAAATGTGTCCCAGAGATTCTGGTATGTTGTATCTTTGTTCTCATTGGTTTCAAAGAACATCTTTATTTCTGCCTTCATTTCGTCATGTACCCAGTAGTCATTCAGGAGCAGGTTGTTCAGTTTCCATGTAGTTGAGCGGTTTGGATTGAGTTTCTTAGTCCTGAGTTCTAGTTTGATTGCAGTGTGGTCTGAGAGACAGTTTGTTACCATTTCTGTTCTTGTACATTTACTGAGGAGTGCTTTACTTCCAACTATGTGGTCAATTTTGGAATAAGTGCGATGTGGTGCTGAGAAGAATGTATATTCTGTTGATTTGGGGTGGAGAGTTCTATAGATGTCTATTAGGTCTGCTTGCTGCAGAGATGAGTTCAATTCCTGGATATCCTTGTTAATTTTCTGTCTCATTGACCTGTCTAATGTTGACAGTGGAGTGTTGAAGTCTCCCATTATTATTGTATGGGAGTCTAAGTCTCTTTGTAAGGCTCTAAGGACTTGCTTTATGAATCTGGGTGCTCCTGTATTGGGTGCATATATATTTAGGATAGTTAGCTCTTCCTGTTGAATTGATCCCTTTACCATTATGTAATGGCCTTCTTTGTCTCTTTTGATCTTTGATGGTTTAAAGTCTGTTTTATCAGAGACTAATATTGCAACCCCTGCTTTTTTTGTTCTCCATTTGCTTGGTAAATCTTTCTCCATCCCTTTATTTTGAGCCTATGTATGTCTCTGCGTGTGAGATGGGTCTCCTGAATACAGCAGACTGATGGGTCTTGACTCTTTATCCAGTTTGCCAGTCTGTGTCTTTTAATTGGAGCATTTAGTCCATTTACATTTAAGGTTAAGATTGTTATGTGTGAACTTGATCCTACCATTATGATATTAACTGGTTATTTTGCTCGTTAGTTGATGCAGTTTCTTCCTAGCCTTGATGGTCTTTACATTTTGGCATGTTTTTGCAATGGCTGGTACCGGTTGTTCCTTTCCATGTTTAGTGCTTCCTTCAGGGTCTCTTGTAAGGCAGGCCTAGTGGTGACAAAATCTCTAAGCATTTGCTTATCTGTAAAGGATTTTATTTCTCCTTCACTTACGAAACTTAGTTTGGCTGGATATGAAATTCTGGGTTGAAAATTCTTTTCTTTAAGAATGTTGAATATTGGCCCCCACTCTCTTCTGGCTTGAAGAGTTTCTGCCGAGAGATCTGCTGTTAGTCTGATGGGCTTCCCTTTGTGGGTAACCCGACCTTTCTCTCTGGCTGCCCTTAAGATTTTTTTCTTCATTTCAACTTTGGTGAATCTGGCAATTATGTGTCTTGGAGTTGCTCTTCTCGAGGAGTATCTTTGTGTTGTTCTCTGTATTTCCTGGATTTGAATGTTGGCCTGCCCTACTATGTTGGGGAAGTTCTCCTGGATGAGATACTGAAGAGTGTTTTCCAACTTGGTTCCATTTTCCCCCTCACTTTCAGGCACCCCAATCAGACGTAGATTTGGTCTTTTTACATAATCCCATACTTCTTGCAGGCTTTGTTCATTTCTTTTTTTCTTTTTTCTTTTGATTTCTCTTCTCGCTTCATTTCATTCATTTGATCCTTAATCACTGATACTCTTTCTTCCAGTTGATCGAGTCGGTTACTGAAGCTTGTGTATTTGTCACGTATTTCTCGTGTCATGGTTTTCATCTCTTTCATTGCGTTTATGACCTTCTCCGCATTAATTATTCTAGCCATCAATTCTTCCACTTTTTTTTTCAAGATTTTTAGTTTCTTTGCGCTGGGTATGTAATTCCTCCTTTAGCTCTGAGAAGTTTGATGGACTGAAGCCTTCTTCTATCATCTCGTCAAAGTCATTCTCCGTCCAGCTTTGATCCGTTGCTGGCGATGAGCTGCGCTCCTTTGCCGGAGGAGATACGCTCTTATTTTTTGAATTTCCAGGTTTTCTGCCCTGCTATTTACCCATCTTTGTGGCTTTATATGCCTCTGGTTTTTAAAGGAAGATATTTCCTTTTTCACCACAGCCCTCTATGGGCTTCCAAATATCACTTTGCAAATTTCACAAGAACAATCTTAGTGAATGGCTTCTTGAGGGGAAAGCTGGAACTCTTTGAGATGAATTAACAGAACACAAAGCAGTTTCTCAGAAATCTTGTTTCCAGTTTTTAATGAAAGATATTTCCTCTTTCACCATAGCCGCCATGGGCTTCGAAATACCACTTTTCAAATTCCACAAGAACAGTCTTAGCGAAAGGCTTCTTGAGGAGAAAGGTGTAACTCTGTGAGATGAATTACCAGAACACAAAGCAGTTTCTCAGAAAGCTTCCTTTCGGTTTTTATCTTAGGATATTTCCATTTTCACCGTAGCCCTCTATGGGCTTCCAAATATCACTTTGCAAATTCCACAAGAACAGTATTAGCGAAAGGCATCTTGAGGGGAAAGCTGTAAATCTGTGAGATGAATTAACAGAACACAAAGCAGTTTCTAAAAAACATTCTTTCCAGTTCTTAATGGAAGATATTTCCTTTTTCATCATAGCCCTCTAGGGGCTTCCAAATATCACCTTGAGAATTCCACAGGAACAATCTTAGTGAACGGCTTCTTGAGGAGAAAGCTATAAATCTGTGAGATGAATTAAGAGAACATAATGCAGTTTCTCAGAAAGCTTCTTTTCGGTTTTTATCTTAAAATATTTCCTTTTTGCCATAACCCTCAATGGGCTTCTAAAATCACTTTGCAAATTCCACAAGAAGAGTCTTAGCGAAAGGCTTCTTGAGGGAAAAGCTGTAATCAGAAAGCTTCTTTCGAGTTTTTAACTGAAGATACTACCTTTTACACCATAGCCCTCTAAGGACTTCCAAATACCACTTTGCAAATTGCAAAAGAACAGTCTTAGCGAAAGGTTTCTTGAGGAGAAAGCTGTAACTCTGTGAGATGAACTAACAGAACACAAAGCAGTTTCTCAGAAAGCCTCTTTCCAGTTTTTAACTGAAGATATTTCCTTTTCCACCATAGCCCTCGATGGGCTTCCAAATACCACTTTGCAAAATCCACAAGAACAGCCTTAGCAAAGGGCTTATTGAGGGGAAAGCTGTAACTCTGTGAAATGAATTAACAGAACGCAAAGCAGTTTCTCAGAAAGCTTCTTTTCAGTTTTTATGTTAGGATATTTCCTTTTTCACCATAGACCTCTATGGGCTTCCAAATATCACTTTGCAAATTACACAAGAACAGTCTTAGCGAAAGGCTTCTTGAGGGGAAAGCTGTAACTCTGTGAGATGAATTAACAGAACACAAAGCAGTTTCTCCGACAGCTTATTTTCAGTTTTTATCTTAGGCTATTTCATTTTTCACCATAGACCTCTACGGGCTTCTAAATATCACTTTCCAAATTCCACAAGAACAGTCTTAGGGAATGGCTTCTTAAGGGGAAAGCTGTAACTCTGTTAGATGAATTAACAGAACACAAAGCAGTTTCTCAGAAAGCTTCTATCCAGTTTTTAACTGAAGATATTTCCTTTTTCCCCATAGCCCTCTATGAACTTCCAAATATCACTTTGCATACTCCACAAGTACAGTCTTAGTGATCGACTTCTTGAGGGGAAAGCTATAAGTCCGTGAGATGAGTTAAGAGGACACAATGCAGTTTCTCAGAAAGTTTCTTTTCGGCTTTTGTCGTAGGATAGTTCCTTTTTCAACATAGCCCTCTAAGTTCTTCCAAATACCACTTTGCAAATTCCACAAGAACATTCTTAATGAATGGATTCTCGAAGGGAAAGCTGTAACTCTGTGAGATGAAATAACAGAACACAAAGCAGTTTCCCATAAAGCTTCTTTCCGATTTTTAATGGAAGATATTTCCTTTTTCACCATAGACCTCTAAGGTTTCTAAATATCACTTTCCAAATTCAACAAGAACAGTCTTAGCGAAAGGATTCTTTAGGGGAAAGATGTAAATCTGTGAGATAAATTAATAATTCACAAAGCAGTTTCTCAGAAAGCTTCTTTCCAGTTTTTAACTGAAGATATTTCATTTTATAACACAGCCCTTTATGAGCTTCCAAATATCACTTTGCTAATTCCACAAGAACAGTCTTAGCGAAAGTCTTCTTGAGGAGAAAGCTGTAACTCTTTGAGAGGAATTAACAGGACACAAAGCACTTTCTCAGAAAGCTTCTTTCCAAATTTATAACGGAAGGTATTTCCTTATTCACCATAGCCCTCTATGACTTTCTAAATACCACTTTCCAAATGACACAAGAAGAGTCCTAGCGAAAGGCTTCTTGAGGGGAAAGCTGTAACTCTGTGAGATGAATTAACAGAAAAAAATGCAGTTTCTCAGAAAGCTTCTTTCCAGTTTTCAACTGAAGATGTTTCCTTTTTAACCATAGCCCTATAGGGGCTTCTAAATATCACTTTCCAAATTCCACAAGAACAGACTTAGTAAAGTTCTCCTTGATGGGAAAGCTGTAACTCTGTGAGATGAATTAACAGAACACAAAGCAGTTTCTCAGAAAGCTTCTTTTCAGTTTTTAACGGAAGATATTTCCTTTTTCACCAAAGCCCTCTATGGGCTTCCATATATCACTTTTAAAATTCCACAAGAACAGTCTTAGCGAAAGGCTTCTTGAGGAGAAACCTGTAACTCTGTGAGATGAATTAACAGAACAAAAAGCATTTTTTCAGAAAGCTTCTTTCCAGTTTTTAACGGAGGATATTTCCTTTTTTACCATAGCCCTCTATGGGCTTCTAAATATCACGTTCTAAATTCCAGAAGAACAGTCTTAGCGAAAGGCTTCTTGAGGGGAAAGCTATGGCTCTGTGAGATGAATTAACAGAACACAAAGCAGTTTCTCAGAAAGCTTATTTTCAGTTTTTATCTTAGGCTATTTCCTTTTTCATCGTAGACCACTGTAGGCTTCTAAATATCACTTTCCAAATTCCACAAGAACAGTCTAAGGGTAAGGCTTCTTGACGGGAAAGCTGTAACTCTGTGAGACGAATTAACAGAACACAGCAGTTTCTCAGAAATCTTCGTTCCAGTTTTTAACGGCAGTTATTTCCTTTTTCACTATAGTCGTCTAAGGTCTTCCAAATATCACGTTGCAAATTTCACAAGAACAGTCTTAGCGAAAGGCTTCTTGGGGGAATGCTGTAACTCTGTGTGATGAATTAACAGAACACAATGCAGTTTCCCAGAAAGCTTCTTTCCACTTTTTAATGGAAGATATTTCCTTTTTCACCACAGCCCTCTATGGGCTTCCAATTATCACTTTGCAAATTCCACAAGAACAGTCTTAGCAAAAGGCTTCTTGAGGCGAAAGCTGTAACTCTGTGAGATGAATTAATAGAACACAAAGCAGTTCCTCAGAAAGCTTCTTTCCAGTTTTTAACGGAAGATATTTCCTTTTTCACCAAAGCCCTCTATGGGCTTCCAAATATCACTTTGCAAATTCCACAAGATCTGTCTTCGCGAAAGGCTTCTTGACGGAAAAGTGTAAGTCTGTGAAATGAATTAACAGAACACACAGCAGTTTCTCAGAAAGATCCTTTCTAGTTTTTAACTGAAGATATTTCCTTTTTCAACATAGCCCTCTCTGGGCTTCCAAATATCACTTTGCAAATTCCACAAGAACAGCCTTAGCGAAAGACTTCTCGAGGGGAACCTGTAACTCTGTGAGATGAATTAACAAAACACAAAGAAGTTTCTCAGAAAGCTTCTTTCCAGTTTTTAACTGAAGATATTTCCTTTTTCACCATAGCCCTCTACGGGCTTCCAAATATCACTTTGCAAATTGCACAAGAACAGTGTTTGCGAAAGGCTTCTTGAGGGGAAAGCTGTAACTCTGTGAGATGAATTAACAGAACACAAAGCAGTTTCTCAGAAAGCTTCTTTCCTTTTTTTAACGGAGGATATTTCCTTTTTCACCATAACCCTCTATGGGCTTCTAAATATCACGTTCTAAATTGCACAAGAACAGTCTTAGTGAAAGGCTTCTTGAGAGGAAAGCTGTAACTCTGTGAGATGAATTAAGAGAACACAAAGCAGTTTTTCAGAAAGCTTATTTTCAGTTTTTATCTTAGGCTATTTCCTTTTTCACCGTAGACCTCTGTAGGCTTCTAAATATCACTTTCCAAATTCGAAAAGAGCAGTCTTAGGGAAAGGCTTCGTTAGGGGAAAGCTGTAACTTTGTGAGATGAATTAACAGAACACAACGCAGTGTCTCAGAAAGGTTCTTTCCCGTTTTAAACTGAAGATATTTCCTTTTCACCATAGCTCTCTATGGCCTTCGAAATGTCATTTTGCAAATTCCACAAGAACAGTCATAGCAAAAAGCTTCCTCAGGGGAATGCTGTAACTCTGTGGGATGAATTCACAGATCAGAAAGCTGTTTCTCAGAAAGCTTCTTTCTCACTTGTATGGCGGATATTTCCTTTGGCCCTATAGTCTTCAAAGGGAACCGAATTATCCCTTCTCAGATTCCACAGAAATAAGGTTAGCAAACAGCTCTACGACATGTAGCTCTCACTCAGTGAGTGGAAGTCACATATCACAAAGCACTTTCACAAAAATTTCTTTTCAGTTTTTATCTTAGGATATTTCCTTTTTCACCATAACCCACTATGGGCTTACAAATACCACTATGCAAATTCCATAAGAACAGTCTTACTGAAAGGCTTCTTAAGGGGAAAGCTGTAACTCTGTGAGGTGAATTAACAGAACACAAAGCAGTTTCTCAGAAAGCTTCTTTTCAGCTTTTATCTTAGGATATTTCCTTTTTCACCATAGCCCTATAAGGGCTTACAAATATCACTATGAGTATTACACAAGAAGAGTCTTAGCAAAAGTCTTTTTGTGGGTAAAGCTGTAACTCTTTGAGATGAATTAACAGAACACAAAGCAGTTTCTTAGAAAGCTTCTTTCCATTTTTTAACTGAAGATATTTCCCTTTTCACCACAGCCGTCTATGGGCTTCCAAATATCACTTTGCAAATTCAAAAAGAACAGTCCTAGCGAAAGGCTTCTGGAGTGGAATGCTGTAACTCTGTAAGATGAATTCACAGATCTCAGAGAAGTTTCTCAGAGAGCTTCTTTCTCACTTTTAGTGGCAGATATTTCCTTTGGCCCTATAGTCTTCAAAGGGATCCAAAATAACAGTTCTCCGATTCCATAGAAATAAGGCTATCAAACAGCTCCAGGAAATACAGCTGTAACTCAGTGAGTGGAAGTCACATAATACTAAACCATTTCTCAGAGAGCCTCTTTCAGTTTTTAACTGAAGCTATATCCTTTTTCACCGTAGCCCTCTATGGGCTTCAAAATATCACTTTGAAAATACAACAAGAACAGTCTTAGCGAAAGGCTTCTAGAGGGGAAAGCTGTAACTCTGTTAGGTGAATTAACAGAACACAAAGCAGTTTCTCAGGAATGTTCTTTACAGTTTTTATCTGAAGATATTTCATTTTCACCATAGCGCTCTATGGGCTTCCAAATATCACATTTCAAATTCCACAAGAACAATCTTAGCGAAAGACTACTTGAGGGGAAAGTTGTAAGTCTGTGAGATGAATTAAAAGAACACAAAGCAGATTCTCAGAAAGCTTCTTTCTAGTTTTTATCTGAGGATATTTCGTTTTCACCATAGCCGTCTATTGGCTTCCAAATTTCATTTTTCAAATTGTGCAAGAATAATCTTAGCGAATGGCTTCTTGAGGGGAAAGCTGTAACTCTGTGAAATGAATTCGCAGATCACAAAGAAGTTTCTCAGAAAGCTTCTTTCTAACTTTTAGCGGCGGATATTTCCTTTGGCCCTACAGTCTTCAAAGGGATCCGAAATAACAGTTCTCAGATTCCACAGAAATAAGGCTGCCAAACAGCTCTACGAAATACAGCTTTAACTCAGTGAGTGGAAGTCATATATCACAGAGCAGTTTCTCAGAAAGCTTCTTTTCAGTTTTTAACTGAAGATATATCCTTTTTCACTATAGGTCACAATGAGCTTCCAAATATCACTTTGCATATTCCACAAGAACTGCCTTAGTGAAAGGCTTCTTGAGGGGAAACCTGTAACTCTGTGAGATGAATTAACAAAACACAAAGCAGCTTCTCAGAAAGGTTCTTTTCAGTTTTTATCTTAGGATATTTACTTTTTCACCATCGACTTCTATGGGCTTACAAATATCACTTTGCAAATTCCACAAAAACAGTCTTAGCGAAAGGCTTCTAGAGGGGAAAGCTGAAACTCTGTGAGGTGAATTAACAGAATACAAAGCAGTTTCTCAGAAAGCTTCTTTCCAGTTTTTAACTGAAGGTAGTTCCTTTTTCACCATAGCCCTCTACGGGCTTTCAAATATCACTTTGCAAATTCCACAAGAACAGTCTTAGCGAACGGCTTCTTGAGGGGAAAGCTGAAACTCTGTTAGATGAATTAACAGAACACAAAACAGTTTCTTCAAAAGCTTCTTTCCAGTTTTTATCCGAGGACATTTCCTTTTAAACCATAGCCCTCTCACGGCTTCCAAATATCACTTTGCAAATTCCACAAGAACCATCTTAGCGAAAGACTTCTGGAGGGGAAAGCTGTAACTCTGCGAGATGAATTAACAGAACACAAAGCAGTTTCTCAGAAAGCTTCTTTCCAGTTTTTAATTGAAGATATTTCCTTCTTCACCATATCCCTCCATGGGCTTACAAATATCACAATGCAAATTCCACAAGAACAGTCTTAGCGAAATGCTTCTTGAAGGGAAAGCTGTAACTCTGTGAGATGAATTAACAGAACACAAAGCAGTTTCTCAGAACGCTTCTTTCCAGTTTTTATGTGAGGAAATTTCCTTTTTAACCATACCCCTCCATGGGCTTCCAAATATCACTTTGTAAACTCCACAAGAACAGTCTTAGCGAAAGGATTCTTGATAGGAAAGCTGTAACTCTGTGTATGAATTAACAGAACACAAAGCAGTTTCTCAGAAAGCTTCTCTCCAGTTTTTAACTGAAGATATTTCCTTTTTCACCATAGCGCTCTATGGGCTTCCAAATATCTCTTTGGAAATTCCACAAGAACAGTCTTAGTGAAGGGCTTCTTGAGGGTAGAGCTGTAATACTGTGAGATGAGTTAACAGAACACAAAGCAGTTTCTCAGAAAGCTTCTCTCCAGTTTTTAACTGAAGATATTTCCTTTTTCACCATAGCGCTCTATGGGCTTCCAAATATCTCTTTGGAAATTCCACAAGAACAGTCTTAGTGAAGGGCTTCTTGAGGGTAGAGCTGTAATACTGTGAGATGAGTTAACAGAACACAAAGCAGTTTCTCAAAAAGCTTCTTTTCAGTTTTCATCTTAGGCGATTCCCTTTTTCACCATAGCCCTCGATGGATTCCAAATATCACTTCTCAAATTCCACAAGAATTGTCTTAGCGAAAGGCTTCTTGTGGGGAAAGCTGTAACTCTGTGAGGTGAACTCACAGATCACAAAGAAGTTTCTCAGAAAGCTTCTTTCTCACTTTCAGCAGCGGATATTTCCTTTGGCCCTATAGTCTTCAAAATGATCCGAAATAACAGTTCTCAGATTCCACAGAAATTAGGCTAGCAAACAGCTCTACGAAATAGAGCTGTAACGCAGTGAGTGGAAGACATATATCAAAAAGCAGTTTTTCAGAAACCTTCTTTTCAGTTTTTAACTGAACATATATCTTTTTTTACCATAGCCCTCTTAGGGCTTCCAAATATCACTTTGCAAATTCCAGAAGAACACTCTTATCGAAAGGCTTCTTGAGGGAAAAGCTGTAGCTCTGTGAGATGCATTAACAGAACACAAAGCGGTTTCGCAGAAAGATTCTTTCCAGTTTTTATGTTAGGATATTTCCTTTTTCACCGAAGCCCTATATAGGCTTAAAAATATCACTTTGAAAATTAAACAAGAACAGTCTTAACAAAAGTCTTCTTGAGGGTAAAGCTGTAAGTCTTTGAGATGAATTAACAAAACACAGAGCAGTTTCTCGGAAAGCTTCTTCCCAGTTTGTAACTGAAGATATTTCTTTTTTCACCATAGCCCTCTATGGGCTTCCAAATATCACTTTGCAAATTCCACAAGAGCAGTCTTCGCGAAAGGCTAATTGAGGGGAAAGCTGTAACTCTGTGAGATGAATTAAAAGAACACAAAGCAGTTTCTCAGAAAGCTTCTTTCCAGTTTTTAACAGAAGATATTTCCTTTTTCACCGTAGCCCTCTATGGTCTTCCAAATATCACTTTGCAAATTCCAAAAGAACAGTCTTAGCGAAAGGCTTCTTGAGGAGAAAGCTGTAACTGCCTGAGATGAATTAACAGATCACAAAGCAGTTTCTCAGCAAACGTCTTTTCAGTTTTTATCGTAGGATATCTCGTTTGTCACATTAGCTCTCTATGGGCTTACAAATATCACGTTGCAAATTCCACAAGAACGGTCTTAATGAAAGGCTTGCTGAGGGGAAAGCTGTAACTCTTTGAGATGAATCAACAGAACACAAAGGAGTTTCTCAGAAAACTTCTTTCCACCTTTTATCTTAGGATATTGCCTTTTTCACCATAGCCCTATTTGGGCTTAAAATATCACTTTGAAAATTACACAAAACAATGTTAGCAAAAGTCTTCTTGAGGGTAAAGCTGTAACACTTTGAGAGGAATTATCAGAACACAAACCACTTTCTCAGAAAGCTTCTTTGCAGCTTTTAATTGAAGATATTTCCTTTTTCATCGTAGACCTCTATGGGCTTCCAAATATCACTTTGCAAATTCCACAAGAACAGTCTTAGCGAAAGGCTTCTTGAGGGGAAAGCTGTAACTTTGTGAGATGTATTAACAGAACACAAAACAGTTTCTCAGAAAGCTACTTTCCAGTTTTTAGCTGAAGATATTTCCTTTATCACCGTAGCCCTCTGTGGGCTTCCAAATATCACGTTGCAAATTACACAAGAACAGTCTTAGGGAATGGATTCTTGAGGGGAAAGCTGTCACACAGTGAGATGAATTAATAGAACACAAAGCAGTTTCTCAGAAAGCTTCTTTCCAGTTTTTATCTGAGGACATTACTTTTTTACCGTAGCCCTCTATGGGCTTCCAAATATCACTTTGCAAATTCCACAAGAACAGTCTTAGAGAATGGCTTCTTGAGGGGAAAGTTGTAACTCTGTGAGATGAATTAACAGAACACAAAGCAGTTTCTCAGAAAGCCTTTTTTCAGTTTTTATCTTAGGATATTCAATTTTTCACCAAAGCCCTCTGTGGACTTCCAAATATCACTTTGCAAATTCCCCAAGAAAAGTGTTAGCGAAAATCTTCTTGAGGGGAAAGCTGTAACTCTGTGAGATGAATTCACAGATCACAAAGAACTTTCTCAGAAAGCTTCTTTCTCACTTTTAGCAGCGGATATTTCCTTTATCCCTATAGTCTTCAAAGGGATTCGAAATAACAGTCCTCAGATTCCACAGAAATAAGGCTAGCACACAGCTCTACGAAATACAGCTGTAACTCAGTGAGTGGAAGTCACATATCACAAAGCAGTTTCTCAGAAAGGTTCTTTTCAGTTTTTATCGGAAGATATATCCTTTTTCTCCTTAGCTCTCTATGGGTTTCCAAATATCACTTTGCAAATTCCACAAGAACAGTCTTAGCGAAAGGCTTTTTGAGGGGAATGCTGTAATTCTGTAAGATGAATTAACAGAACACAAAGCAGTTTCTCAAAAGCTTCTTTCTAGTTTTTATGTTAGAATGTTTCCTTTTTCACCAAAGCCCACAATGGGCTTCCATAAATCACTTTGCAAATTCCACAAGAAGAGTCTTAGCGAAAGGCTTCTTGAGGGGAAAGCTGTAACTCTATGAAATGAATTAACGGAACACAAAGCAGTTTCTCAGAAAGCTTCTTTCCAGTTTTTTAACTGAAGATATTTCCTTTTTCACCTTAGCCCATTAAGGACTTCCAAATATCACTTTCCAAATTCCACAAGAACAGTCTTAGCGAAAGGCTTCTTGAGGGGAAATCTGTAAATCTGTGAGATGAATAAACAAAACACAAAGCAGTTTCTCTGAAAGTTTCTGTCCAGTTTTTATCTGAAGATATTTCCTTTTCACAATCGCCCTCTATGGGCTTCAAATATCACTTTGCAAACTACACAAGAGCAGTCTTAGTGATCGATTTCTTGAGGGGAAAGCTGTAACTCTGTGAGATGAATTAACAGAACACAAAGTAGTTTCTCAGAAAGCTTCTTTGCGGTTTTTATCTGAGGACACTTCCTTTTTCACCGTAGCCCTCTAAGGGCATTCCAATATCACTTTGCAGATTCCACAAGAACAGTCTTAGTGAACGACTTCCTGAGGGGAAAGCTGTAACTCTGTGAGAAGAATTAACAGAACACAAAGCAATTTCTCAGAAAGCTTCCTTTCAATTTTTATCTTAGGATATTTTCGTTTTCACCATAGTTCTCTAAGCGCTTTCAAATATCACTTTGCAAATTCCACAAGAGCAGACTTAGCGAAAGGCTTCTAGAGGGGAAAGCTGTAACTCTGTGAGTTGAAATAACAGAACACAAAGTAGTCTCTCAGAAATATTCTTTCCAGTTTTTAACTGAAGTTATTTCCTTTTCCACTATAGCCCTCTATGGGCATCCAAATATCACATTTCAAATTCCACACAAACAGTCTTAGTTGAAGGGCTCCTTGAGGGGAAAGCTGTGTCACTGTGAGATGAATTAACAGAACACAAAGCGGTTTCTCAGAAAGCTTCTTTCCAGTTGTTAACTGAAGATATCTCCTTTTTCACTCTAGCCCTCTGTGTATTTCCAAATATCACCTTGCAAATTCCATAAGAACTGTCTTAGTGAACCACTTCTTGCGGGGAAAGGAGTAAATCTGTGAGATGAATTAACAGAACACAAAGCCGTTTTTCAGAAAGCTTGTTTCCATTTTTTAACTGAAAATATTTTCTTTTTCACCCTTAGCCCTCTTTGGGCTGCGAAATATCATTTTGCAAATTCCGCAAGAACAGTCTTTATGAACGGCTTCTTGAGGGCCAAGCTGTAACTCTGTGAGATGAATTAACAGAACACAAAGCAGTTTCTCAAAAAGCTTCTTTCCTGTTTTTATCTGAAGATATTTCCTTTTCACCGTAGCCCTCTATGGGCTTCCAAATATCACTTTGTAAAGTCCCCAAGAACAGTCTTACCGAAAGCCTTCTTGAGGGGAAAGCCGAACCTCGGAGACATGAATTCACAGATCACATATAAGTTTCTCAGAAAGCTTCTTTCTCACATTTAGCGGTGGATATTTTCTTTAATCTTATAGTATTCAAAGGGATAAAAAATAACAGTTCTCATATTACACAGAAATAAGGCTGGCAAACAGCTCTACGAAATACAGCCGTAGCTCAGTGAGTGGAAGTCACATATCACAAAGCAGTTCCTCTGAAACCTTTTTTTCAGTTTTTAACAGAAGATATATCCTTTTTCCCCATAGCCCACTATGGGCTTCCAAGTATCACTTTGCAAATTCCACAAGAACAGTCTTAGCGGAAGTCATCTGGAGGGGAAAGCTGTACCTCTGTGAGATGAATTGACAGAACACAAAGCAGTTTCTCAGAAAGCTTCTTTCCTGTTTTTAACTGAAGATATTCCTTTTTCACTGTAGCCCACCATGGGCTTCCAAATATCACTTAGCAAATTCCAGAAGAACAGTCTTAGCGAACGGCTTCTTTAGGGAAAAGCTGTAACGCTGTGAGATGAATTTACAGAACACAAAGCAGTTTCTCAGAAAGCTTCTTTCCAGCTTTTAACTGAAAATATTTCCTTCTTCACCATAGCCCTCTATGGGCTTCCAAATATCACTTTGCAAATTCGACAAGGACAGTCTTAGCGAAAGGCTTCTTGAGGCGAAAGCTGTAACTCTGTGAGATCAATTTACAGAACACAAAGCAGTTTCTCAGAAATCTTCTTTGCAGTTTTTAACGGAACATATTTCATTTTCACCATAGTCCTCTACGGGCTTCCAAACATCATTTTGCAAATTCCACAAGAACAGTCTTAGTGAACGGCTCCTTGAGTGGAAAGCTGTATATCTGTGAGATGAATTAACAGAAGACAAAACAGTTTCTCAGAAAGCTTCTTTACAGTTATTAACGGAAGATATTTAATTTTTCACCATGCCCGCTATGGACTTCCAAATATCCCTTTGCAAATTCCACAAGAACAGTCTTCGTGAAAGGATTCTTCATGGGAGGGTGTAACTCTGTGAGATGAATTAACAGAACACAAAGCAGTTTCTCAGAAAGCTTCTTTCCAGTTTTTAACTGAAAATATTTCCTTTTTCACCATAGCCCTCTTTGGGCTTCCAACTATCACTTTGCAAATTTCACAACACCACTTTAGCGAAAGGCTTCTTTAGGGGAAAGCTGTAACTCTGTGTGATGAATTAACAGAACACAAAGCAGGTTCTCAGTAAGCTTCTTGTCAGTTTTTCTCTTACGATATTTCCTTTTTCAACATGGCCCTATATGGGTTTCCAAATATCACTTTGCAAATTCCACAACAATAATCTTAGCGAAGGGCTTCTTGAGGGGAAAGTTGTAACTGCCTGAGATGAATTAACAGAAAAGAAATCAGTTTCTCAGAAAGCTTCTTTTCAGTTTATAACGGAAGATATTTCCTTTATCACCGTAGCCCTCTATGGGCTGCAAATATCATTTTACAAATTCCACAAGAACAGTATTAGCGAAAGGCTTCTTCAGGGCCAAGCTGTTACAGTGTGAGATGAATTAACAGACACAAAGCACTTTCTATAAAGCTTCTTTTCAGTTTTTATCTTAGGATATTTCCTTTTTCACAATAGCACTCTCTGGGTATCCAATTATCACCTTGCAAATTACACAAGAACAGTCTTAGCGAAAGAGTTCTTGAGGGGAAAGCTGTAACTCTGTGAGATGAATTAATGGAACACGAAGCAGTTTCTCAGAAAGCTTCTTTTCAGTTCTTATCTTAGGATATTTCCTTTTTCACCATATTCCTCTATGGGCTTCCAAATATCACTTTGCAAATTCCATAAGAACATCCTTTGCGAAAGGCTTCTTCAGGACAAAGCTGCAACTCTGTGAGATGAATTAACCGAACACAAACCAGTTTCTCAGAAAGCTTCTTTCTAGTTTTTAACTGAAGATATTTCCTTTTTCACCATAACCCTCTATGGACTTCGAATTATCACTTTGCAAATTTCAAAAGAACAGTCTTAGTTAACGGCTACCTGAGGGGAAAGCTGTAAGTCTGTGAGATGAATTAACACAACACAAAGCAGTTTCTCAGAATTTTTTTTTTGCAGTTTTTAACTGAAGATATTTCCTTTTTCACCATAGCCCTCTATGGGCTTCCAAATATCAATTTGCAAATTCCACAAGAACAGTCTTAGCGAATGGCTTTTTGAGGGGAAAGCTGTAGCTCTGTGAGATGAATTATCAGAACACAAAGCAATTTTTCAGAAACCTTCTTTGCAGTTTTTAACTAAAGATATTTCGTTTTCTACCGTAGCCCACTATGGGCTTCTGAATATCACTTTGCAAATTCCACAAGAACAATCTTAGCGAAAGGCTTCTTGAGGGGAAAGCTGCAACTCTGTGAGATGAATTAACAGAACATAAAGCAGTTTCTCAGAAATTTTCTTTGCAGTTTTTAACGGAAGATATTTCATTTTCACCATAGACCTCTACGGGCTTCCAAATATCACGTTGCAAATTACACAAGAACAGTCTTAGCGAAAGGCTTATTGAGGGAAAAACTGTAACTCTGTGAGATGCATTAACAAAACACAAAGCGGTTTCTCCGAAGGCTTCTTTTCAATTTTTATCTTAGGATGTTTTCTTCTTCACCATAGCCCTCTATGGGCTTCCAAATATCACTTTGCAAATTCCACAAAAGCAGTCTTAGGGAATGGCTTTTTGAGAAGAAAGCTGTAACTCTGTAAGATGTATTAACAGAACACAAAGCAGTTTCTCAGAATGCCTCTTTACAGTTATTTACGGAAGATATTTCCTTTTTCACCATAGCCTTCTATGGGCTTCCAAATATCACTTTGCAAATTACACAAGAACAGTCTTAGTGAAAGGCTTCTTGAGGGGAAAGCTGTAACTCTGTGAGATGAATTAACAAAACACAAAGCAGTTTCTCAGAAAGCTACTTTTCAATTTTTATCTTAGGATATTTCGTTTTCCACCATAGCCCTCTGTGGGCTTCCAAATATCGCTTTGCAAATTCCACAAGAACAGTCTTACCGAAAGGCTTCTTGAGGGGAATGCTGTAACTCTGAGATGCATTAACAGGACACAAAGCAGTTTCTCAGAAAGCTTCTCTTCAATTTTTATCTTAGGATATTTCCCTTTACACCATAGCCCTCTATGGGCTTCCATATATCACTTTGAAAATTCCAGAAGAACAGTCTTAGGGAATGGCTTCTTGAGGGGAAAGCTGTAACTATGTGAGATGAATTAACAGAACACAAAGCAGTTTCTCAGGAAGTTTCTTTTCAGTTTTTAACTGAAGATATTTCCTTTTTCACCATAGCCCTCTAAGGGCTTCCAAATATCACTTTCCGAAACCCACAAGAACAGTCTTAGCGAAAGGCTTCTTGAGGGGAAAGCTGTAACTCTGTGAGATGAATTAAGAGAACACAAAGCAGTTTCTCAGAAATGTTCTTTGCAGTTTTTAACTGAAGATATTCCCTTTTTCACCATAGCCCTCTATGGGTTTAAAATATCACTTTGCAAATTCCACAAGAACAGTCTTAGTGAACGGCTTCTTCAGGGGAATGCTGTAACTTTGTGAGATGAATTAACAGAACACAAAGCAGTTTCTCAGTAAGCCTCTTTTCAGTTTTTAACTGAATATATTTCCTTTTTCACCATAGCCGCCTAAGGGTTTCCAAATAGCACTTTCCAAATTCCACAAGAACAGTCTTAGTGAAAGGCTTCTTGAGGGGGAAGCTGTAACACTCTCAGATGAATTAACAGAACACAAAGCACTTTTCAGGAAGATACTTTCCAGTTTTTAACTGAAGCTATTTCCTTTTTCACCGTAGCACTCTATGGGATTCAAAATATCACTTCGTAAATTCCACAAGAACAGTATTAGCAAAAGGCTTCATTAGGGAAAAGCTGTAACCCTGTGAGATGATTTAACAGAGCACAAAGCAGTATCTCAGAAACCTTCTTTTCAGTTTTTTACTTAGGATATTTCGTTTTTCACCATAGCCCTCTAAGGGCTTCGAAATATCACTTTGCAAATTCCACAAGAACAGTCTTAGCGAATGGCTTCTTGAGGGAAAGCTGTAACCCTATGAGATGAATTAACAGAACACGAAGCAGTTTCTCAGAAAGCTTCTTTTCAGTTCTTATCTTAGGATATTTCCTTTTTCACCATATTCCACTATGGGCTTCCAAATATCACTTTGCAAATTCCATAAGAACATCCTTTGCGAAAGGCTTCTTCAGGACAAAGCTGCAACTCTGTGAGATGAATTAACCGAACACAAACCAGTTTCTCAGAAAGCTTCTTTCTAGTTTTTAACTGAAGATATTTCCTTTTTCACCATAACCCTCTATGGACTTCGAATTATCACTTTGCAAATTTCAAAAGAACAGTCTTAGTTAACGGCTACCTGAGGGGAAAGCTGTAAGTCTGTGAGATGAATTAACACAACACAAAGCAGTTTCTCAGAATTTTTTTTTTGCAGTTTTTAACTGAAGATATTTCCTTTTTCACCATAGCCCTCTATGGGCTTCCAAATATCAATTTGCAAATTCCACAAGAACAGTCTTAGCGAATGGCTTTTTGAGGGGAAAGCTGTAGCTCTGTGAGATGAATTATCAGAACACAAAGCAGTTTTTCAGAAACCTTCTTTGCAGTTTTTAACTAAAGATATTTCGTTTTCTACCCTAGCCCACTATGTGCTTCTGAATATCACTTTGCAAATTCCACAAGAACAGTCTTAGCGAAAGGCTTCTTGAGGGGAAAGATGCAACTCTGTGAGATGAATTAACAGAACATAAAGCAGTTTCTCAGAAATTTTCTTTGCAGTTTTTAACGGAAGATATTTCATTTTCACCATAGACCTCTACGGGCTTCCAAATATCACGTTGCAAATTACACAAGAACAGTCTTAGCGAAAGGCTTATTGAGGGAAAAACTGTAACTCTGTGAGATGCATTAACAAAACACAAAGCGGTTTCTCCGAAGGCTTCTTTTCAATTTTTATCTTAGGATGTTTTCTTCTTCACCATAGCCCTCTATGGGCTTCCAAATATCACTTTGCAAATTCCACAAAAGCAGTCTTAGGGAATGGCTTTTTGAGAAGAAAGCTGTAACACTGTAAGATGTATTAACAGAACACAAAGCAGTTTCTCAGAAAGCCTCTTTACAGTTATTTACGGAAGATATTTCCTTTTTCACCATAGCCTTCTATGGGCTTCCAAATATCACTTTGCAAATTACACAAGAACAGTCTTAGTGAAAGGCTTCTTGAGGGGAAAGCTGTAACTCTGTGAGATGAATTAACAAAACACAAAGCAGTTTCTCAGAAAGCTACTTTTCAATTTTTATCTTAGGATATTTCGTTTTCCACCATAGCCCTCTGTGGGCTTCCAAATATCGCTTTGCAAATTCCACAAGAACAGTCTTACCGAAAGGCTTCTTGAGGGGAATGCTGTAACTCTGAGATGCATTAACAGGACACAAAGCAGTTTCTCAGAAAGCTTCTCTTCAATTTTTATCTTAGGATATTTCCCTTTACACCATAGCCCTCTATGGGCTTCCATATATCACTTTGAAAATTCCAGAAGAACAGTCTTAGGGAATGGCTTCTTGAGGGGAAAGCTGTAACTATGTGAGATGAATTAACAGAACACAAAGCAGTTTCTCAGGAAGTTTCTTTTCAGTTTTTAACTGAAGATATTTCCTTTTTCACCATAGCCCTCTAAGGGCTTCCAAATATCACTTTCCGAAACCCACAAGAACAGTCTTAGCGAAAGGCTTCTTGAGGGGAAAGCTGTAACTCTGTGAGATGAATTAAGAGAACACAAAGCAGTTTCTCAGAAATGTTCTTTGCAGTTTTTAACTGAAGATATTCCCTTTTTCACCATAGCCCTCTATGGGTTTAAAATATCACTTTGCAAATTCCACAAGAACAGTCTTAGTGAATGGCTTCTTCAGGGGAATGCTGTAACTTTGTGAGATGAATTAACAGAACACAAAGCAGTTTCTCAGTAAGCCTCTTTTCAGTTTTTAACTGAATATATTTCCTTTTTCACCATAGCCGCCTAAGGGTTTCCAAATAGCACTTTCCAAATTCCACAAGAACAGTCTTAGTGAAAGGCTTCCTGAGGGGGAAGCTGTAACACTCTGAGATGAATTAACAGAACACAAAACACTTGTCAGGAAGATTCTTTCCAGTTTTTAACTGAAGCTATTTCCTTTTTCACCGTAGCACTCTATGGGATTCAAAATATCACTTCGTAAATTCCACAAGAACAGTATTAGCAAAAGGCTTCATTAGGGAAAAGCTGTAACCCTGTGAGATGATTTAACAGAGCACAAAGCAGTATCTCAGAAACCTTCTTTTCAGTTTTTTACTTAGGATATTTCGTTTTTCACCATAGCCCTCTAAGGGCTTCGAAATATCACTTTGCAAATTCCACAAGAACAGTCTTAGCGAATGGCTTCTTGAGGGAAAGCTGTAACCTTATGAGATGAATTAACAGAACACAAAGCAGTTTCTCAGAAAACTTCTTTTCAGTTTTTAACTACAGATATTTCCGTTTTCACCATAGCTCTATATGGGCTTCCAAATATCACTTTGCAAATTCCACAAGAACAGTCTTAGCGAAAGGCTTCTTGAAGGGAAAGCTGTAACTCTGTGAGATGTATTAACAGAACACACAGCAGTTTCTCAGAAACTTCTATCCAGTTTTTAACGGAAGATATTTCCTTTTTCCCCGTAGCCATCTATAGGCTTCCAAATATCACTTTGCAAATTCCACAAGAGCAGTCTTAGCGAAAGACTTCTTGACGGAAAGCTGTAACTCTGTGAGATGAATTAACAGAAAAGTAATCAGTTTCTCAGAAAGCTTCTTTTCAGTTTATAACTGAAGATATTTCCTTTATCACCTTAGCCCTCTATAGGCTTCCAAATATCATTTTGCAAATTCAACAAGAACAGTCTTAGCGAACGGCTTCTTCAGGGGCAAGCTGTTACTGTGTGACATGAATTAACAGAACACAAAGCACTTTCTCATAAAGCTTATTTTGAGTTTTTATATTAGGATATTTCCTTTTTCACCATAGCACTTTATGGGCTTCCAAATATCACCTTGAAAATTGCACAAGAACAGTCTTAGTGAAAGACTTCTTGAAGGGAAAGTTGTAGCTCTGTAAGATGAATTATCGGAACACGAAGCAGTTTCTCAGAAAGTTTCTTTTCAGTTCTTATCTTAGGATATTTCCTTTTTCACCATATTCCTCTATGGGCTTCCAAATATCACTTTGCAAATTCCACAAGAACACTCTTAGCGTAAGACTTCTTGAGGGGAAAGCTGTAACTCTGTGAGATGAATTAGCAGAACACATAGCAGTTTCTCAGAAAGCTTTTTCCAGTTTTTAACTGAAGCTGTTTCCGTTTTCACCATAGCACTCAGTGAGCTTCCAAATATCACTTTGCAAATTCCACAAGAACAACCTTAGCAAAAGGATTCTAGAGGGGTAAGCTGTAACTCTGTGAGATGAATTAGCAGAACATAAAGCAGTTTCTCAGAAATCTTCTTTGCAGATTTTAACGGAAGATATCTCATTTTCACCCTAGCCCACTATAGGCTTCCAAATATCACTTTGCAAATTCCACAAGAAGAGTCATAGCGAAAGGCTTCTTGAGTGGAAAGCTGTAACTCTGTGAGATGAAATTAACAGAACACAAAACAGTTTCTCAGAAGGCTTCTTTCCAGTTTTTAACTGAATTTATTTCCTTTTCACCATAGACTTCAATGGGCTTCCAAATATCACTTTGCAAATACCCCAAGAACAGTCGTAGTGAATGGCTTCTTTAAGGGAAAGCTGTAACTCTGTGAGATGAATTGACAGAACACACAGCAGTTTCTCAGAAATCCTCTTTCCAGTTTTTTACGGAAGATATTTCCTTTTTCACCTTAGCCCTCTAGGGGCCTCCAAATATCACATTGCAAATTACACAAGAACAGTCTTCGTGAAAGGCTTCTTGAGGAGAAAGTCTGTAACTCTGTGAGATGAATTAACATAACACAAAGAAGTTTCTCAGAAAGCTTCTTTTCAATTTTTATCTTAAGATATTTCCTTTTTCACCATAGCCCTCTACGGGCTTTCATATATCACTTTGCAAATTCCACAAGAACCGTCTTAGGGAATGGCTTCTTGAGGGGAAAGCTGTAACTCTATGAGGTGAATTAACAGAACACAAAGCAGTTTCTCAGGAACCTTCTTTTCAGTTTTTAACTGAAGATATTTCTTTTTCACCATAGCCCTCTAAGGGCTTCCAAATATCACTTTCCCAATTCCACAAGAACAGTCTTAGCGAAAGGCTTCCTGAGGGGGAAGCTGTAACACTCTGAGATGAATTAACAGAACACAAAGCACTTTTTCAGAAAGCTTCTTTCCAGTTTCTAACTGAAGCTATTTCCTTTTTCACCATAGCCCTCTATGGGCCTCTAGATATCACTTTGTAAATTCCACAAGAACAGTATTAGCAAAAGGCTTCTTTAGGGGAAAGCTGTAACGCTGTGAGATGATTTAACAGAACACAAAGCAGTTTCTCAGAAAGCTTCTTTTCAGTTTTTATCTTAGGATATTTCGTTTTTCACCATAGCCCTCTATGGGCTTCCAAATATCACTTTGCAAATTCCACAAGAACAGTCTTAGCGAATGGCTTCTTGAGGGGAAAGCTGTAACCGTATGAGATGAATTAACAGGACACAAAGCAGTTTCTCAGAAAGTTTCTTTTCAGTTTTTAACTACAGATATTTACTTTTTCACCATAGCTCTCTATGGGCTTCCAAATATCACTTTGCAAATTCCCCAAGAACAGACTTAGCCAAAGGCTTCTTGAGGGGAAAGCTGTAACTCTGTGAAATGAATTAACAGAACACAAAGCAGTTACTCAGAAAACTTCTTTCCAGTTTTTATCTTAGGATATTTCCTTTTTCACCACAGCCCTCTCAGGGCTTGCAAATATCACTTTGCAAATTCCAAAAGAGCAGTCTTATGGAAAGGCTTCTTTAGGGAAAAGCTGTAACTCTGTGAGATGAATTAACAGAACACAATGCAGTTTCTCAGAAAGCTTCTTTCCAGTTTTTAACGGAATATATTTCATTTTCACGAGAGCCCTCTATGGGTTTTTAAATATCACAATGCAAATTCCACAAGAACAGACTTAGCGAAAGGCTTCTTGAGGGGAAAGCTGTAACTCTGTGAGATGAATCAAAAAAACACAAAGCAGTTTCTCTGATAGCTTCTTTGAAATTTTTAACGCAAGGTATTTCCTTTTTCGCCATAGCCCTCTATTGGCTTCCAAATATCACTTTGCAGATGCAACAAGAACAGTCTTAGCGAAAGGCTTCTCAAGGGGAAAGCTGTACCTCTGTGACATGAATTAACAGAACACAAAGCAGTTTCTCAGAAAGCTTCTTTTCAGTTTTTATCTTACGAGATTTCCTTTTTCACCATAGCCCTCTAGGGGCTTCCAAATATCACTTTGCAAATTCCACAAGAACAGTTTTAGCGAAAGGCTTTTTGAGGGGAAAGCTGTAACTCTGTGAGATGAATTAACAGAACACAAAGCAGTCTCACAGAAATCTTATTTCCAATTTTTAAATGAAGATATTTCCTTTTTCACTATAGCCCTCTATGGGCTTCCAAATATCTCTTTGCAAATTCCACAAGAACAGTCTTAGCGAAAAGCTTCTTGAGCGGAATGCTGTAACTCTGTAAGATGAATTAACAGAACACAAAACAGTTCCTCAGAAAGCTTCTTTGCAGTTTTTAACTGAAGATATTTCCTTTTTCACCTTAGCCCTCTAAGGGCTTCCAAATATTACCTACCAATTTTCACAACAAATGTATTAGTCTATGACTTCCTGAGGGGAAATCTGGAACTCTGTGAGATGAATTGACAGAACAGAAAGCAGATTCTCGGTAAGCTCCTTTCCAGTTTCTAACTGAAGATATTTCCTTTATCACCATAGCACTCTATGGGCTTCCAAATACCACTTTGCAATTTCCACAAGAACAGTCTTAGCGAATGGCTTTTTGAGGGGAAGGCTGTAACTCTGTCAGATGAATTAACAGAACACAAAGCAGTTTCTCAGAAAGCTTCTTTCCAGTTTTTAACGGAAGGTATTTCCTTTTTCACCATAGCCTTCTATGGGCTTCCAAATATCACTTTGCAAATTCCACAAGAACAGTCTTAGCGAAAGGCTTCTTTAGGGGAAAGCTGTAACTCTGTGAGATGAATTAACAGAACACAAAGCAGTTCCTCAGAAAGCTTCTATCCAGTTTTTAACTGAAGGTATTTCCTTTTTCACTATAGCCCTCTATGGTCTTTAAAATATCACTTTGCAAATCCACAAGAACAGTCTTATCCAAAGGCTTCTTGAAGGGAAAGCTGTATCTCTGTGAGATGAATTAACAGAACACAAAGAAGTTTTTCAGAAAGCTTCTTTCCAATTTTTAACTGAAGGTATTTGCTTTTTCAGCATAGCCCTCTATGGGCTTCAAAATATCACCTTGCAAATTCCACAAGAACAGTCTTATCGAAAGGCTTCTTGAAGGGAAAACTGTAACTTTGTGAGATGAATTATCAGAACAGAAAGAACTTTCTAAGAAAGCTTCTTTAAAGTTTTTAACGGAAGATATTTTCTTTTTCACCATAGCCCTCTAAGGGCATCCAAAGATCAATTTGCAAATTCCACAAGAACAGCCTTATGGAAAGGCTTCTTAAGGGGAAAGCTGTAACTCTGCGACATGAATTAACAGATCACAACGCAGTTTCTCAGAAAGCTTCTTTTTAGTTTTAAACTGAAGATATTTCCTTTTTCACTATAGCCTTCTATGGGCTTCGAAATATCACTTTGCAAATTTCACAAGAACAGTCTTAGTGAACCTCTTCTTGAGGGGAAAGCTGTAACTCTGTGAGACGAATTAACAGAACACAAAGCAGTTTCTCAGACAGTTTCTTTGCAGTTTTTAACGAAAGATATTTCATTTTCACCATAACCCTCTATGGGCTTAGAAATATCACTTTGCAAATTCCAGAAGAACAGTCTTAGCGAATGGCTTCTTAAGAGGAAAGCTATAACTCTCTGAGATGAATTAACAGAACACAAAGCAGTTTCTCAGAAAGCTTCTTTGCAGTTTTTAACTGAAGATATTTCCTTTTTCTCTATAGCCCTCTATGGGCTTCCAAATATCGCTTTGCAAATTTCACAAGAAGAGTCTTAGTGAACTGCTTCTTGAGGGGAATGCTGTAACTCTCTGAGATGAATTAACAGAACACAAAGGAGTCTCAGAATGCTTCTTTCCAGTTTTTAACAAAAGATATTTCTTTTTCACCATAGCCTTCTATGTGCTTCCAAATATCACATTGCAAATTCTAAAAGAACATTCTTAGGGAAAGGCTTCTTGAGGGGAAAGCTGTAACTATGTTGGATGAATTAACAGAACACAAAGCAGTTTCTCAGAAAGCTTCTTTTCACTTTTTATTTTAGGATAGTTCCTTTTTCACCATAGCCCTCTAAGGGCTACCAAATATCACTTAGGAAATTTCACAAGAACAGTCTTAGCGAATGGCTTCTTGAGGGGAGAGCTGCAACACTGTGAGATGAATTAACAGAACACAAAGCAGTTTTTCAGAAAGCTTCTTTTCAGTATTAACTGAAGATATTTCCTTTTTCACCATAGCCCTCTATGGGCTTCCAAATATCACTTTGCAAATTCCACAAGAATAGTCTTAGAGAATGGCTTTTTGAGGGGAAAGCTGTAACTCTGTGAGATGAATTAGCAGAACACAAAGCCGTTTCTCAGAAAGCTTCTTTTCAGTTTTTATCTTAGGATATTTCTTTTTTCACAATAGCCCTCTAGGTGTTTCCAAATATCACTTTGCAAATTCCACAAGAACAGTCTTAGCAAAAAGCTACTTGAGGGGGAAGCTGTAATTCTGTGAGATGAATTAACAGAACAAAAAGCAATTTCTCAGAAAGCTTCTTTCCAGTTTTAACTGAAGATATTTCCTTTTTCACCATGGCCCACTCTGGGCTTCCAAATATTACTTTGGAACTTCCACAAGAACAGTTTTAGCGAAAGGCTTCTTGAGGGGAAACTGTAACTCTGTGAGAAGAATTAACAGAACACATGGCAGTTTCTCGGAAACATTCTTTGCAGTTTTTAACGGAAGATATTTCCTTTTTCACCATAGCCCTCTATGGGCTTCCAAATATCACTTTGCAAATTTCACAAGAACAGTCTTAGTGAAACGCATCTTGAGGAGAAAGATGTAAGTCGGTGAGATGAATTAAAACCACATAAAGCAGTTTCTCAGAAAGCTTCTTTCCAGTTTTTAACGGAAGATATTTCCTTTTTCACCATAGACCTCAATGAGCTTCCAAATATCACTTTGCAAATTACACAAGAACAGACTTAGGGAAAGACTTCTTTGGGGAAAAGCTGTAACTCTGTGAGAAGAAATAACAGAACACAAAGCAGTTTACCTGAGTGATTCTTTTCAGTTTTAATTTTAGGATATTTCATTTTCCACCGTAGCCCTCTATGGGCTTCTAAATATCACTTTGGAAATTCCACAAGAACAGTCTTAGCGAATGGCTTCTTGAGCGGAGAGCTGAAACTCTGTGAGATGAAGTAGCAGAATACAAAGCAGTTTCTCAGAAAGCTTCTTTTCAGTCTTTAAGTGAAGATATTTCCTTTTTCACCATAGCCCTCTATTGTCCTCCAAATATCACGTAGCAAATTCCACAAGAAGAGTCTTAGCGAAAGGCTTCTGATTGGGAAGCTGTAACTCTGTGAGATGAATTAACAGAACACAATGCAGTTTCTCAGAAAGCATCTTTCCAGTTTTTAACTAAAGATATTTCCTTTTTCACCATAGCCTTTTATGGGTTCCCAATTATCACTTTGCAAATTCCACAAGAACAGTTTTAGGTAAAGGCTTCTTGAGGGGAAAGCTGTAACTCTGTGAGATGAATTAGCAGATCACAAAGCACTTTCTCAGAAAGCTTCTTTTCAGTTTTTATCATAGGATATTTCCTTTTTCACCATAGCCCTCTATGGGCTTCCAAATATCACTTCGCCAATTCCACAAGAACATTCTTCGCGAAAGGCTTCTTGAGGGGAAAGCTGTAACTCTGTGAGATGACCTCACAGAACACAGAGCAGTTTCTCAGAAAGCTTCTTTTCAGTTTTTAACTGAAGATATTTTCTTTTTCATCATAGCCCTCTATGGGCTTCCAAATATCACTTTGCAAATTCCACAAGAACAGTCTTATCGAAAGGCTTATTGAGGGGGAAGCTGTAACTCTTTGAGATGAATTAACAGAACACAAAGCAGTTTCTCCGAAATCTTCTTTGCAGTTTTTAATTGAAGATATTTTCTATTTCACCATAGCCGTCTATGGGCTTCCAAATATCACGTAGCAAACTCCACAAGAACATACGTAGCGAAAGCCTTCTTGAGTTAAAAGCTGTAACTCAGTGAGATGAATAAAACAAAGCAGTTTCTCAGAAAGATTCTTTCCAGTTTTATCTGAAGTTATTTCCTTTTTCACCACGGCCCAATATGGGCTTCCAAATATCACTTTGGAAATTCCCCAAGAACTATCTTAGCGAAAGACTTCTTGAGGGGAAAACTGTAACTCTGTGAGATGAATTAACAGAACACAGGACAGTTTCTCAGAAAGCTTCTTTCCAGTTTTTAACTGAGGATATTTCCTTTTTCACCATAGGCCTCTATGGGCTTCCAAATATCACTTTGCAAATTTCACAAGAACAGTCTTAGTGAACGGTTTCTTGAGGAGAAAACTGTAAGTCTGTGAGATGAATTAACACAACATGAAGCAGTTTCTCAGAAAGCTTCTTTTCAGTTTTTATCTTAGGATACTTCCTTTTTCACCATAGCCCTCAATGGGCTTCCAAATATCACTTTGGAAATTCCAAAGGAACAGTCTCAGCGAATGGCTTCTTGAGTGGAGAGCTGTAACTCTGTGAGATGAATTTAAAAAACAAAAAGCAGTTTCTCAGAAAGCTTCTTTCCAGTTTTTAACTAAAGATATTTCCTTTTTCACCATAGCCCTCTAAGGGCTCCAAAATATCACTTTGCAAATTCCACAAGACCAGTCTTAGCGAAAGGCTCCTTGAGATGAAAGCTGTAACACTCTGAGATGAATTAGCAGAACACAAAACACTTTATCAGAAAGCTTCTTATCAGTTTTTCTCTTAGGATACTTCCTTTTTCACCATAGCCCTCTTTGGGCTTCCAAATAGCACTTTGCAAATTCCACAAGAACAGTCTTAGCGAAAGACTTCTTGAGGGGAAAGCTGTCACTCAGTGAGATGAATTAACAGAACACAGAGCAGTTTCTCAGAAAGCTGCCTTTCAGTTTTTAACTGAAGATATTTTCTTTTTCACCATAGCCCACTATGGGCTTCCAAACATCACTTTGCAAATTCCAAAAGAACAGTCTTAGCGAATGGCTTCTTGAGGGGAGAGCTGTAGCTGTCTGAAATGAACTAACAGAACACAAAGCATTTTCAGAAAGCTTCTTTTCAGTCTTTAACTGAAGATATTTCCTTTTTCACCGTAGCCCTCTATGGGCTTCCAAATATCATTTTATAAATTCCACAAGAAAAATCTTAGCCAAAGGCTTCTCTAGGGGGAAGCTGTAACTCTGTGAGATGAATTAAGAGAACACAAAGCAGTTTCTCAGAAAGCTTCCTACCAGTTTTTAACGGAAGATATTTCCTTTTTCACCATAGCCCTCTATGGGCTTCCAATAATCTCTTTGCAAATTAAACAAGAACAGTCGTAGCCAAAGGCTTTTTGAGGGGAAAGCTGTAACCCTGCGAGATGAATTAACAGAACACCAACCAGTTTCTCAGAAAGCTTCTTTCCAGTTTTTAATGGAAGATAATTCCTTTTTCACCATAGCCCTCTAAGGGCTTCCAAATATCACTTTGGAAATTCCACAAGAACAGTCTTAGTGAACGGCTTCTTGAGTGGAAAGCTGTAACTCTTTGAGATGAATTAACAGAACACAAAGCAGTTTCTCAGAAAGCTTCCTTGCAGTTCTTATGTAAGTATATTTCCTTTTTTACCATAGCCCTCTATTGGCTTCCAAATATCACCTTGCAATTTTAACAAAACAGTCTTATCGAAAGGCTTCCTGGAGGGAAATCTGTAACACTGTGAGATGAATTAACAGAAAACAAAGCAGTTTCTCAGAAAGCTTCTTTCCGGTTTTTAACTGAAGATATTTCCTTTTTCACCAAAGCCCTCTATGAGCTTCCAAATATCACTTTGCAAATACCACAAGAACAGTCTTAGCGAAAGGCTTCTTGTGGGGAAAGCTGTAACTCTGTGAGATGACGTAACAGAACACAGAGCAGTTTCTCAGAAAGCTTCTTTCCAGTTTTTAATGGAAGATATTTCATTTTCACCATAACCATCCAGGCGCTTCCAAATATCACTTTTCAAATTCCACAAGAACAGTCTTAGCGAATGGCTTCTTGAGGGTAAAGCTGTAACTCTGTGACATGAATTAACAGAACACAAAGCAGTTTCTCAGAAAGCTTCTTTCCAGTTTTTAATGGAAGATATTTCATTTTCACCATAACCATCCAGGGGCTTCCAAATATCACTTTTCAAATACCACAAGAACAGTCTTACCGAAAGGCTTCTTGTGGGGAAAGCTGTAACTCTATGAGATGAAATAACAGAACACAAAGCAGTTTCTCAGAAAACTTTTTTTCAATTTTTATCTTAGGGTATTTCCTTTTTCACAATAGCTTTCTATGGGCTTCCAAATATCACTTTGCAAATTCCACAAAACAGTCTCAGCGAAAGGCTTATTGAGGGTAAAACTGTAACCCTGTAAGTTGAATTAACAGAACACAAAACAGATTCTCAGAAAGCTTCTTTACACTTTTTATCTTAGGATATTTCCATTTTCACCAGAGCGCTCAATGGGCTTCCAACTATCACTTTGCAAATTCTACAAGAACACCCTTAGCGAAGGACTTCTTGAGGGGAAAGCTGTAACTCTGTCAGATGAATTAACAGAAGACAAATCAGTTTCTCAGAAAGTTTTTTTTCAGTTTTTAACTGAAGATATTTCCTTTTTCACCATAGACCTCTAAGGGCTCCCAAATATTACTTTGCACACTCCACAAGAACAGTCTTAGCGAAATGCTTCTTAAGAGGGAAGATGTAACTCTGTGAGATGAATTAACAGAACACAACGCAGTTTCTCAGAAAGCTTCTTTGCAGTACTTAACTGAAGATATTTAGTTTTTCACCACAGCGCTCTATGGGTTTCCAAATATCACTTTGCAAATTTCACAAGAACCGTCTTATCGAAAGTCTTCTTCACACAAAGCAGTTTCTCAGAAAGCTTCTTTCCAGTTTTTATCTTAGTATATTTCCTTTTTCACCATAGCCCACTATGGGCTTCCAAATATCACAATGCAAATTCCACAATACAGTCTTAGCAAAGGCTTCCTGAAGGGAAATGTGTAACTATGAGAGATGAATTAACAGAACACAAATCAGTTTCTCAGAAAGCTTCTTTCCAGTTTTTAAAGGGAGATATTTCATTTTCACCATAGCCTTCTATGGGCTTCCAAATATCACTTAGGAAATTCCACAAGAACAATCTTAGCGAAAGTCTTCTTGAGGGGAAATCTGTAACTCTATGAGATGAATTAACAGAACACAAACCAGTTTCTCAGAAAGTTTCTTTACAGTTTTTAACGGAAGATATTTCCTTTTTCAGCATAGCCCGCTATGGGCTTCCAAATATCACTTTGCAAATTCCACAAGGACAGTCTTAGCGAAAGGGTCCCTGAAGGTTAAGATGTAACTCTGTGAAATGAATTAACAGAACACAAAGCAGTTTCTCAAAATGCTTCTTTCAGGTTTTTAACTGAAGATATTTCCTTTTTTACCGTAGCCCTCTATGTGCTTCCAAATATCACTTTGCAAATTCCACAAGTACAGTCTTAACAAAAGGTTTCTAGAGGTGAAAGCTGTATCTCTGTGAAGTGAATAACAGAACACAAAGCAGTTTCTCAGAAAGCTTCTTTTCAGTTTTCATCTTAGGATATTTCCTTTTTCATCATAGCCCTCTAGGGGCTTCCAAATATAACTTTGAAAATTCCACAAAAACAGTCTTAGCAAATGACTTCTTGAGGGGAAAGCTGTAAGTCTGTGAGATGAATTAACAGAACACAAAGCCGTTTCTCATAAAACTTCTTTTCAGCTTTACCTTAGGATATTTCCTTTTTCAAAATAGCACTCTATGGGCTTTCAAATATCACTTTGCAAATTCCACAAGAACAGTCGTAGCGAAAGGCTTCTTTAGGGGAATCCTGTAGCTCTGTGAGATGAATTAACAGAACACAAAGCAGTTTCTCAGGAAGCGTCATTCCAGGTTTTAACGGAAGATATTTCCTTTTTCACCATAACCCTGTAGGGCTTCCAAGTATCACTTTGCAAATTCCACAAGAACAGTCTTGGATATAGTCTTCTTGAGGGGAAATCTGTAACTCTGTATGATGAATTTACCGAACATAAAGCACTTTCTCATAAAGCCTCTTTTCTGTTTTTATCTTAGGATATTTCCTTTTTCACCATAGCCCTCTATGGGCTTCCAAATATCACTTTGCAAATTCCACAAGAAGATTCTTAGCGAAAGGCTTCTTTAGGGGAAAGCTGTAACTCTATCAGATGCATTAACAGAACACAAAGCAGTTTCTCAGAAAGCTTCTTTCCAGTTTTTAACCGAATATATTTCCTTTTACACCATAGCCCGCTATGGGCTTCCAAATATAGCTTTGCAAATTCTACAAGAACAGTCTTAGCGAAAGGCTTCTTGAGGGGAAAGCTGTAACTCTGTGAGATGAATTAACAGAACTCGAAGCAGTTTGACAGAAATCTTCTTTTCAATTTTTAACTGAAGGTATTTCCTTTTTCACCATAGCCCTCTATGGGTTTACAAATATCACTTTTCAAATTCCAAAAGAACAGTCTTAGCCAAAGTCTTCTTGAGGCGAAAGCTGTAACTCTCTCAGATGAATTAGCAGAACACAAAGCAGTTTCTCATAAAGCTTCTTTTCAGTTTTTATGTTAGGATATTTCCTTTTGCACCATAGCCCTCTATGTGCTTCAATATATCACTTTGCAAATGCCACAAGAACAGTCTTGGCGAAAGGTTTCTTGAGGGAACGCTTTAACTCTCTGGGATGAATTAACAGAACACAGAGCAGTTTCTCAGAAAGCTTCTTTTCATGTTTACCTTAGGATATTTCTCTTTGCACCATAGACCTCTATGTGCTTCAATATATCACTTTGCAAATTCCACAAGACAGTTTTAGCGAAAGGCTTCTTGAAGGAAAAGCTGTAATTCTGTGAGAGGAATTAACAGAACACAAAGCAGTTTCTCAGAAATTTTCTTTCCAGTTTTTAACAGAAAATATTTCCTTTTTCGCCATAGCCCTCTGTGGGCTTACAAATATCACTTTGGAAATTCCACAAGAACATTATTAGCCAAAGGCTTCTTAGGAGTAAAGCTGTAACTGTGTGAGATGAATTTACAGAACACAAAGAAGTTTCTCAGAAAGCTTCTTTCCAGTTTTTAACTGAAACTATTTCCTTTTTCACCATAGCCCTCTATGGGTTTCCAAATATCACTTTGCAAATTTCACAAGAACAGTCTTAGTGAAACGCTTCTTGAGGAGAAAGATGTAAGTCTGTGAGATGAATTAACACAACATAAAGCAGTTTCTCAGAAAGCATCTTTTCAGTTTTTAACTGAAGATATTTCCTTTTTCACCATAGCCCTCTATGGGCTTCCAAATATCACTTTACAAATTCCACAAGAACAGTCTTAGCGAAAGGCTTCTTCAGGTGAAAGCTGTAACTCTGTGAGATGAACTAACAGACCACAAAGCAATTTCTCAGAGAGCTTCTTTTTGGTTTTTAACGGAAGATATTTCCTTTGTCACCATAGCCCTCTAATGGATTCCAAATTTCACTTTTCAAATTCCACATGAACAGTCTTAGTTAACGGCTTGTTGAGGGGAAAGCTGTAACATTGTGAGATGAATAAACAGAACACAAAACAGTTTCTCAGAAAGCTTCTTTCCAGTTTTTAATGGATAATATTTCCTATTTCACCATAGCCCTTCATGGGCTTCCAAATTACACTTTGCAAATTCCACGAGAAGAGTCTTAGCGAAAGTCTTCTTGAGGGATAAGCTGTAACTCTGTGAGATGATTTAGCAGAACACAAAGCAGTTTGTCAGAAAGCTTCTTTTTAGTTTTTATCTTAGGATATTTCCTTTTTCACCAAAGCCCTCAATAGGCTTCCAAATATCACTTTGCAAATTCCACAAGAACAGTCTTAGCGAAAGGCTTCTTGAGGGGAAAGCTGTAACTCTGTGAGATGAATTAACAGAACACAAAGCAGTTTCTCAGAAAGCTTCCTTTCGCTTTTTAACGGAAGATATTTCCTTTTTCACCATAGCCCTCTATGGGCTTCCAAATATGACTTGGCAAATTCCACAAGAACAGCATTAGCGAATGGCTTCTTGAGGAGAAAGCTGTCACTCTGTGAAATGAATTATAAGAACACAAAGCAGTTTCTCAGAAAGATTCTTTTCAGTTTTTATCTTAGGATATTTCCTTTTTCACCATAGCCCTCTTTGGGTTTCCAAATATCACTTTGAAAATTTCAAAAGAATAGTCTTAGTGAACGGCTTCTTGAGGGGAAAGCTGTAACTCTGTGAGATGAAATAACAGAACACAAAGCAGTTTCTCCGAAAGCTTCTTTCAAGTTATTAACTGAAGATATTTCCTTTTTCACCATAGCCCTCTACTCTCTTCCAAGTATCACTTAGCAAATTAAACAGTAACAGTATTAGAGAAAGGATTCTGGAGAGGAAAGCTGTAACTCTGTGAGATGAATTAACAGAACACAAAGCAGTTTCTCAGAAATCTTCTTTCCAGTGTTTAACGGAAGATATTTCCTTTTTCACCTTAGCGCTCTTTGGGCTTCCAAATATGACTTTGCAGATTCCACAAGAACGGTCTTAGCGACAGTCTTACTGAGGAGAAAGCTGTAACTCTGTGAGATGAACTTACAGAACACAAAGTCGTTTCTCAGAAAGCTTCTTTTCAGTTTTTATCTTAGGATATTTCTTTTTTCACGGTGGCCCTCTAGGGGCTTCCAAATATCACTTTGAAAACTCCAGAAGAACAGTCTTAGCGAAAAGCTACTTGAGGGGGAAGCTGTAACTCTGTTAGATGAATTAACAGAACACAAAGCAATTTCCCAGAAAGCTTCTTTCCAGAATAAATGAAGATATTTCCTTTTTCACCATGGCCCACTTTGGGCTTCCCAATATTACTTTGGAAATTCCACAAGAACAGTCTCAGCGAAAGGCTTCTTGAGGGGAAAGCTGTAACTCTGTGAGATGATATTAACAGAACACAGGGCAGTTTCTCAGAAATTTTCTTTGCAGTTTTAACTGAAGATATTTCCTTTTTCACCATAGCCCTCTATGGGCTTCCAAATATCACTTTGCAAATTCCACAAGAACAGTCTTAGCGAATGGCTTTTTGAGGGGAAAGCTGTAGCTCTGTGAGATGAATTATCAGAACACAAAGCAGTTTCTCAGAAAGTTTCTTTCCAGTTTTTAACGGAAGATATTTCATTTTCACCATAACCCTCCAGGGGCTTGCAAATATCACTTTGCAAATTCCACAAGAACAGTCTTAGCGAAAGGCTTCTTGAAGGAAAAGCTGTAACTCTGTGAGATGAATTATCAAAACACAAAGCAGTTTCTCAGAAAGCTTCTTTCCAGTTTTTAACTGAAGATATTTTCTTTTTCACCATAGCCCTCTATGGGCTTCCAAATATCACTTTGTAAATTTCACAAGAACAGTCTTATTGAAACGCTTCTTGAGGAGAAATCTGTAAGTCTGTGAGATGAATTAACGCAACATAAAGCAGTTTCTCAGAAAGCTTCTTTCAAGTTTTTAACGGAAGATACTTCCCTTTTCACCATAGACCTCTATGGGCTTCCAAATATCACTTTGCAAATTACACAAGAACAGTCTTAGCGAAAGGCTTCTTAAGGGAAAAGCTGTAACTCTGTGAAAAGAAATAACAGAACACAAAGCAGTTTATTAGAATGATTCTTTTCAGTTTTTATTTTAGGATATTTCCTTTTTCACCATAGCCCTCTACGGGCTTCCAAATATCACTTTGGAAATTCCACAAGAACAGTCTTACCGAATGGCTTCTTGAGGGGAGAGCTGAAACTCTGTGAGATGAATTAACAGAATACAAAGCAGTTTCTCAGAAAGCTTCCTTTCAGTCTTTAACTGAAGATATTTCCTTTTTCACCGTAGCCCTCTATTGTCTTCCAAATATCACTTTGCAAATTCCACAAGAAGAGTCTTAGTAAAAGGCTTCTTGAGGGGAAAGCTGTAACTCTGTGAGATGAATTATCAGTACACAAAGCACTTTCTCAGAAAGCTTCTTTTCAGTTTTTATCATAGGATATTTCCTTTTTCAGCATAGCCCTCTATGGGCTTCCAAATATCACTTTTCAAATTCCACAAGAACAGTCTTAGCGAAAGGCTTCTTGAGGGTAAAACTGTAACTCTGTGACATGAATTAACAGAACACAAAGCAGTTTCTCAGAAATATTCTTTCAGTTTTTAATTGAACACATTTTCTTTTTCACCATAGCGGTCTAGGGGCTTCCAAATATCTCTTTGCAAATTCCACAAGAACAATCTTAGCGAAAGCCTTCTTGAGGGAAAAGCTGTAACTCTGTGATATGAATTAACAGGACACAAAGAAGTTTTTCAGAAAGTTTCTTTCCAGTTTTTAACCCAAGGTGTTTCCTTTTTCACCATAGCCCTCTTTGGGCTTTGAAATATCACTTAGCAAATTTGACAAGAACAGTCTTAGTGAACGGCTTCTTGAGGGGAAAACTGTAACTCTGTGAGATGGATTATCACAAAACAAAGCAGTTTCTCAGAAAGCTTCTTTCCAGTTTTAACTGAAGATGTCTCCTTTTTCACCCCTGCCAAATATATGCTTCCATATATCACTTCGGAAATTCCACAAGAACTGTCTTAGTGAAAGACTTCTAGAGGGGAAAGCTGTAACTCTGTGAGATGAATTAACAGAACACAGGACATTTTCTCAAAATGCTTCTTTACAGTTTTTAACGGAAGATATTTCCTTTTTCACCATAGGCCGCTATGGGCTTCCAAATATCACTTTGCATATTTCACAAGAACAGTCTTAGTGAACGGCTTCTTGAGGAGAAAGCTGTAAGTCTGTGAGTTGAATTAACACAACATGAAGCAGTTTCTCAGAAAGCTTCTTTTCAGTTTTTATCTTAAGATACTTCCTTTTTCACCATTGACCTCAATGGGCTTCCAAATATCACTTTGGAAATTCCACAAGAACAGTCTTAGCGAATGGCTTCTTGAGTGGAGAGCTGCAACTCTGTGAGATGAATTAACAAAACAAAAAGCAGCTTCTCAGAAAGCTTCTTTTCAGTCTTTCACTGAAGATATTTCCTTTTTCACCTTAGCCCTCTACGGGCTTCAAAATATCACTTTGCAAATTCCACAAGAAGAGTCTTAACGAACGGCTTCTTGAGGGTGAAGCTGTAACTCTGTGAGATGAATTAATAGAACACAAAGCAGTTTCTCAGAAAGCTTCTTTCCAGTTTTTAACTAAAGATATTTCCTTTTTCACTATAGCCCTCTAAGGGCTCCGAAATATCACTTTGTAAATTCAACAAGACTAGTCTTAGCGAAAGGCTTCTTGAGGTTAAAGCTGTAACTCTGTGACATGAATTAGCAGAACACAAAACACTTTACCAGAAAGCTTCTTATCATTTTTTATCTTAGGATACTTCCTTTTTCACCATAGACCCATTTGGGCTTCCAAATATCACTTTGCAAATTCCAAAAGAACAGTCTTAGCGAAAGGCGTCTTGAGGGGAAAGCTGTAACTCTGTGAGATGAACTAACAGAACACAAAGCAGTTTTCAGAAAGCTTCTTTCCAGTCTTTAACTGAAGATGTTTCCTTTTTCACCGTAGCCCGCTATGGGCTTCCAAATATCACTTTGTAAATTCCACAAGAAGAATCTTACCCAACGGCTTCTTGAGGGGGAAGCTGTAACTCTGTGAGATGAATTAACAGAACACAAAGCAGTTGCTCAGAAAGCTTCCATCCAGTTTTCAACCGAAGATATTTCCTTTTTTACCATAGCCCTTAATGGGCTTCCAATAATCTCTTTGCAAATTCCACAAGAATAGTCTTCGTGAAAGGCTTCTTAAGGGGAAAGCTGTAACACTGTGAAATGAATTAATAGAACACAAAGCAGTTTCTCAGAAAGTTTCTTTTCAGTTTTTATTTTAGGATATTTCCTTTTTCACCATAGCCCTCTATGGTCTTCCAAATATCAGTTTGCATATTCCCCAAGAACAGTCTTAGCGAAAGGCTTCTTGAGGGGAAAGTTGTAACTCTGTGAGATGAATTAACAGAACACAAAGCAGTTTCTCAGAAAGTTTCTTTTCAGTTTTTATCTTAGGATATTTCGTTTTTCACCATAGCCCTCTATGGGCTTCCAAATATCACTTTGCAAATTCCACAAGAACCGTCTTAGCGAATGGCTTCTTGAGGGGAAAGCTGTAACTCTGTGAAATGAATTAACATTACACAAAGCAGTTTCTCAGAAAGCTTCTATCCAGTTTTTAACGGAAGATATTTCATTTTCAACATAGCCCTCTGGAGCTTCCAAATATCACTTTGCAAATTCCACAAGAACAGTCTTAGCGAAAGGCTTTTTGAGGGGTAAGCTGTAACTTCTTGAGATGAATTAACAGAACACAAGGCAGATTCTCAGAAAGATTCTTTCCAGATTTTATTGGAAGATATTTCCTTTTTCACCATAGCCCTCCATGGGCTTCCAAATATCACATTGCAAATTCCACAAGAACAGTCTTAGCGAAAGGCTTCTTGAGTTGAAGGCTGTAACTCTGTGAGATGAAATAACAGAACAAAAAGCAGTTTCTCAGAAAGCTTCTTACCAGTTATTAACTGAAGATATTTTCTTTTTCACCATAGCCCTCTACGGGCTTACAAATATCACTTTGCAAATTCCACAAGAACAGTCTTAGCGAAAGGCTTCTTGAGGAGAAAGCTGCAACTCTGTGAGATGAATTAACCGAACACCAAGCAGTTTCTCAGAAAGCTTCTTTCCAGTTTTTAACTGAAGATATTTCCTTTTTTCACGTAGCCCTCTAAGGGCTTCCAAATATCACTTTGAAAATTCCACAAGATCTGTCTTAGCAAAAGACATCTTGACTGGAAAGCTGTAACCCTGTGAGATGAATTAACGAAACACGAAGTAGGTTCTCAGAAAGCTTCTTTTCAGTTCTTAGATTAGGATATTTCCTTTTTCACCATATTCCTCTATGGGCTTCCAAATATCACTTTGCAAATTCCACAAGAACACTCTTAGCGAAAGGCTTTTGAGGGGAAAGCTGCAACTCTGTGAGATGAATTAAGAGAACACATAGCAGTTTCTCAGAAATCTTCTTTCCAGTTTTTAACGGAAGATATTTTCTTTTTCAGCATAGCCCTCTGTGAGTTTCCAAATATCACTTTGCCAATTCCACAAGAACAACCGTAGCGAAAGGATTCTTGAGGGGTAAGCTGTAACACTGTGAGATGAATTATCAGAATATAAAGCAGTTTCTCAGAAATCTTCTTTGCAGATTTTAACGGAAGATATCTCATTTTCACCCTAGCCCTCTATGGGCTTCCAAATATCACTTTGCAAATTCCACAAGAACAGTCTTAGCGAAAGGCTTCTTGAGGGGAAAGTTGTAACTCTGTGAGATGAATTAACAGAACACAAAGCAGTTTCTCAGAAAGTTTCTTTTCAGTTTTTATCTTAGGATATTTCGTTTTTCACCATAGCCCTCTATGGGCTTCCAAATATCACTTTGCAAATTCCACAAGAACCGTCTTAGCTAATGGCTTCTTGAGGGGAAAGCTGTAACTCTGTGAAATGAATTAACATTACACAAAGCAGTTTCTCAGAAAGCTTCTATCCAGTTTTTAACGGAAGATATTTCATTTTCAACATAGCCCTCTGGAGCTTCCAAATATCACTTTGCAAATTCCACAAGAATAGTCTTAGAGAAAGGCTTTTTGAGGGGTAAGCTGTAACTTCTTGAGATGAATTAACAGAACACAAGGCAGATTCTCAGAAAGATTCTTTCCAGATTTTATTGGAAGATATTTCCTTTTTCACCATAGCCCTCCATGGGCTTCCAAATATCACATTGCAAATTCCACAAGAACAGTCTTAGCGAAAGGCTTCTTGAGTTGAAGGCTGTAACTCTGTGAGATGAAATAACAGAACAAAAAGCAGTTTCTCAGAAAGCTTCTTACCAGTTTTTAACTGAAGATATTTTCTTTTTCACCATAGCCCTCTACGGGCTTACAAATATCACTTTGCAAATTCCACAAGAACAGTCTTAGCGAAAGGCTTCTTGAGGAGAAAGCTGCAACTATGTGAGATGAATTAACCGAACACCAAGCAGTTTCTCAGAAAGCTTCTTTCCAGTTTTTAACTGAAGATATTTCCTTTTTTAACGTAGCCCTCTAAGGGCTTCCAAATATCACTTTGAAAATTCCACAAGATCTGTCTTAGCGAAAGACATCTTGACTGGAAAGCTGTAAACCTGTGAGATGAATTAACGAAACACGAAGTAGGTTCTCAGAAACCTTCTTTTCAGTTCTTAGATTAGGATATTTCCTTTTTCACCATATTCCTCTATGGGCTTCCAAATATCACTTTGCAAATTCCACAAGAACACTCTTAGCGAAAGGCTTCTTGAGGGGAAAGCTGCAACTCTGTGAGATGAATTAAGAGAACACATAGCAGTTTCTCAGAAATCTTCTTTCCAGTTTTTAACGGAAGATATTTTCTTTTTCAGCATAGCCCTCTGTAAGTTTCCAAATATCACTTTGCCAATTCCACAAGAACAACCGTAGCGAAAGGATTCTTGAGGGGTAAGCTGTAACACTGTGAGATGAATTATCAGAATATAAAGCAGTTTCTCAGAAATCTTCTTTGCAGATTTTAACGGAAGATATCTCATTTTCACCCTAGCCCTCTATGGGCTTCCAAATATCACTTTGCAAATTCCACAAGAACAGTCTTAGCGAAAGGCTTCTTGAGGGGAAAGTTGTAACTCTGTGAGATGAATTAACAGAACACAAAGCAGTTTCTCAGAATGTTTCTTTTCAGTTTTTATCTTAGGATATTTCGTTTTTCACCATAGCCCTCTATGGGCTTCCAAATATCACTTTGCAAATTCCACAAGAACCGTCTTAGCGAATGGCTTCTTGAGGGGAAAGCTGTAACTCTGTGAAATGAATTAACATTACACAAAGCAGTTTCTCAGAAAGCTTCTATCCAGTTTTTAACGGAAGATATTTCATTTTCAACATAGCCCTCTGGAGCTTCCAAATATCACTTTGCAAATTCCACAAGAATAGTCTTAGCGAAAGGCTTTCTGAGGGGTAAGCTGTAACTTCTTGAGATGAATTAACAGAACACAAGGCAGATTCTCAGAAAGATTCTTTCCATATTTTATTGGAAGATATTTCCTTTTTCACCATAGCCCTCCATGGGCTTCCAAATATCACATTGCAAATTCCACAAGAACAGTCTTAGCGAAAGGCTTCTTGAGTTGAAGGCTGTAACTCTGTGAGATGAAATAACAGAACAAAAAGCAGTTTCTCAGAAGGCTTCTTACCAGTTTTTAACTGAAGATATTTTCTTTTTCACCATAGCCCTCTACGGGCTTACAAATATCACTTTGCAAATTCCACAAGAACAGTCTTAGCGAAAGGCTTCTTGAGGAGAAAGCTGCAACTATGTGAGATGAATTAACCGAACAACAAGCAGTTTCTCAGAAAGCTTCTTTCCAGTTTTAACTGAAGATATTTCCTTTTTTAACGTAGCCCTCTAAGGGCTTCCAAATATCACTTTGAAAATTCCACAAGATCTGTCTTAGCGAAAGACATCTTGACTGGAAAGCTGTAACCCTGTGAGATGAATTAACGGAACACGAAGTAGGTTCTCAGAAAGCTTCTTTTCAGTTAGGATATTTCCTTTTTCACCATATTCCTCTATGGGCTTCCAAATATCACTTTGCAAATTCCACAAGAACACTCTTAGCGAAAGGCTTCTTGAGGGGAAAGCTGCAACTCTGTGAGATGAATGAAGAGAACACATAGCAGTTTCTCAGAAATCTTCTTTCCAGTTTTTAACTGAAGATATTTTCTTTTTCAGCATAGCCCTCTGTGAGTTTCCAAATATCACTTTGCCAATTCCACAAGAACAACCGTAGCGAAAGGATTCTTGAGGGGTAAGCTGTAACACTGTGAGATGAATTATCAGAATATAAAGCAGTTTCTCAGAAATCTTCTTTGCAGATTTTAACGGAAGATATCTCATTTTCACCCTAGCCCTCTATGGGCTTCCAAATATCACTTTGCAAATTAAACAAGAACAGTCTTAGCGGAAGGCTTCTTGAGGAGAAACTGTAACACTTAGAGATGAATTAACAGAACACAAAGCAGTTTCTCAGAAAGCTTCTTTCCAGTTTTTAACGGAAGATTTTAATTGTTCAACATAGCTCTCTATGGGCTTCCAAATATCACTTTGCAATTTGCACAAGAACAGTCTTAGCAAAAGGCATCTTAAGGTAAAAGCTGTATCTCTGTGACATGAATTAACAGAACACAAAACAGTTTCTCAGAAAGCTTCTTTTCAGTTTTTATCTTAGGATATTTCCTTTTTCACCATAGCCTTCTAAGGGCTTCCAAATATCACTTTGCAAATCCCACAAGAAAAATCTTAGCGAAAGGCTTCTGTAGGGGACAGCTGTAACTCTGTTAGATGAATTAACAGAACACAAAACTGATTCTCAGAAATCTTTTTTCCAGTTTTAAACGGAAAACATTTCCATTTTCACCCTAGCCCTCTAGAGTCTTCCAAATGTCACTTCGCAAATTCCACAAGAACAATCTTAGCGAAAGGCTTCTTTCAGGGAAAGCTGTAACTCTGTGAGATGAATTAACAGAACTCAAAGCAGTTTCTCAGAAAGCTTCTTTCCAGTTTTTAACGGAAGATATTTCCGTTTTCCCCATAGCTCTCTATGGGATTCCAAATATCACTTTGCAAATTCCACAAGAACAGTCTTAGCGAAAGGCTTCTGGAGGGGAAATATCTAAGACTGTGAGATGAATTAACAGAACACAAAGCAGTTTCTCAGAAATCTTCTTTCCAGTTTTTAACGGATGATATTTCCTTTTTCACCATAGACTTCTCGGGGCTTCCAAATATCACTATGCAAATTCCACCAGAACAGTCTTTGAGAAAAGCTTCTTGTTGGAAAATCTGTAACTCTGTGAGATGAATTAACAGAACACATATCAGTTTCTCAGAAACCTTCTTTCCAGTTTTACACCGAAGATATTTCCTTTTTCACCGTAGCCCTCTATGGGCTTCCAAATATCACTTTGCAAATTCACCAAGAAAAGTTTTAGCAAAAGGCTTCTTGAGGGGAAAGCTGTAACACTGTGAGATGAATTAAGAGAACTCTAAGTAGTTTCTCAGAAATCTTCTTCCAAGTTTTTAACGGAATATATTTCCTTTTTCACCGTAGCCCTCTATGGGCTTCCAAATATCACTTTGCAAATTCCAGAAGAACACACCTAGCGAAAATTTCTTGAGGGGAAAGCTGTAACTCGGTGTGATATATTAACAGAACACATGGCAGTTTCTCAGAATGCTTCTTTCCAGTTTTTAATGGAAGATATTTCCTTTTTCAACATAGCCCTCTATGGTCTTCCAAATATCTCTTTGCAAATTACACAAGAACAGCCTTCGTGAGCGGCTTCTTGAGGGGAAAGCTGTAACCCTGTGAGATGAACTAACAGAACACAAAGCAGATTCTCAGAAAGCTTGTTTTCGGTTTTTATCTTAGGATATTTCCAATTTCACCATAACCCTCTATGGGCTTCCAAATAACACTTTGCAAATTCCACCAGAAGAGTCTTAGCGAAAGGCTTCTTGAGAGGAAAGCTCTAACCCTTTGAGATGAATTAACAGAACACAAAGCAGTTTCTCAGAAAACTTCTTGTCAGTTTTTTCCTTAGGATATTTCCTTTTTCAGAATAGCTCTCTATGGTCTTCCAAATATCACTTTGCAAATTCAACAAGAACTCTCTTAGCGAAAGGCTTCTTGAGGTGAAACTCTAACTCTTCGATATGAATTAACAGAACACAAAGCAGTTTCTCAGAAAGCTTCTTTCCAGTTTTTAACGGAAGATATTTCCTTTTTCTCCATAGCCCTGTAGGGGCTTCTAAATATCACTTTCCAAATTACACAAGAACAGTCTTAGCGAAAGTCTTCTTGATTGGAAAGCTGTAACTCTGTGGGATGAATTAACAGAACACAAAGCAGTTTCTCAGAAAGCTTCTTTTCAGTTTTTATCTTAGGATATTTCCTTTTTCACCGTAGCACTCTATGGGCTTCCAACTATCTCTTTGCAAATTTCACAAAAACAATCTTAGTGAACGGCTTCTTGAGGGGAAAGCTGTATGTCTGTGAGATGAACTAACAGAACACAAAGCAGTTTCTCAGAAAGCTTCTTTTCGTTTTTTATCTGAGGATATTTCCATTTTCACAGTAGACCTCTATCGGCTTCCAAATATCATTTTGCAAATTACACAAGAGGAGCCTTAGCTGAAGGCTACCTGAGGGGAATGTTGTAACTCTTTGAGATGAATTAACAGAACACATAGCAGTTTCTCAGAAAGCTTCTTTTCAGTTTTTAACGAAAGATATTTCCTTTTTCACCATAGCCCTCTATAGACTTCCAAATATCACTTTGCAAATCCCACAAGTACAGTCTTAGCGAAAGGCTTCTTCAGGGGAAAGCTGTAACTCGGTGAGTTATATTAACAGAACACACGGCAGTTTCTCAGAAAGCTTCTTTCCAGTTTTTAACAGGAGATATTTCCTTTTTCAACATAGCCCTCTGTGGGCTTCCAAATATCACTTTGCAAATCCCTCAAGAACAGTCTTAGCGAAGGTCTTCTTGAGAGGAAAGCTGTAACTGTGTGAGATGAATTAATAGAACACACGTCAGTTTCTCAGAAATCTTCTTTCCAGTTTTTAACGAAAGATATTTTGTTTTTCACCAGAGCCCTCTACAGGCTTTCAAATATCACTTTGCAAATTTCACAAGAAGAGCCTTAGCGAAAGGCTTCTTGAGGGGAAAGCTGTAACTCTGTGAGTTGAATTAACAGACCACACAGCAGTTTCTCAGAAAACTTCTTTTCAGTTATTATCTTAAGATATTTCCTTTTTCTCCAAAGCCCTCTATGGGCTTCGAAATGTCACTTTTCAAATTCCACAAGAACAGTTTTAGATAAAGGGTTCTGGAGGGGAAAGCTGTAACTCAGAGAGTTGAATTAACAGAACACAAAGCAGTTTCTCAGAAAGCTTCTTTCCAGTTTTTAACTGAAGAATTTTCCTTTTTCACCATAGCCCTATTTGTGCTTCCAAATGTCACTTTGCAAATCCCACAAGAACAGTCTTATCGAAAGGCTTCTTGAAGGGAAAGTTGTAATTCTGTGAGATGAATTATCAGAACACAAAGCAGTTTCTCAGAAAGCTTCTTTCCAGTTTTTAACTGAAGATATTTCCTTTTTCACCGAAGCCCTCTAGGGGCTTCCAAATATCACTTTGCAAATTCCACTAAAACACACTTAGCGAATGATTCTGTAGGGGAATGCTGTAACTCTGTTAGAAAAATTAACAAAACACAAAGCAGTGTCTCAGAAATCTTCTTCCCAGTTTTTAACGGAAGATATTTCCTTTTTCTCCATAGCCCACTGTGGGCTTCCAAATATCACTTTGCAAATTCCACAAAACAGACTTACCGAAAAGCTTCTTGAGAAGAAAGCTGTAACTCTGTGAGATGAATTACCAGAACACAAAGCAGTTTCTCAGAAAGTTTCTTTCCAGTTTTTCACTGACGATATTTCCTTTTTCATCATGGCCCTCAATGGGCTTCCAAATATCACTTTGCAAATTGCACAAGAACAGTCGTAGCGAATCGCTTATTGAGGGAAAATCTGTAACTCTGTGATACGAACTAAGAGAACACAAAGCAGTTCCTCAGAAAGCTGCTTTTCAGTTTTTATCTTAGGATATTTCCTTTTTCACCATAGCTCTCTTTGGGCTTCCAAATATCATTCTGCAAATTCCACAAGAACAGTCTTAGCGAAAGGCTTCTGGAGGGGAAAGTTTTAACTCTGTGAGATGAATTAACAGAACACAAAGCAGTTTCTCAGAAACCTTCTTTCCAGTTTTTAACGGAAGATATGTCCTTTTTCACCATAGCCCTCTATGGGCTTCCAAATATCACTTTGCAAATTCCACAAGAACAGTCTAAGTGAAAGGCTTCTGGAGGGGAAACCTGTAACTATGTGAGATTAATTAACAGAACACAAAGCAGTTTCTCAGAAAGCTTCTTTCCAGTTTTTAACTGAAGATATTTCCTTTTTCACCCTAGCCCTCTATGGGCTTCCAAATATCATATTGCAAATGCCACAAGAAAAGTCTTAGCGAAAGGCTTCTTGAGGTTAAAGCTGTAACTCGGTTAGATGTATTAACAGAACACACGGCAGTATCTCAGAATGCTTCTTTCCAGTTTTTAACGGAAGATATTTCCTTTTTCACCATAGCCCTCTACGGGCTTCCAAATATCACTATGCAAATTCCAAAAGAGCAGTCTTAGCGAAAGGCTTCTGGAGCGGAAAGCTGTAACTCTCTGAAATGAATTAACAGAACACAGAGCTGTTTCTCAGAAAGCTTCTTTCCAGTTTTCAACTGAAGATATTTCCTTTTTCCCCGTAGCCCTCTATGGGCTTCCAAATATCACTTAGAAAATCCCACAAGAACAGTCTTTGCGAAAGGCTTCTTGAGGGGAAAGGTGTAACTCGGTGAGATGTATTTACAGAACACACGGCAGTTTATCTGAAAGCTTCTTTCCAGTTTTTAACTGAAAATAGTTCCTTTTTCACCATAGCCCTCTATGGGCTTCCAATTATCACTTTGTAAATCCCACAAAGACACTCTTAGTGAAAAGCTTCATGAGGGAATATCTGTAACTCTGTGAGATGAATTAAGAGAACACATAGTAGTTTCTCAGAAAGCTTCTTTCCAGTTTTTAACTGAAGATATTTACTTTTTCACCATAGCCCTCTATGGGCTTCCAAATATCACTTTGCAAATCCCACAAGAACAGTCTTAGCGAAAGGCATCTGGATGTGAAAGACGTAACTCGGTGAGGTGTAATAACAGAACACACGGCAATTTCAGAGAATGCTTCTTTAGAGTTTTAACGGAAGATATTTCCTTTTTCACCATAGCCTTCTATTGGCTTCCCAATATCACTTTGCAAAATCCACAAGAACAGTCTTCACGAAAGGCTTCTAGATGGGAAAGCTCTTACTCTGTGAGATGAATTAAAAGAACACAAAGCAGATTCTCAAAAAGCTTCTTTCCAGTTTTAAACTGAAGATATTTGCTTTTCATCGTAGCCCCCTATGGGCTCCAAAATAACACTTTGCATATTCCAGAGGAACAGTCTTAGCGAAAGGCTTCTTGAGCGGAAAGCTCTAACTCTGTGAGATGAATTAACAAAACACAAAGCAGTTTCTCAAAAATCTTCTTTCCACTTTTTAATTGAGGATATTTCCTTTTTCACTATAGCCCTCTAATGGCTTCCAAATATCACTTTGCATTTTCAACAAGAAGTTTCTTTGCGAAAGGCTTCTTGAGGGGAAAGCTGTAACTCCGTGATGTGAATTAACAGAACACAAAGCAGTTTCTCAGAAAGCTTCTTTCCAGTTTTTAACTGAAGATATTTCCTTTTCCACAATAGCCCTCTATGGGCTTCCAAATATCACTTTGCAAATTACACAAGAACAGCCTTACAGAAAGGTTTCTTGAGGGGAAAGCTTTAACTCTCTAAGATAAATTAACAGAACACAAAGCAGTTTCTCAGAAAGCTTCTTTCCAGTTTATAACGGAAGATATTTCCTTTTTCACCATAGCCCTCTATCGGCTTCCGAACATCACTTTGCAAATTCAAGAAGAACAGTCTTAATGAAAGGCTTTTTGAAGGGAAATCTGTAACTTTGTGAGATGAATTCACAGAACACAAACAGTTTCTTAGAAAGCTTATTTCCACTTTTTAACTGAAGAGATTTCCTATTTCACCATAACCCTCTTCTGGCTTCCAAATATCACCATGAAAATAGCACAAGAACAGTCTTAGCGAAAGGCTTCTTGAGGGGAAAGCTGTATCTCTTTGAGATAAATTAACAGAACACAAAGTAGTTTCTCAGAAAGCTTCTTTCAGGTTTTTATCTTAAGATATTTCCCTTTTCACCGTAGCCCTCTGTCGGCTCCAAAATACCAATTTGCAAATTGCACAAGTACAGTATTAGCGGAAGGCTTCTTGAGGGGAAAGCTGTAACTATGTGAGATGAATTAAAAGAACACAAAGTAGTTTCTCAGAAAGCTTCTTTCCAGTTTTTAACGGAAGATATTTCCTTTTTCACCATAGCCCTCTAAGGGCTTCCAAATATCACTTTGAAAATTCCACAAGAGCAGTCTTATCGAAAAGCTTTTTGAGGGGAAAGCTGTAACTCTGTGAAATGAATTAACAGAACACAAAGCAGTTTCTCAGAAAGCTTTTTTCCAGTTTTTAACGGAAGATATTTTCTTTTTCATGGTAGACCTCTTTGGGCTTCCAAATATCACTTCGCAAATTCCTCGAGAACAATCTTACCGAAAGGCTTCTTGGGGGAAAGCACTAACTTTGTGAGATGAATTAGCAGAACACAAAGCAGTTTCTCAGAAAGGTTCTTTCCACTTTTTATCTGAAGATATTTCCTTTTTCACGATAGCCCTCTATGGGCTCCAAATATCACTTTGCATATTCCACAAGAACAGTCTTAGCGAAAGGCTTCCTGAGGGGAAAGCTCTAACTCTGTGAGATGAAATAACAGAACACAAAACAGATTCTGAGAAAGCTTCTTTCCACTTTTTATCAGAAGATATTTCCTTTTTCACCATAGCCCTCTAGGGCCTTCCAAATACCACTTTGCAAATTCCACAAGAACAGTCTTAGCGAAAGTCTTCTTGATTGGAAAGCGGTAACTCTGTGAGATGACTTAACAGAACACAAAGCAGTTTCTCAGAAAGCTTCTTTCCAATTTTTAACGGAAGGAATTTCCTTTTTCACCATAGCCCTCTTTGGGCTTCCAAATATCACTTTGCAAATTCCACATGAACAGTCTTAGCGTAAGGATTCTTGAGGGGAAAGCTGTAACTCTGTGAGATAAATTAACAGAACACAAAGAGTTTCTCAAAAAGCTTCTTTTCAGTTTTTATCTTAGGATATTTCCTTTTTCACCACAGCTCTCTATGGGCTTCCAAATATCACTTCTTAAATTCCACAAGAACACTCTTAGCCAAAGGCTTCTTGAGCGGAAAGCTGTAACTCTGTGAGATGAATTAACAGAACACAAAGCCGTTTCGCAGAAAGCTTCTTTCCAGTTTTTGACGAAAGAGATTTCCTTTTTCAGCAATGCCCTCTATGGGCTTCCAAATCTCATTTTGCAAATTCCACAAGAACAATCTTAGCAAAAGGCTTCCTGAGGGGAAAGCTGTAACTCTGTTAGATGAATTAACAGAACACAAAGCATTTTCTCAGAGAGCTTCTTTCCAGTTTTTAACTTAAGATATTACCTTTTTCACGATAGCCCTCTATAGGCTTCCAAATATCACTTTGCAAATTCCCCAAGAACTGTCTTATCGAAAGGCTTTTAGAGGGAAAAGCTGTAACTCTCTGAGTTGAATTAGGAGAACACAAACCCGTCTCTCAGAAAGCTTCTTTCCAGTTTTTAACGGAATAGATTTCCTTTTACACCATAGCCCTCTAGGGACTTCCAAATGTCACTTTGCAAATTCCACAAGAACAGTCTTAGCGAAAGACTTCCTCAGGTGAAAGCTGTAACTCTGTGAGATGAATTCACAGAACACAAAGCAGTTTCTCAGAAAGCTACTTTCCAGTTTTTTACTGAACATATCTCCTTTTTCACCATAGACCTCTAAGGGTTTCCAAATATCACTTTGTAAATTCCAAAAGAAGAGTCTTAGCGAAAGCCTTCTTGAGGGGAAAGCTGTAAGTCTGTGAGATGAATTTACAGAACACAAAGCAGTTTCTCAGAAAGCTTCTTTCCACTTTTTAATGGAAGAGATTTCCTTTTTCACGATAGCCCTATATGGGCTTCCAAATATCTCTTTGCAAATTCCACAAGAACAGTCTTAGCCAAAGACCACTTGAGGGGAAAGGTGTAACTCTGTGAGATGAAATAACAGAACACAAAGCAGTTTCTCAGAATGTTTCCTTCCAGTTTTAACTGAAGATATTTTCTTTTTCACCATAACACTCTATGTGCTTCAAAATATCATTTTGCAAATTTCACAAGAACAGTCTTAGCGAAAGGCTTATGGAGGAGAAAGCTATAACTCTGTGAGATGAATTAACAGAACACAATGCAGTTTCTCAAAAAATTTCTTTCCAGTTTTTAACTGAAGATATTTCGTTTTTCACCATAGCCCTCTATGGGCTTCCAAATATCACTTTTTAAATTAAAGAAGAACAGTCTTAGTGAGAGGCTTCTTGAGGGGAAAGCTGTAACACTGTGAGATAAATTAAGAGAACACAAAGCCGTTTCTCAGAAAGCTTCCTTCCAGTTTTTAACGGAATTGATTTCCTTTATCACCATAGCCCTCTATGGACTTCCAAATATCACTTTGCAAATTCCACAAGAACAGTCTTAGTGAAAGGCTTCTTGAGAGGAAAGCTATAACGCTGTGAGATGAATTAACAGAACACAAAGCAGTTTCTGAAAAAGCTTTTTTTCAGTTTTTATCTTAGGATATTTCCTTTTTCACCATAGCCCTGTTTGGGCTTCCAATTATCACTTTGCAAATTCCACAAGAACAGTCTTAGCGAAAGGCTTCTTGAGAGGAAAGCTATAACTCTGTGAGATGAATTAACAGAACATAAAGCAGTTTCTGAAAAATCTTCCTTTCAGTTTTTATCTTAGGGTATTTCCTTTTTTACCATAGTCCTGTATGGGCTTCCAAATATCACTTTTTAAATTCCACAAGAATAGTCTTATAGAAAGGCTTCTTAAAGGGAAAGCTGTAACACTGTGTGATGAATTCTCAGAACACAAAGCAGTTTCTCAGAAAGCTTCTTTCCAGTTTTTAACTGAAGATATTTCCTGGGAGCAAGATGGCCGAATAGGAACAGCTCCAGTCTCCAACTCCCAGCGCGAGCGACACAGAAGACCGGTGATTTCTGCATTTTCAACTGAGGTACTGGGTTCATCTCACTGGGGAGTGCCAGACGATCGGTGCTGGTCAGCTGCTGCAGCCCGACCAGTGAGAGCTGAAGCAGGGCGAGGCATTGCCTCACCTGGAAAGCGCAAGGGGGAAGGGAATCCCTTTTCCTAGCCAGGGGAACTGAGACACACAACACCTGGAAAATCGGGTAACTCCCACCCCAATACTGCGCTTTAAGCAAATAGGCACACCAGGAGATCATATCCCACACCTGGCCGGGAGAGTCCCACACCCACGGAGCCTCCCTCATTGCTAGCACAGCAGTCTGTGATCTACCGGCAAGGCAGCAGCGAGGCTAGCGGAGGGGCGCCAGCCATTGCTGAGGCTTAAGTAGGTAAACAAAGCTGCTGGGAAGCTCGAACTGGGTGGGGCTCACAGCAGCTCAAGGAAACCTACCTGTCTCTGTAGACTCCACCTCTGGGGACAGGACACAGTAAACAATAACAAACGCAGCAGCTCTGCAGACGCAAACGACTCTGTCTGACAGCTTTGAAGAGAGCAGTGGATCTCCCAACACGGAGGTTGAGAGCTGAGAAGGGACAGACTCCCTGCTCAAGTGGGTCCCTGACCCCTGAGTAGCCTAACTGGGAAACATCCCCCACTAGGGGCAGTCTGACACCCCACACCTCACAGGGTGGAGTACACCCCTGAGAGGAAGATTCCAAAGCAAGAATCAGACAGGTACACTCGCTGTTCAGAAATATTCTATCTTCTGCAGCCTCTGCTGCTGATACCCAGGCAAACAGGGTCTGGTGTGGACCTCAAGCAATCTCCACAGACCTACAACTGAGGGTCCTGACTGTTAGAAGGAAAACTATCAAACAGGAAGGACACCTACACCAAAACCCCATCAGTACATCACCATCATCAAAGACCAGAGGCAGATAAAACCACAAAGAAGGGGAAAAAGCAGGGCAGAAAAGCTGGAAATTCAAAAAATAAGAGCGCATCTCCCCCGGCAAAGGAGTGCAGCTCATCGCCAGCAACAGATCAAAGTTGGACAGAGAATGACTTCGACGAGATGAGAGAAGAAGGCTTCAGTCCATCAAATTTCTCAGAGCTAAAGGAACAATTACGTACCCAGCACAAAGAAACTAAAAATCTTGAAAAAAAAGTGGAAGAATTGATGGCTAGAGTAATTAATGCAGAGAAGCTCATAAACGAAATGAAAGAGACGAAAACCATGACATGAGAAATACGTGACAAAGGCACAAGCTTCAGTAACCGACTCGATCAACTGGAAGAAAGAATGTCAGCGATGGAGGATCAAATGAATGAAATGAAGCGAGAAGAAAAACCAAAAGAAAAAAGAAGAAAAAGAAATGAACAAAGCCTGCAAGAAGTATGGGATTATGTAAAAAGACCAAATCTACGTCTGATTGGGGTGCCTGAAAGTGAGGGGGAAAATGGAACCAAGTTGGAAAACACTCTTCAGGATATCATCCAGGAGAACTTCCCCAACCTAGTAGGGCAGGCCAACATTCAAATCCAGGAAATACAGAGAACGCCACAAAGATACTCCTCGAGAAGAGCAACTCAAAGACACATAATTGCCAGATTCACCAAAGTTGAAATGAAGGAAAAAATCTTAAGGGCAGCCAGAGAGAAAGGTCGGGTTACCCACAAAGGGAAGCCCATCAGACTAACAGCAGATCTCTCGGCAGAAACTCTTCAAGCCAGAAGAGAGTGGGGGCCAATATTCAACATTCTTAAAGAAAAGAATTTTCAACCCAGAATTTTATATCCAGCCAAACTAAGTTTCATAAGTGAAGGAGAAATAAAATCCTTTACAGATAAGCAAATGCTTAGAGATTTTGTCACCACTAGGCCTGCCTTACAAGAGACCCTGAAGGAAGCACTAAACATGGAAAGGAACAACCAGTACCAGCCATTGCAAAAACATGCCAAAATGTAAAGACCATCAAGGCTAGGAAGAAACTGCATCAACTAACGAGCAAAATAACCAGTTAATATCAAAATGGCAGGATCAAGTTCACACATAACAATCTTAACCTTAAATGTAAATGGACTAAATGCTCCAATTAAAAGACACAGACTGGCAAACTGGATAAAGAGTCAAGACCCATCAGTCTGCTGTATTCAGGAGACCCATCTCACACGCAGAGACATACATAGGCTCAAAATAAAGGGATGGAGAAAGATTTACCAAGCAAATGGAGAACAAAAAAAAGCGGGGGTTGCAATACTAGTCTCTGATAAAACAGCCTTTAAACCATCAAAGATCAAAAGAGACAAAGAAGGCCATTACATAATGGTAAAGGGATCAATTCAACAGGAAGAGCTAACTATCCTAAATATATATGCACCCAATACAGGAGCACCCAGATTCATAAAGCAAGTCCTTAGAGACTTACAAAGAGACTTAGACTCCCATACAATAATGGGAGACTTCAACACTCCACTGTCAACATTAGACAGATCAATGAGACAGAAAGTTAACAAGGATATCCAGGAATTGAACTCATCTCTACAGCAAGCAGACCTAATAGACATCTATAGAACTCTCCACCCCAAATCAACAGAATATACATTCTTCTCAGCACCACATCGTACTTACTCCAAAATTGACCACGTAATTGGAAGTAAAACACTCCTCAGTAAATGTACAAGAACAGAAATTATAACAAACTGTCTCTCAGACCACAGTGCAATCAAACTAGAACTCAGGACTAAGAAACTCAATCAAAACCGCTCAACTACATGGAAACTGAACAACCTGCTCCTGAATGACTACTGGGTACATAACGAAATGAAGGCAGAAATAAAGATGTTCTTTGAAACCAATGAGAACAAAGATACAACATACCAGAATCTCTGGGACACATTTAAAGCAGTGTGTAGAGGGAAATTTATAGCACTAAATGCCCACAAGAGAAAGCAGGAAAGATCTAAAATTGACACTCTAACATCGCAATTAAAAGAACTAGAGAAGCAAGAGCAAACACATTTGAAAGCTAGCAGAAGGCAAGAAATAACTAAGATCAGAGCAGAACTGAAGGAGATAGAGACACAAAAAACCCTCCAAAAAATCAATGAATCCAGGAGTTGGTTTTTTGAAAAGATCAACAAAATTGACAGACCACTAGCAAGACTAATAAAGAAGAAAAGAGAGAAGAATCAAATCGACGCAATTAAAAATGAGAAAGAGGATATCACCACCGACCCCACAGAAATACAAACTACCATCAGAGAATACTATAAACACCTCTATGCAAATAAACTGGAAAATCTAGAAGAAATGGATAATTTCCTGGACACTTACACTCTTCCAAGACTAAACCAGGAAGAAGTTGAATCCCTGAATAGACCAATAGCAGGCTCTGAAATTGAGGCAATAATTAATAGCCTACCAACCAAAAAAAGTCCAGGACCAGATGGATTCACAGCTGAATTCTACCAGAGGTACAAGGAGGAGCTGGTACCATTCCTTCTGAAACTATTCCAATCAATAGAAAAACAGGGAATCCTCCCTAACTCATTTTATGAGGCCAACATCATCCTGATACCAAAGCCTGGCAGAGAAACAACAAAAAAAGAGAATTTTAGAGCAATATCCCTGATGAACATCGATGCAAAAATCCTCAATAAAATACTGGCAAACCGGATTCAGCAACACATCAAAAATCGTATCCACCATGATCAAGTGGGCTTCATCCCTGGGATGCAAGGCTGGTTCAACATTCGCAAATCAACAAACATAATCCAGCATATAAACAGAACCAAAGACAAGAACCACATCATTATCTCAATAGATGCAGAAAAGGCTTTTGACAAAATTCAACAGCCCTTCATGCTAAAAATGCTCAATAAATTCGGTATTGATGGAACGTACCTCAAAATAATAAGAGCTATTTATGACAAACCCACAGCCAATATCATACTGAATGGGCAAAAACTGGAAAAATTCCCTTTGAAAACTGGCACAAGACGGGGATGCCCTCTCTCACCACTCCTATTCAACATAGTGTTGGAAGTGCTGGCTAGGGCAATCAGGCAAGAGAAAGAAATCAAGGGGATTCAGTTAGGAAAAGAAGAAGTCAAATTGTCCCTGTTTGCAGATGACATGATTGTATATTTAGAAAACCCCGTTGTCTCATCCCAAAATCTCCTTAAGCTGATAAGCTACTTCAGCAAAGTCTCAGGATACAAAATTAATGTGCAAAAATCACAAGCATTCTTATACACCAGTAACCGTCAAACAGAGAGTCAAATCAGGAATGAACTTCCATTCACAATTGCTTCAAAGAGAATAAAATACCTAGGAATCCAACTTAAAAGGGATGTAAAGGACCTCTTCAAGGAGAACTACAAACCACTGCTCAGTGAAATAAAAGAGGACACAAACAAATGGAAGAACATACCATGCTCATGGATAGGAAGAATCAATATCGTGAAAATGGCCATACTGCCCAAGGTAATTTATAGATTCAATGCCATCCCCATCAAGCTACCAATGAGCTTCTTCACAGAATGGGAAAAACTGCTTTAAAGTTCATATGGAACCAAAAAAGAGCCCGCATCTCCAAGACAATCCTAAATCAAAAGAACAAAGCTGGAGGCATCACGCTACCTGACTTCAAACTATACTACAAGGCTACAGTCACCAAAACAGCATGGTACTGGTACCAAAACAGAGATATAGACCAATGGAACAGAACAGAGTCCTCAGAAATAATACCACACATCTACAGCCATCTGATCTTTGACAAACCTGAGAGAAACAAGAAATGGGGAAAGGATTCCCTATTTAATAAATGGTGCTGGGAAAATTGGCTAGCCATAAGTAGAAAGCTGAAACTGGATCCTTTCCTTACTCCTTATACGAAAATTAATTCAAGATGGATTAGAGACTTAAAGGTTAGACCTAATACCATAAAAATCCTAGAGGAAAACCTAGGTAGTACCATTCAGGACATAGGCATGGGCAAAGACTTCATGTCTATAACACCAAAAGCAACGGCAGCAAAAGCCAAAATTGACAAATGGGATCTCATTAAACTAAAGAGCTTCTGCACAGCAAAAGAAACTACCATCAGAGTGAACAGGCAACCTACAGAATGGGAGAAAATTTTTGCAATCTACTCATCTGACAAAGGGCTAATATCCAGAACCTACAAAGAACTCAAACAAATTTACAAGAAAAAACCAACCCCATCAAAAAGTGGGCAAAGGATATGAACAGACATTTCTCAAAAGAAAACATTCATACAGCCAACAGACACATGAAAAAATGCTCATCATCACTGGCCATCAGAGAAATGCAAATCAAAACCACAATGAGATACCATCTCACACCAGTTAGAATGGCGATCATTCAAAAGTCAGGAAACAACAGGTGCTGGAGAGGATGTGGAGAAATAGGAACACTTTTACACTGTTGGTGGGATTGTAAACTAGTTCAACCATTATGGAAAACAGTATGGCGAGTCCTCAAGGATCTAGAACTAGATGTACCATATGACCCAGCCATCCCATTACTGGGTATATACCCAAAGGATTATAAATTATGCTGCTATAAAGACACATGCACACGTATGTTTATTGCAGCACTATTCACAATAGCAAAGACTTGGAATCAACCCAAATGTCCATCAGTGACAGATTGGATTAAGAAAATGTGGCACATATACACCATGGAATACTATGCAGCCATAAAAAAGGATGAGTTTGTGTCTTTTGTAGGAACATGGATGCAGCTGGAAACCATCATTCTTAGCAAACTATCACAAGAACAGAAAACCAAACACCGCATGTTCTCACTCATAGGCGGGAACTGAACAATGAGATCACTTGGACTCGGGAAGGGGAACATCACACACCGGGGCCTATCATGGGGAGGGGGGAGGGGGGAGGGATTGCATTGGGAGTTATAACTGATGTAAATGACGAGTTGATGGGTGCAGCACACCAACATGGCACAAGTATACATATGTAGCAAACCTGCACGTTGTGCACATGTACCCTACAACTTAAAGTTTAATAATAATAAAGAAATTTTAAAAAAATTAAAAAAATAAAAATAAAAGATATTTCCTTTTTCAGCATAGCCCTCTATGGTCTTCCACATATAACTTTGCAAATTCCACAAGAACACTCTTAGAGAAAGGCTTCATGAGGGGAAAGCTGTAACTGTGTGTGATGAATTAACAGCACACAAAGCCGTTTCTCAGAAAGTTTCTTTCCAGTTTCAAACGGATGAGATTTCCTTTTTCAACATAGCCCTCTATGGGCTTAAAATATCCCTTTGCAAATTTCACAAGAACAGTCTTAACGAAAGGCTTCTTGAGGGGAATGCTGTAACTCTGTGAGATGAATTAAGAGAACACAAGGCCGTTTCTCAGAAAGCTTCTTTCCAGTTCTTAACTGAATATATTTCCTTTTTCTCCATAGCCCTCTATGGGCTTCGAAATATCACTTTGCAAATTCCACAAAAACAGTCTTAGCGAAAGGCTTCTTGAAGGGAAAGCTGTAACTCTGTGAGATGAATTAACAGAACACAATGCAGTTTCTCAGAAAGCTTCTTTCTCCTTTTAACAGAAGAGACTTCCTTTTTCACCATAGCACTCTATGGGTTTTCAAATATCACTGTTCAAATTCCACAAGAACAGTCTTATCGAAAGGCTTCTTGACGGGAAAGCTGTAACACTGTGAGAAAAATATAGAGAACACAAAGCCGTTTCTCAGAAAGCTTCTTTCCAGTTATTAACTGAAGATATTTCCTTTTTCACCATAGCCCTCTATGGCTTCCAAATATCACTTTGCAAATTCCACAAGAACTGTCTTAGCGAAAGGCTTCTTGAGGGGAAAGCTGTAACCCTGTGAGAAGAATTAACTGAACACAAAGCTTTTTCTCAGAAAGCTTCTTTCCAGTTTTTAACGGAAGACATTTCCTTTTTCACCATAGCCTTCTATGGGCTTTCAAATATCACTTTGCATATTAAACCACAATAGTCTTAGCGAAAGGATTCTTGAGGGGAAATCTGTAACTCTGTGGGATGAATTAACAGTACACAGAGCCGTTTCTCAGAAAGCTTCTTTCCAGTTTTTAACGGAAGAGATTTCCTTTTTCACCGTAGCCCTCTATGGGCCTCCAAATATCACTTTGCAAATTCCACAAGAACAGTCTTAGCGATTGGCTTCTTGAGGGGAAAGCTGTTACTCTGTGAGATGAATTATGAGAACACAAAGCCGTTTCTCAGAAAGATTCTTTCCAGTTTTTAATGGAATTGATTTCCTTTTTCACCATAGCCCTGTATGGGCTTCCAAATATCACTTTGCAAATTCCACAAGAACAGTCTTAGCGAAAGGCTTTTTCAGGGGAAAGCTGTTACACTGTGGGATGAATTAACAGAACACAAAGCAGTTTCTCAGAAAGCTTCTTTCCAGTTTTTAACGGAAAAGTTTCCTTTTTAAACATAGCCCTCCATGGAATTTAATTATCACTTTGCAAATACAACAAGAACACTCTTAGCGAAAGGCTTCCTGAGCGGAAAGCTGTAACTCTGTGAGATGAATTAACAAAACACAATGCAGTTTCTCAGAAAGCTTCCTTTCGGTTTTTATGTTGGATATTACCTTTTTCGCCATAACCCTCTAGTGGCTTCCAATAGCATTTTGCAAATTCCACAAGAACAATCTCAGTGAACGGTTTCTTCAGGGGAAAGCTGTAACTCTGTGAGATGAATTAACAGAACACAAAAAGAAGTTTCTCAGAAGCCTTCTTTGCAGTTTCTAACAGAAGATATTTCGTTTTTCACCATAGCCCTCTATGGGCACCCAAATATCTCTTTGTAAATTCCACAAGAACAGTCTTGGAGAATGGCTACTTGAAGGGAAAGCTGTAACTCTGTGAGATGAATTAACAGAACACAAAGCAGTTTCTCAGAAAACTTCTTTTCAGTTTTTTCCTAGGATGTTTCCTTTTTCACCATAGCCCTGTATGGGCTTCCAAATATCACTTTGAAAATTCCACAAGAACAGTCTTAGCGAAATTCTTCTTGGGGGGAAAGCTGTAACTCTATGAGATGAATTAAGAAAACACAAGGCAGTTTCCCAGAAAGCTTCTTTCCAGTTTTTAACGGAAGATATTCTCTTTTTCACCATAGCCTTCTATGGGCTTCCAAATATCACTATGCCTATCCAACAAGAACAGACTTAGGGAAAGGCTTCTTGAGGGAAAAGCTGTAACTCTGTAAGATGAATTAACAGAACACAAAGTAGTTTCTCAGAAAGCTTCTTTCCAGTTTTTTACCGGAGATATTTACTTTTTCACCATAGCCCTCTAAGGGCTTCCAAATATCCCTTTGCAAATTCCACAAGAACAGACTTAGCGAAAGGATTCTTGAAGGGAAAGCTGTAACTCTGTGAGATCATTAAAAGAACACATAGCAGTTTCTCAGATATCTTATTTTCATTTTTTATCTTAGCATATTTCCTTTTTCAACATAGCCCTCTATGGGCTTCCAACTATCACTTTGCAAACTCCACAAGAACAGCCTTAATGAACGGTTTCTTGCAGAGAAAGCTGTAACTCTGTGAGATGAATTAACATAACACAAAGCAGTTTCTCAGAAAGATTCTTTCCAGTTTTTAACGGAAGATATCTCCTTTTTCACCATAGACCTGTATGGGCTTTTAAATATCACTTTGCAAATTCCACAAGAACAGTCTTAGCGAAAGGCTTCCTGAGAAAGGATTCTTGAGGGGAAACTGTAACTCTCTTAGTTGAATTAACAGAACACAAAGCAGTTTCTCAGAAAGCTTATTTTCGGTTTTTATCCTAGGATATTTCCTTTTTCACCATAGCCCTGTATGGGTTCCAACTATCACTTTACTAATTTCACAAAAACAGTCTTAGTGAACAGCTTCTTGAGGGGAAAGCTGTAACTCTGTGAGTTGAACTAACAGAACGCAAAGCAGTTTCTCAGAAATCTTCTTTCCAGTTTTTAACGAAAGTTATCTCCTTTTTCACCTTAGCCCACTATGGGAATCCAAACATCACTTTGCAAATTTCACAAGAACAGTCTTAGCGAAAGCCTTCTTGAGGAGAAACCTGTAACTCTCTGAGATGAATTAACAGAACACAAAGCAGTTTCTCAAAACCTTCCTTTCGCTTTTTATCTTAGGATATATTCTTTTTCGCCAGAGGCCCCTAAGGGCTTCCAAATATCACTTTACAAATCACACAAGAACAGTCTTAGGGAAAGACTTCTTGAGGGGAAAGCTGTAACTCTCTGAGATCAATTAACAAAAAAAAAAGCAGTTTCTCAGAAATCTTCTTCCAAGTTTTTAACGGAAGATATTTCCTTTTTCACCATAGCCCTCTATGGGTTTCCAAATATCACATTTCAAGTTCCACAAGAACGGTCTTATCGAAAGGCTTTTGGAGGAGAAAGCTTAAATCTGTAATATGAATTAACAGACACAAAACTGTTTTTCAGAAAGCTTCTTTCCACTTTTTAACGGAAGATATTTCTTTTTTCACCAAATCCCTCTATGGGCTTCCAAATATCACTTTGCAAATATCACAAGAACAATCTTACTGAACTGCTTCTTGAAAGGAAAGCTGTAACTCTATGAGATGAACTAACAGAACACAGGGCAGTTTCTCAAAAAGCTTCTTTCCAGTTTTCAACGGAAGATATTTCCTTTTCCACCATAGCCCTCTATGGGCTTCCGAATATCACTTTGCAAATTTCACAAGAACAGTCTTAGCGAAATGCTTCTTGAAGGGAAAGCTGTAACTCTGTAAGATGAATTGACAGAACCCAGAGCGGTTTCTCAGAAATCTTCTTTCCGGATTTTACGGAAGATATTTCCTTTTTCAGCATAGCCCTCTATGGGCTTCCAAATATCACTTTGCAAATTCCACAAGAACAGTCTTAGTGAATGGTTTCTTGAGGGGAAAGCTGTAACTCTATGAGATGAATTAAGAGAACACAGCGCAGTTTCTCATAATGCTTCCTTTCGGTTTTTATCTTAGGATATTTTCTTTTTCGCCAGAGGCCCCTATGGGCTTCCAAATATCACTTTGCAAATTCCACAAGAACAGTCTTAGGGAAAGACTTCTTAAGGGGAAAGCTGTAACTCTCTGAGATCAATTAACAAAAAAAAAGAGCAGTTTCTCAGATATCTTCTTCCAAGTTTTTAATGGAAGATATTTCCTTTTTCACCATAGCCCTCTATGGGTTTCCAAATATCACATTTCAAGTTCCACAAGAACAGTCTTAGCGAAAGGCTTTTGGAGGAGAATGCTTAAATCTGTAATATGAATTAACGGACACAAAACTGTTTTTCAGAAAACTTCTTTCCACATTTTAACGGAAGATATTTCTTTTTTCACCATAGCCCTCTATGGGCTTCCAAATATCACTTTGCAAATATCACAAGAACATTCTTACTGAACGGCTTCTTGAGAGGAAAGCTGTAACTCTTTGAGATGAACTAACAGAACACAAAGCAGTTTCTCAGAAAGCTTCTTTCCAGTTTATATCGGAAGATATTTCCTTTTTCACCATATCCCTCTATGGGCTTCCAAATGTCACTTTGCAAATTTCACAAGAACAGAGTTAGCGAAGGGCTCCTTGAGACAGGATTATTAGGGGAAAGCTGTAACTCTCTGAGTTGAATTAACAGAACACAAAACAGGTTATCAGAAAGCTTGTTTCCAGTTTTTAACGGAAGATATTTCCTTTTTCACCGTATCCCTCTATGGGCTTCCAAATATCACTTTGCAAATTCCACAAGAACATTCTTACTGAACGGCTTCTTGAGGGGAAAGCTAAAACTCTGTGAGATGAATAAAGAGAACACAGTGCAGTTTTTCATAAACCATCTTTTCGGTTTATATTTTACGATATTTTCTTTTTCACCACAGCTCTCTAAGTGCTTCCAAATATCACTTTGCAAATTCCACAAGAACACTCTTAGGGGAAGGCTTCTTGAAGGGAAAGCTGTAACTCTGTGAGATGAATTAATAGAACACAAGGCAGTTTCTCAGAAAGCGTCTTTCCAGTTTTTAACCGAAGTTATTTTCTTTATTACCATAGCCTTCTATGGGATTCCGTATATCAGTTTGCAAATTTCACAAGAACAGTCTTAGCGAAGGGCTTCTTGAGGAGAAAGCTGTAACTCTCCGAGATGAGTTAACAGAACACAAAGCAGTTTCTCAGAAAGCTTCTTTTCGGTTTTTATCTTAGGATATTTCCATATGCACCATAGCTCTCTATGGCCTTCCAAATATCACTTTGCCAATTCCAAAAGAACAGTCTTTGCGAAAGGCTTCTTGAACGGAAAGCTGTAAATCTCTGAGATGAATTAGCAGAACAGAAAGCAGTTCCTCAGAAAGCTTCTTTTTAGTTTTTATCTTTGGATATTTGGTTTTTAACCATAGCCCTCTTTGGGCTTCCAAATATCACCTTGCAAATTCCACAACAACAGTTTCAGCGAAAGGCATCTTGAGGGGAAAGCTGTAACTCTGTGAAATGAATTAAAAGAACACAAAGCAGATTCTCAGAAAGCTTCTTTTCCATTTTTATCTTAGGATATTTCCTTTTTCACCATCGCCTTCTATGCGCTTCCAAATATCACTTTGCCTGTTCCAGAAGAACAGTCCTTGGGAAAGGCTTCTTCAGGAGAAAGATGTAACTCTGTGAGATGAATTGACAGAACACAAAATAGTTTCTCAGAAAGCTTCTTTCCAGTTTTTAACGGAAGATATTTCCTTTTTCACCATAGCCCTCTATGGGCTTCCAAATATCACTTTGCAAATTCCACAAGAACAGTCTTAGGGAAAGGCTTCTGGAAGGGAAAGCTGTAACTCTGTGAGATGAATTAATAGAACACAAGGCAGTTTCTCAGAAAGCGTCTTTCCAGTTTTTAACCGAAGTTATTTTCTTTATTACCATAGCCTTCTATGGGATTCCATATATCAGTTTGCAAATTTCACAAGAACAGTCTTAGCGAAGGGCTTCTTGAGGAGAAAGCTGTAACTCTCCGAGATGAGTTAACAGAACACAAAGCAGTTTCTCAGAAAGCTTCTTTTCGGTTTTTATCTTAGGATATTTCCATATGCACCATAGCTCTCTATGGCCTTCCAAATATCACTTTGCCAATTCCAAAAGAACAGTCTTTGCGAAAGGCTTCTTGAACGGAAAGCTGTAAATCTCTGAGATGAATTAGCAGAACAGAAAGCAGTTCCTCAGAAAGCTTCTTTTTAGTTTTTATCTTTGGATATTTGGTTTTTAACCATAGCCCTCTTTGGGCTTCCAAATATCACCTTGCAAATTCCACAACAACAGTTTCAGCGAAAGGCATCTTGAGGGGAAAGCTGTAACTCTGTGAAATGAATTAAAAGAACACAAAGCAGATTCTCAGAAAGCTTCTTTTCCATTTTTATCTTAGGATATTTCCTTTTTCACCATCGCCTTCTATGCGCTTCCAAATATCACTTTGCCTGTTCCAGAAGAACAGTCCTTGGGAAAGGCTTCTTCAGGAGAAAGATGTAACTCTGTGAGATGAATTGACAGAACACAAAACAGTTTCTCAGAAAGCTTCTTTCCAGTTTTTAACGGAAGATATTTCCTTTTTCACCATAGCCCTCTATGGGCTTCCAAATATCCCTTTGCAAATTCCACAAGAACAATCTTAGGGAAAGGCTTCTGGTAGGGAAAGCTGTAACTCTGTGAGATGAATTAATAGAACACAAGGCAGTTTCTCAGAAAGCGTCTTTCCAGTTTTTAACCGAAGTTATTTTCTTTATTACCATAGCCTTCTATGGGTTTCCATATATCAGTTTGCAAATTTCACAAGAACAGTCTTAGCGAAGGGTTTCTTGAGGAGAAAGCTGTAACTCTCTGAGATGAATTAACAGAACACAAAGCAGTTTCTCAGAAAGCTTCTTTTCGGTTTTTATCTTAGGATATTTCCATATGCACCATAGCTCTGTATGGCCTTCCAAATATCACTTTGCCAATTCCAAAAGAACAGTCTTTGCGAAAGGTTTCGTGAACGGAAAGCTGTAAATCTCTGAGATGAATTAGCAGAACAGAAAGCAGTTCCTCAGAAAGCTTCTTCTTAGTTTTTATCTTTGGATATTTCGTTTTTAAACATAGCCCTCTTTGGGCTTCCAAATATCACTTTGCAAATTCCACAAGAACAGTCTCAGCGAAAGGCATCTTGAGGGGAAAGCTGTAACTCTGTGAAATGAATTAAAAGAACACAAAGCAGATTCTCAGAAAGCTTCTTTTCAATTTTTATCTTAGGATATTTCCTTTTTCACCATCGCCTTCTATGCACTTCCAAATATCACTTTGCCAGTTCCAGAAGAACAGTCCTTGGGAAAGGCTTCTTGAGGAGAAAGATGTAACTCTGTGAGATGAATTGACAGAACACAAAGCAGTTTCTCAGAAAGCTTCTTTCCAGTTTTTAACGGAAGATATTTCCTTTTTCACCATAGCCCTCTATGGGCTTCCAAATATCACTTTGCAAATTCCACAAGAACAGTCTTAGGAAAAGGCTTCTGGAAGGGAAAGATGTAACTCTGTGAGATGAATTAATAGAACACAAGGCAGTTTCTCATAAAGCTTCTTTCCAGTTTATATCGGAAGATATTTCCTTTTTCACCCTAGCACTCTAAGGGCTTCCAAATATCACTTTGCAAATTGCACAAGACCAGTCTTAGCGAAAGGCTTCTTGAGGGGAAAGCTGTAACTCTGTGAGATGAATTAACAGAACACAAAGCATTTTCTCAGAAAACTTCTTTCCAGTTTTTAACGAAGATATTTCCTTTTTCACCATAGACCTCTTTAGGCTTTCAAATATCACTTTGCAAATTCCACAAGAACAGTCTTAGCGGAAGGCTTCTTGCGGAGAAAGCTGAAACTCTGTGAGATGAAAGAAGAGAACACACAAAAGGTTCTCAGAAATCTTCTTTCCAGTTTTTAACAGAAGATATATCCTTTTTCTCCATAGTACTCTATGGGCTTCCAAATATCACTTTCAAATGCCACAAGACCAGTCCTAGCGAAAGGCTTCTTGAGGAGAAAGCTGTAACTCTCTGAGATGAGTTAACAGAACAAAAAGCAGTTTCTCAGAAAGCTTCTTTTCAGTTTTTAACTGAAGATATTTCCTATTTCACCATATCCCTCTATGGGCTTCCAAATATCACTTTGCAAATTTAACAAGAACAGCGTTTATGAAAGACTTCTTGAGAGGAAAGCTGTAACTCTGTGAGATGAATTAACAGAACACAAAACAGTTTCTCCGAAAGATTCTTTCCAGATTTTACGGAGGATATTTCCTGTTTCACCATAGCCCTCTATGGGATTCCAAATATCACTTTTCAAATTCCACAATAACAGTCTGAGGGAAAGGCTTTTTGACGGGAAAAGTGTAACTCTGTGAGATGAATTAAAATAACCCAAAGCAGTTTCTCAGAAATCTTCTTTTCATTTTTTAACGGAAAATATTTCCTTTTTCACCTTAGCCCTCTATGGGCTTCCAAATTTCACTTTGTAAATTCCACAAGAAGAGTCTTAGCGAAAGGCGTCTTGAGAAGGAAGCTGTAACTCTGTGTGATGAATTAAGAGAACACAAAACAGTTTCCAGAAAGCTTCTTTCTAGTTTTTAACGTAAGATAATTACTTTTTCACCATAGCCCTCTATGGGCTTCCAAATATCACTTTGCAAATTCCACAAGAACAGTCTTAGCGAAAGGCTTCTTGAGGTGAAAGCTGTAACCTTGTGAAAAGAAATAACAGAATAAAAAGCAGTTTCTCAGAAAGCTTCTTTTCATTTATTATCTCAGAATATTTTCTTTTTCACCATAGACCTCTATGGGCTTCCAATTATCAATTTCCAAATTCCACAAGAACAGTCTTAGTGAACGGCTTCTTGAGGGGAAAGCTGTAACTCTGTGAGATGAATTAACAGAACACTAAGCAGTTTCTCAGAAAACTTCTTTTCAGTTTTTATCTTAGGATATTTCCTTTTTCACCATAGCCCTCTATGGGCTTCCAAATATCACTTTGCAAATTCCAGAAGAAAAGTCTTAGGGAAAGGCTTATTGAGGGGAAAGGTGTTACTCTGTGAGATGAATTAAAAGAACTCAAGGCAGTTTTTCAGAAGTCTTGTTTTCATTTTTTAACAGAAAATATTTCCTTTTTCACAATTGACCTCTATGTGTTTCCTAATATCACTTTGCAAATTCCGCAAGAACAGTCTTAGCGAAAGTTTTCTTGAGGAGAAAGCTGTAACACTGTGAGATAAATTAACAGAACACAAAACAGTTTCCAGAAAGCTTCTTTCCAGTTTTTAAAGGAAGATAATTCCTTTTTCACCATAGCCCTCTAAGGGCTTCCAAAAATCACTTTGCAAGTTTCACAAGAACTGTCTAGTGAACGGCTTCTTGAGGGGAAAGCTGTAACTCTGGGAGATGAACTAACAGAACACAAAGCAGTTTCTCAGAAAGCTTCTTTTCGGTTTTTATCTTAGGATATTTCCATTTTCACCATAGCCCTCTATAGGCTTCCAAATATTACTTTGCAAATTCCACAAGAACAGTCTTAGCGGAAGGCTTCTTGAGGGGAAAGCTGTAACTCTGTTAGATGAATTAACAGAACACAAAGCAGTTTCTCAGAAAGCTTCTTTTCAGTTTTTATCTTAGGATATTTCCTTTGTCAGCATAGCCCTGTATGGGCTTACAAATGTCACTTTGCAAATTCCACAAGAACAGTCTAAGCGAAAGTCTTCTTGAGGGGAAAGCTGTAGCTCTGTGAGATGAATTAACAGACAACAAAGCAGTTTCTCAGAAAGCTGCTTTCCAGTTTTTAACGGAAGATATTTGCTTTTTCACCCTATTCCTCTATGGGATTCCAAAGATCACGTTGCAACTTCCACAAGAACAGTCTTAGCGAAAGGCTTCTTGAGGGGAAATCTGTAGCTTTGTTAGACGAATTAACAGACAACAAAGCAGTTAATCAGAAAGTTTCTTTCCAGTTTTTAACGGAAGATATTTTCTTTTCACGATATCCCTCTATGGGCTTCCAAATATCACTTTGCAAATTCCACAAGAACAGTCTTAGTGAACAGCTTCCTGAGCGGAAGATATAACTCTGTGAGATTAATTTAGAGAACACAGTGCAGTTTCTCAGAAAGCTTCCTTTCGGTTTTTATCTTAGGATATTTTCTTTTTCTCCAGAGCCCCTATGGGCTTCCAAATATCACTTTGCACATTCCACAAGAACAGTCTTAGGGAAAAACTTCTTGAGGGGAAAGCTGTAACTCTCTGAGATCAATTAACAAAACAGAAAGCAGTTTATCCGAATTTTTCTTTCAAGTTTTTAACGGAAGATATTTCCTTTTTCACTATAGCCCTCTATGGGTTTCCAAATACCACATTTCAAGTTCCACAAGAACAGTCTTAGCGAAAGGCTTTTTGAGGAGAAAGTTGTAAATCTGTAAGATGAATTAACAGACACAAAACTGTTTCTCAGAAAGATTCTTTCCAGTTTTTATCTTATGATATTTCCTTTTTCACCGTAGCCCTCTATGGGCTTCCAAATATCACTTTGCAAATTCCACAAGAACAGTCTTAGAGAAATTCTTCTTGAGGGGAAAGCTGAAACTCTGTGCAATGAATTAACAGAACACAAAACAGTTTCTCAGAAAGCCTCTTTTCAGTTTTTATCTTAGGATATTTCCTTTTTCACCATAGACCTCCATGGGCTTTCAAAAATCACTTTCAAATTCCGAAAAAACAGTCTTGGGGAAAGGCTTCTTGAGGGGAAAACTGTAACTCTGTGAGATGAATTAACAAAGACAAAGCAGTTTCTCAGAAATCTTCTTTTCAGTTTTTAACGGAAGGTATTTTCTTTTTTGTCACAGCTCTCTATGGGCTTCTAAATATCTCTTTGCAAATTACACAAGAACAGTCTTAGGGAAAGGCTTCTTGAGGGGAAAGCTGTAATTCCGTGAGATCATTTAAGAAAACACAAAACAGATTCTCAGAAATCTTCTCTCAAGTTTTTAACGGAAGATATTTTCTTTTTCACCAGAGCCCTCTAAGGGCTTCCAAATATCACATTTGAAATTCCACAAGAACAGACTTAGCGAAAGGCTTTTTGAGGAGAAAGATGTAAATCTGTAAGATGAATTAACAGACACAAAACAGTTTCTCAGAAATCTTCTTTTCAGTTTTTAATGGAAGATGTTTTCTTTTTCACGATAGCCCTCTGTGGGCTTTCAAATATCACTGTGCAAATTCCACAAGAACAGCCTTTGCGAAAATCTTCGTTGGGAGAAAGCTGTAACTCTATGAGATGAATTAACAGAATACAAAGCAGTTTCTCAGAAGGTTTCTTTCCAGTTTTTAATGGAAGATATTTCCTTTTCCACTATATTCCTCTATGGGCTTCCAAATATCACTTTGCAAATTATACAAGAACAGTCTTAGCGAAAGGCTACTTGAAGGGAAAGTTGTAACTCTGTGAGATGAATTAACAGAACCCACAGCAGTTTCTCAGAAATCTTCTTTCCAGTTTTTAACGGAAGATATTTCCTTTTTCAGCATAGCCCTTCAGGGCTTCCAATATCACTTTGCAAATTCCACAAGAACAGTCTTAGGGAAAGCCTTCTTGAGGGAATAGGTGTAACTCCCTGAGATGAACTAACAGAACACAAAGCAGTTTCTCAGAACGCTTCTTTTCGGTTTTTATCTTAGGATATTTCCATTTTCACCACAGCCCTGTAAGGGTTTCCAAGGAAGACTTTGCAAATTCCACAACAACTGCGTTATTGAAAGGCTTCTTGAGGGGAAAGCTGTAATTCTCTGAAATGAATTAACAGAACACAAAGAAGTTTCTCAGAAAGATTCCTTTGGGTTTTTATGTTAGGATACTTGCTTTTTCACCATAGCTCTCTATGGGCTTCCAAATATCACTTTTCAAATTCCACAAGAACAGTCTTCGGGAAAGGTTTCTTGAGGGGAAAGCTGTAACTCTGTGAGGTGAATTAACAGATCTCAAATCAGTTTTTCAGATATCTTATTTCCAGTTTTTAACGGAAGATATTTCCTTTTTCTCCTTAGCCCTCTGTGGGCTTCCAAATATCACTTTGCAAATTCCACAAGAAAAGTCTTACCGAAAGTCTTCTTGAGGAGAAAGCTGTAACTCTGTGAGATGAATTAACAGAACACAAAACAGTTTCCCAGAAAGCTTCTTTCCAGTTTTTAAAGTAAAATATTCCCTTTTTCACCATAGCCCTCTATGGGATTCCAAATATCACTTTGCAAATTCCACAAGAACAGCCTTAGCGAAAGGCTTCTTGAGGGGAAAGCTGTAACTCTGTGAGATGAATTAACAGAACATAAAGCAGTTTCACAGAAAGCTACTTTTCAGTTTTTATCTTAGGATATTTCCTTCTTCACCATAGCCCTCTAGGGGCTTCCAAATATCACTTTGCAAATTTCACAAAAACTGTCTTAGTGAACGGCTTCTTGAGGGGAAAGCTGTAACTCTGTGAGATGAACTAACAGAACACAAAGCAATTTTCCAGAAACGTTCTTTTAAGTTTTTATCTTAGCATAATTCCATTTTCAGCTTAGACCTATATGGGCTTCCAAATATCACTTTGCATATTCCACAAGAACAGTCTTAGAGAAAGGCTTTTTGAGAGGAAAGCTGTAACTCTGTGAGGTGAATTAACAGAAGACAAAGCAGTTTCTCAGAAAGCTTCTTTTCGGCTTTTATCTTAGGATATTTCCATTTTCACCATAGCTCTCTATGGGCTTCCAAATATCACTTTGCAAATTCCAAAAGAACAGACTTTGCGAAAGGCTTCTTGAACAGAAAGCTGTAAATGTCTGAGATGAGTTAACAGTACAGAAAGCAGTTCCTCAGAAAGCTTCTTTTCAGTTTTTATCTTAGGATATTTCCTTTTTCACCATAGTTCTCCAAGGGCTTCCAAATATCACTTTGCATATTCCACAAGAAAAGTCTTAGCGAAAGGTTTCATGAGGGGAAAGCTGTAACTCTGTGAGATGAATTAACAGAACACAAAGCGTTTTCTCAGAAGACTTCTTTCCAGTTTTTAACTGAAGATATTACCTTTTTCACCATAGCACTCTATGTGCGTAAAAATATCACTTTCCAAATTCCACAAGAACAGTCCTAGCGAAAGGCTTCTTGAGGAGAAAGCTGTAACCCTCTGAAATGAATTAACAAAACAAAAAGGGGTTTCTCAGAAGGCTTCTTTTCAGTTTTAAACTGAAGATATTTCCTTTTTCACCATAGCCCTCTACGGGCTTGCAAATATCACTTTGCAAGTTAAACAACAACAGCCTTAACGAAAGAATTCTTGAGGGGAGAGCTGTAACTCTGTGAGATGAATTAACAGAACACAAAGCAGTCTCTCAGAAATCTTCTTTCCAGATTTTAAATGAAGATATTTCCTTTTTCAACATGGCCACTTACGGGCTTCCAATTATCACTTTGCAAATTCACAAGAACAGACTTAGCGAAAGCCTTCTTGAAGGGAAAGCTGTAACTCTGTGAGATGAATTAACAGAACACAAAGCAGTTTCTCAGAAAGCTTCTTTTCAGTTTTTATCTTAGGATATTTCCTTTTTCACCATAGCCGTCTTAGGGTTTCCAAATATCACGTTGTAAATTCCACACAACAGTCTTAGCGAATGGCTTTTTGAGGAAAAGCTGTAACTCTCTGAGATGAATTTAAAAAAACACAAAGCAGTTTCTTAGAAAGATTATTTCCAGTTTTTAATGGAAGATATATCCTTTTTCACCATAGCCCTCTATGGGCTTCCAAATATCACTTTGTAAATTCCACAAGAACAGGCTTAGAGAAAAGTTTCTTAAAGGAAAAGCTGTAACTTTGTGAGATGAATTAACAGAACACAAAACAGTTTCTCAGTAAGATTCCTTTGGGTTTTTATGTTAGGATATTTCCTTTTTCACCATAGCTCTCTATGGGCTTCCAAATATCACGTTGCAAATTCCACAAGAACAGTCTTAGGGAAAGGCTTCTTGAGGGGAAAGCTGTAAGTCTGTGAGATGAATTAACAGAACCCAAAGCAGTCTCTCAGAAATCTTCTTTTCAGTTTTTAACGGAAGATATTTCCTTTTTCACCTTAGCCCTCTGTGGGCTTCCAAATATCACTTTGCAAATTCCCCAAGAAAAGTCTTAGCGAAAGAATTCTTGAGGAGAAAGCTCTAACTCTGTGAGATGAATTAACAGAACACAAAACAGTTTCTCAGAAAGCATCTTTCCAGTTTTTAAAGGAAGATATTTCCTTTTTCACCGTAGCCCTCTATGGGCTTCCAAATATCACGTTGCAAATTCCACAAGAAAAAACTCAGCGAAAGGCTTCTTGAGGGGAAAGCTGTAACTCTGTGACATGAATTTACAGAACACAAAGCAGTTTCTCAGGAAGCTTCTTTCAGTTTTTACCTGAAGATATTTCCTTTTTCACCATGGCCCTCTATGGGCTTCCAAATATCCGTTTGCAAATTTCACAAAAACTGTCTTAGTGAACGGCTTCTTGAGGGGAAAGCTGTAACTCTGTGAGATGAACTAACAGAACACAAAACAGTTTCTCAAAAAGCTTCTTTTCGGTTTTCATCTTAGGATATTTCCCTATTCACCTTAGCCCTCGATGGGCTTCCAAATATCACTTTACAAATTCCACAAGAACAGTCTTAGCGAAAGGCTTCTTGGGGGGAAAGCTGTAACTCTGTGAGATGAATTAACAGAAGACAAAGCAGTTTCTCAGAAAATTTCTTTTCGGATTTTTATCTTAGAATACTTCCATTTGCACCATAGCTCCCTATGGGCTTCCAAATATCACTTTGCCAATTACAAAAGAAGAGTGTTTGCGAAAGGCTTCTTGAACGGAAATCTGTAAATCTCTGAGATGAATTAGAAGAACAGAAAGCATTTCCTCAGAAAGCTTCTTTTCAGTTTTTATCTTAGGATATTTCCTTTTTCAACATAGCCCCCTAAGGGATTCCAAATATCACTTTGCAAATTCCACGAGAACATTCTTAGTGAAAGGCTTCTTGAGGAGAAAGCTGTAACTCTGTGAGATGAATTAACAGAACACAAAGGGGTTTCTGAGAAAGATTCTTTCCAGCTTTTAACGGAAGATATTTCCTTTTTCAACATAGCCCTCTATGGGATTCCAAATATCACTATGCTAATTCCACAAGAACAGTCTTAGCGAAAGGCTTCCTGAGGGGAAAGCTGTAGGTCTCTGAGACGAAATAACAGAACACATAGTAGTTTCTCAGAAATCTTCTTTCCAGATTTTAACGGAAGATACTTCCTTTTAAACCATAGCCCCCTAAGGGCTTCCAAGTATCACTTTTCAAATTCCACAAGATCAGACTTAGCTATAAGTTTCTTGAGGAGAAAATTGTAACACTGTGAGATGAATTAACAGAACACAAAGCAGTTTCTCACAAAGCTTCTTTTCGGTTTTTATCTTAGAATATTTCCGTTTTCACCATAGTCCTCTTCGGTTTTTGAAATATCACTTTGCAAATTCCACAAGAACAGTCTTAGCCAAAGGCTTCTTGAGGGGAAAGATGTAATTCTGTGAGATGAATTAACAGAACACAAAGCAGTTTCTCAGAAAGCTTCTTTCCAGTTTTTAACCGAAGATATTTCCTTTTTCACCATAGTCCTCTATGGGCTTCCAAATATCACTCTGCAAATTCCACAAGAGGAGTCTCAGCGAAAGGCTTCTTGAGGGGAAAGCTGTAATTGTGTGAGATGAATTAAGAGAATACAAAGCAGTCTCTCAGAAAGCACCTTTCCACTTTTTAACTCAAGATATTTCCTTTTTCACCGTGGCCCTTTAAGGGCTTCCAAATTTCACTTTGCAAATTCCACAAGAACAGTCTTAGCGAAAGGCTTCTTGAGAGGAAAGCTGTAACTCTGTGAGATGAATTAATGGAACACAAAGCTGTCTCTCAGAAAGCTTCTTTCCAGCTTTTTAAGGAAGATATTTCCTTTTTCACCATAGCTCTCTATGGGCTTCCAAATATCACTTTGAAAATTCCACAAGAACAGTCTTAGGGAAAGGCTTCTTGAGTGGAAAGCTGTAACTCTGTGACATGAATTAACAGAACACAAGGCAGTTTCTCAGAAGGATTCTTTACAGTTTTTAATGGAAGATATTTTCTTTTTCACCATAGCCCTCTATGGGCTTCCAAATATTACTTTCCAAATTTCAAAAGAACAGTCTTAGTGAACGGCTTCCTGAGGGGAAAGCTGTAACTCTGTGAGAAGAACTAACAGAACACTAAGAAGTTTCTCAGAAAGTTTCTTTTCGATTTTCATCTTAGTATATTTTCTTTCTCACCATAGCCCCTATGAGCTTCCAAACATCACTTTGCAATTTTCACAAGATCAGTCTTAGAGAAAGACTTCTTGAGGGGAAAGTTCTACCTCTCTGAGATGATTTAACACAACACAAAGCAGTTTCTCAGAAAGCTTCTTTTCAGTTTTTATCTTAGTATATTTCCTTTTTCACCATAGCCTTCTAAGGTCTTCCAATTATACCTTTGCAAATTCCACAAGAACACTCTTAGCGAAAGGCTTCTTGAGGGGAAAGCTGTAACTCTGTGAGATGAATTAACAGAACACAGAACAGTTTCTCAGAAAGCTTCTTTCCAGTTTTTAACGGAAGATATTTCCTTCTTCACCATAGTCCTCTATGGGCTTCCAAATATCACTGCGCAAATTCCACAAAAACAGATGTAGCGAAACGCATCTTGAAGGGAAAGCTGTACCTCTGTGGGATGAATTAACAGAACACAAAGCAGTTTCTCACAAAGCTTCTTTCCAGTTTTTAACGGAAGATATTTCATTTTTCACCGTAGCCGTCTACGGGCTTCCAAATATCACTTTGCAAATTCCACAAGAAGAGTCTTCGCGAAAGGCTTCTTCAGGGGAAAGCTGTAACTCTGTGAGATGAATTAACAGAACACAAAGTAGTTTTTCAGAATGCTTCTTTACAGTTTTTATCTTAGAATATTTCCTTTTTCACCTTAGCCCTCTATGGGCTTGAAAATATCACTATGAAAATTCCACAAGAAATGTCATAGCGAAAGGCTTCTTGAGGTGAAAGCAGTGACTCTGTGAGATGAATTAACAGAACACAAAGCAGTTTCTCAGAAAGCTTCTTTCCATTTTTTAACGGAAGATATTTCCTTTTTAACCACAGCCCTCTATGGACTTCCAAATATCAGTTTGCAAATTCCACAAGAACAGACTTCTCAAAAGGCTTCTTGAGCGTAAAGCTGTAACTCTGTGAGATGAATTAACAGAGCACAAAGCAGTTTCCCAGAAAGCTTCTTTCCAGTTTTTAACGGAAGATATTTTCTTTTTCCCCATAGCCCTCTATGGGCTTCCAAAAATCACTTTGCAAATTCCACATGAACAGACTTTGCGAAAGGCTTCTTGAAATGAATGTTGTAACTCATTAGATGAGTTAACAGAACACAAAGCAGTTTCTCTGAAAGCTTCTCTCCAGTTTTTACCGGAAGATATATCCTTTTTTACCATATCCCTCTATGGACTTCCAAATATCACTTTGCAAATTCCACAAGAACAGTTTTTCATCATAGCGCTCTATGGGCTTCAAATATCACTTTTAAAAATCCACAAGAAGAATCTTAGAAAATGGCTTCCTGCTGGGAAAGCAGTAACTCTGTGAGATTATTTAAGAGAACACAGAGCAGTTTCTCAGAAAGCTTCTTTCCAGTTTTTAACGGAAGATATTTCCTTTTTCACCATAGCCCTCTATGGGCTTCCAAATATCACTTTGCAAATTCCACAAGAAGGGTCTTCGTGAAAGGCTTCTTGAGGGGAAAGCAGTAACTGTGAGATGAATTAACACAACACAAAACAGTTTCTCAGAAAGCCACTTTCCAGTTTTTAAGGGAAGATTTTCCTTTTTCACCATAACCCTCTATGGGCTTTCAAATATCACTTTACAAATTCCACAAGAAGAGTCTTAGCGAAAGGCTTCTTGAGAGGAACGCAGTAACTCTGTGAGACGAATTACCAGAACACAAAGCAATTTCTCAGAAAGCTTCTTTCCAGTTTATAACAGAAGATATTTCCTTTTTCACCATAGCCCACTATGGGCTTCCAAATATCACTTTGCAAATTCCACAAGAAGAGTCTTCGTGAAAGGCTTCTTGAGGGGATAGCTGTAACTCTGTGAGATGAATTAACAGAACACAAAGTAGTTTCTTCTCAGAATGCTTCTTTTCAGTTTTTATCTTAGGATATTTCCTTTTTCACCTTAGCCCTCTATGGGCTTGAAAATATCACTATGAAAATTCCAAAAGAACAGTCTTAGCGAAAGGCTTCTTGAGGTGAAAGCTGTGTCTCTGTGAGATGAATTAACAGAACACAGAGCAGTTTCTCAGAAAGCTTCTTTCCTTTTTTTAAAGGAAGATATTTCCTTTTTAACCATAGACCTCTATGGACTTCAAATATCACTTTGCAAACCCCACAAGAACGGTCGTCGCGAAAGGTTTCTTGAACGTAAAGCTTTAACTCTGTGAGATGAATTAACAGAACACAAAGCAGTTTCTGAGAAAGCTACTTTCCAGTTTTTAAGGGAAGATTTTCCGTTTTCACCATAACCCTCTATGGGCTTTCAAATATCACTTTGCCAATCCCACAAGAAGAGTCTTAGCGAAAGGCTTCTTAGGGGAAAGCAGTAATTGTATGATGAATTAACCGAACACAAACCAGTTTCTCAGAAAGCTTCTTTCCAGTTTTTAAGGGAAGATTTTCCTTTTTCACCGTAACCCACTATGGGCTTCCAAATATCACTTTACAAATTCCACAAGAAGATTCTTAGCGAACGGCTTCTTGAGAGGAACGCAGTAACTCTGTGAGATGAATTAAGAGAACACAAAGCAGTTTCTCAGAAAGCTTCTTTCTAGTTTTTAATGGAAGAAATTTCCTTTTCCACCATAGTCCTCTATGGGCTTCCAAATATCACTTTCAAATTCCACAAGAACAGTCGGAGCGAAAATCTTCTTCAGGGGAAAGCTGTAACTCTGTGGGAAGAATTAACAGAACACAAAGCAGTTTCTCAGAAATATTCTCTCTAGTTTTTATGGAAGATATTTCATTTTTGACCATAGCCCTTTATGGGCTTCTAAATATCACTTTGCTAATTCCATAAGAACAGTCTTAGCGAAAGGCTTCTTGCGGGAAAGCTGTAACTCTGTGAGGCCTCTATGGGCTTCCAAATATCACTTTGCAAATTCCACAAGAACTGTCTTAGCGAAAGGCTTATTGAAGGGAAAGCTGTAACTCTGTGAGTTGAATTTAGAGAACACAAAGTAGTTTCTCAGAAAGATTCTTTCCAGTTTTAAACTGAAGTTATTTCCTTTTTCACCATAGCCCTCTACGGGTTTCCAATATCACTTTGCAACTTTCACAAGAACAGTCTTAGTGAACGGTTTCTTGAGGGTAAACCTGTAACCCTGTGAGATGAACTAACAGAACACAAGGCAGTTTCTCAGAAAGCTTCTTTTCTATTTTTGTCTTAGGATATTTCCATTTTCACCATAGCCATCTATGGGCTTCCAAATATCACTTTGCAAATTCCACAAAAACAGCCTTAGCGACAGGCTTCTTGAGGGGAAAGCTGTAACTCTGTGAGTTGATTTAACAGAAAACAAAGCAGTTGCTCAGAAAGCTTCTTTTCAGTTTTTATCTTAGGGTATTTCCTTTTTCACCATAGCCCTCTAAGGGCTTCGAAATATCACTTTGCAAATTTTGCAAATTCCACAAGAATAGTCTTAGCCAAAGACTTCTGGAGGGGAAAGCTGTAACTCTGTGAGATGAATTAACAGAACACAAAGTAGTTTCTCAGAAATCTTCTTTCCAGTTTTTAACGGAAGATATTTCCTTTTTCACCGTAGCCCGCTCTGGGCTTCCAAATATCACTTTGCAAATTCCACAAGAACAGTCTTAGTGAATGACTTTTTGAGGGGAAAGCTGTAAATCAGTGAGATGAATTAACAGAACACAAAGCAGTTTCTCAGAAATCTTCTTTCCAGTTTTTTTCTTAGGATATTTCCTTTTTCACCATAGCCCTCTATGGGCTTCCAAATATCACTATGCAAATCCCACAGGAACTGTCTTAGCGAAAGGCTTCTTGTGGAGAAAGCTGTAACTCGGTGAGATATATTAACAGAACATGCGGCAGTTTCTCAGAGTGCTTCTTTCTAGTTTTTAAGGGAAGATATTTCCTTTTTCACCATAGCCCACTATGGGCTTCCAAATATCACTTTGAAAATTTCACAAGAACAGTCTTACTGAATGGCTTCTTGAGGGGAAAGCGGTAACACTGTGAGATTAAATAAAAGAACACAAAGCAGTTTCTCAGGAAGCTTCTTTTCGGTTTTTATCTTAGGATATTTCCTGTTTCACCATAGCCATCTATGGGCTTCCAATTATAACTTTGCAAATTCCACAAGAACAGTCTTAGCGGAAGGTGTTTTCAGGGGAAAGCTCTAATTCTTTGAGATGAATTGACAGAACACACAGCAGTTTGTCAGAAAGCTTCTTTTCAGTTTTTAACTGAAGACATTTCCTTTTTCACCGTAGCCCTCTATGGGCTTCCAAATATCACTTTGCAAATACCACAACAGCAGCCTTAGCGAAAGGCTACTTGAGGGTAAAGCTGTAACTATGTGAGTTGAATTAACAGAAAACAAAGCAGTTTCTCAGAAAGTTTCTTTTCAGTTTTTATCTTAGGATATTTACTTTTTCACCATAGCCCTCTAAGGGCTTCCAAATGTCACTTGTCAAATTCCACAAGAACAGTCTTAGTGAACGGCTCCTTGAGCAGAATGCTGTAACTCTGTGAGATGAACTACCAGAACAGAAAGCAGTTTCTCAGAAAGGTTCTTTTCGGTTTTTATCTTAGGATATTTCCATTTTCACCATAGCCCTCTTTGGGATTCCAAATATCACTTTGCAAATTCCACAACAACAGCCTTAGAGAAAGGCTTCTTGAGGTGAAAGCAGTGACTCTGTGAGATGAATTAACAGAACACAAAGAAGTTTCTCAGAAAGCTTCTTTCCAGTTTTTAACGGAAGATATTTCCTTTTTCACCATAGACCTCTATGGGCTTCCTAATATCACTTTGCCTATTCCACAAGAAGAGTCTTAGCGAAAGGCTTCTTGAGGGAAAGCAGTAACTGTGAGATGAATTAACCGAAAACAAAGCAGTTTCTCAGAAAGCTTCTTTCCAGTTTTTAAGGGAAGGTTTTCCTTTTTCACCATAACCCTCTATGGGCTTCCAAATATCACTTTACAAATTCCACAAGAAGAGTCTTAGCGAAAGGCTTCTTGAGAGGAACGCAGTAACTCTGTGAGATGAATTAACAGAACACAAAGCAATTTCTCAGAAAGCTTCTTTCCACTTTTTAACGGAAGATATTTCCTTTTTCACCATATCCCTCTATGGGCTTCCAAATATCACTTTGAGAATTCCACAAGAACAGTCTTAGCGAAAGGCTTCTTGAGGGGAAAGCTGTAACTCTGTGAGATGAATTAATAACGGAAGATATTTCCTTTTTCACCATAGCCATCTATGGGCTTCCAAATATCACTTTAAAAATTCCACAAGAAGAGTCTTGGCGAACGGCTTCTTAGGGGATAGCTGTAACTCTGTGAGATGAATTAACAGAACACAAAGTAGTTTCTCAGAATGCTTCTTTTCAGTTTTTATCTTAGGATATTTCCTTTTTCACCTTAGCCCTCTATGGGCTTGAAAATATTACTATGACAATTCCACAAGAACAGTCTTAGCGAAAGGCTTCTTGAGCTGAAAGCAGTGACTCTGTGAGATGAATTAACAGAACACAGAGCAGTTTCTCAGAAAGCTTCTTTCCAGTTTTTAACGGAAGTAATTTCCTTTTTAACCATAGCCATCTATGGACTTCCAAATATCACTTTGCAAATTCCACAAGAACAGTCGTCGCGAAAGGCTTCTTGAGCGTAAAGCTGTAACTGTGTGAGATGAATTAACAGAACACAAGGCAGTTTCTCAGAAAGCTTCTTTCCAGTTTTAAACTGAAGGTATTTCCTTTCTCACCATAGCCCTCCATAGGCTTCCAAATATCACTTTGCAAATTCCACAAGAACAGCCTTAGCGGAAAGCTTCTTGAGGGGAAAGCTGTAACTCTGTGAGATCAATTAACAGAACGCAAAGCAGTTTCTCAGAAAGGTTCTTTTCAGTTTTTATCTTAGCATATTTCCTTTCTCACCATTGCCCTCTACGGGCTTCCAAATATCACTTAGCAAATTTCACAAGAACAGCCTTAGCGAAAGGCTTATTGAGGGGAAAGCTGTAATTCTGTGAGATGAATTAACAGAACACAGAGCAGTTTCTCAGAAAGCTTCTTTTCAATTTTTATCTTAGGATATTTCCTTTTTTAATAGCCCTCTAAGGGCTTCTAAATATCACTTTGCAAATTTCACAAGAGCAGTCTTAGCGAAAGGATTATCCAGGGGAAAGCTGTAACTCTGTGAGATGAATTAACAGAACACAAAGGAGTTTCTCAGAAAGCTTCTTTCCAGTTTTTAACTGAAGATATTTCCTTCCTTACCATAGCCCTCTATAGGCTTCCAAATACCACTTTGCAAATTCCACAAGAACAGCCTTAGCGAAAGGCTTCTTGAGGGGAAAGGTGTAAATCCATGAGATCAATTAACAGAACACAAAGCCGTTTCTCAGAAAGCTTCTTTTCATTTTCTGTCTTAGGATATTTTCTTTTTCACCATAACCCTCTACGGGTTTCCAAATATCACTTTGCAAATTCCACAAGAACAGTCTTACTGAAAGGCTTCTTGATGGGAAAGCTATAACTCTGTGAGATGAATTAACAGAACACAAAGCAGTTTCTCAGAAATCTTCCTTTCAGTTTTTAACGGAAGATAGTTCCTTTTTCACCATAGCCCTCTACTTGCTTCAAAATATCACTTTGCAAATTCTACAAGAACAGTCTTTGCGAAAGGCTTCTTGAGGGGAAAGCTGTAACACTGTGTGGTCAATTAACGGAAAACAAAGCAGTCTCTCAGAACGTTTCTTTTCAGTTTTTAACTGAAGATATTTCCTTTTTCACCATAGCCCTCTATGGACTTCCAAATATCACTTTGCAAATCCCACAAGAAAAGTCTTAGCGAAAGGCTTCATGAAGGGAAAACTGTAACTCTGTATGATGATTTAACAGAACACAAAGCAGTTTCTCAGAAAGCTTCCTTCCAGTTTGTAACAGAAGGAATTTCGTTTTTCACCGAAGTCCCCTATGGGCTTCCAAATACCACTTTGAAAATTCCACCAGAACAGACTTAGCGAAAGGTTTCTTGAGGGGAAAACTGTAACTCTGGAGATGAATTAACAGATCACAAAGCTGTTTCTCAGAAAGCTTCTTTTCGGTTTTTATCTTAGGATATTTCCATTTTCACCATAGCCCTCTATGGGTTTCGAAATATCACTTTGCAAATTCCACAAGAACAGTCTTAGCGAAACGCTTCTTGAAGAGAAAACTTTAGCTCTGTGAGTTGAATTAACAGAACACAAAGCTGTTTCTCAGAAAGCTTCTTTTCAGTTTTTATCCTAGGATATTTCCTTTTTCACCATAGCCCTGTATGAGCTTCCATGTATCACTTTGAAAATTCCACAGGAACAGTCTTAGTGAACGGCTTCTTGAGGGGAAAGCTGAGACTCTGTGAGTTGAATTATCAGAGCATCAAGCAGTTTCTCAGAAAGATTCTTTCCAGTTTATAACGGAAGATATTTCCTTTTTCAAAATAGCCCTATAAGGGCTTCGAAATATCACCTTGCAAATTCCACAGGAACAGTCTTAGTGAATGACTTCTTGAGGGGAAAGCTATAACTCTGTTAGATGAATTAAGAGAACACAATGCAGTTTCTCAGAAAGCTTCTTTCCAGTATTTAACAGAAGATATTTCCTTTTTTACCATAGGCCACTATCGGCTTCCATATATCACCTTGCATATTCCACAAGAACTGTCTTAGCGAAAGGCTTCTTGTCGGGAAAGCTGTAACTCTGTGAGATGAATTAACAAAAAACAAAGCAGTGTCTCAGAAAGCTTCTTTTTAATTTTTATCTTAGGATATTTCCTTTTAAACCATAGCCCTCTATGGGCTTCCAAATATCACTTTGCACGTATCACAAGAACAGTCCTAGCGAAAGGCTTCCTGAGGAAGAAGCTGTAACTCTGTGAGTTGAATTAACAGAACACTAAGCAGTTTCTCAGAAAGCTTCTTTTCGGTTTTTATCTTAGGATATCTCCATTTTCACAATAGCCCTCTAGGGGCCTCCGAATATCACTTTGCAAATTCCACAAAAACAGTCTTAGCGAAAGGTTTCTTGACGGGAAAGCTGTAACTCTGTGAGATGAATTAATAGAACACAAAGCAGTTTCTAGAAAGCTTCTTTCAAGTAATTAATTGAAGATATTTCCTTTTTCACCATAGACGCCTACCAGCTTCCAAATATCACTTTGCAAATTCCACAAGAACAGCCTTAGAGAAAGGCTTCTTGAGGAGAATGCTGTAACACTGTGAGATGAATTAACAGAACACAAAGCAGTTTCTCAGAAAGTTTCTTTCCTGTTTTTAACTGAAGTTGTTTCGATTTTCACCATAGCCCCCTATGGGCTTCCAAATATTGCTTTGCAAATTCCGCAAGAACAGTCTTAGCGAAAGTCTTCTTGAGGGGAAAGCTGTAACTCTGTGAGATGAATTAACAGAACTCAAACCAGTTTCTCACAAAGCTTCTTTCAGTTTTTATCTTAGGATATTTCGTTTTTTCATAGCCCTCTCTGGGCTTCTAAATATCACTTTGCAAATGTCACAAGAAGATTCTTACCGAAAGGCTTCTTGATGGGAAAGCTATAACTCTGTGAGATGAATTAACAAAACACAAAGCAGTTTCTTGGAAACCTTCTTTTCAGTTTTTATCATAGGATATTTGCTTTTTCACCATATCCCTTTATGGGTTTCCAAATATCACTTTGCAAATTACACAAGAACAGTCTTAGCAAAATGTTTCTTGAGGGAATGTTGCAACTCTGTGAGATGTATTAACAGAACCCAAAGCAGTTTGTCAGAAATCTTCTTTCCAGTTTTCAACTGAAGATATTTCCTTTCTTACCATAGCCCTCTATGGGCTTCCAAATATCACTTTGTAAATTCCACAAGAACTGTCTCACGGAAAGGCTTCTTGAGGGGAGAGCTGAAATTCTGTGAGATGAATTAATAGAACACAAAGCATTTTCTCAGAAAGCTTCTTTCCACCTTTTAACTGAAGTTGTTTCGTTTTTCACCATAGCCCACTATGGGCTCCCAAATATCACATTGCAAATTCCACAAGAACAGTCTTAGGGAAAGGCCTCTTGAGGGGAAAGCTGTAACTCTGTGAGATGAGTTAGCAGAACACAAAGCAGTTTCACAGAAAGCTTCTTTTCAGTTTTTATCTTAGGATATTTCCTTTTTCCATAGCCCTCTAAGGGCTTCTAAATATCACTTTGCAAATTTCACAAGAGCAGTCTTAGCGAAAGGCATCTCCAGGGCAAAGCTGCAACTCTGAGAGATGAATTAACAGAACGCAAAGGAGTTTCTCAGAAAGCTTCTTTCCAGTTTTTAACTGAAGATATTTCCTTCTTTACCATAGCCCTCTATAGGCTTCCAAATATCACTTTGAAAATTCCACAAGAACAGCCTTAGCCAAAGGCTTCTTGAGGGGAAAGCTGTAACTCTGTGAGATCAATTAACAGAACACAAGGCAGTTTCTCAGAAAGCTTCTTTTCAGTTTCTATCTTAGGATATTTCCTTTTTCACCATAACCCTCTACGGGTTTCCAAATATCACTTTGCAAATTCCACAAGAACAGTCTTACTGAAAGGCTTCTTGCTGTGAAAGCTATAACTCTGCGAGATGAATTACAGAACACAAAGCAGTTTCTCAGAAAGCTTCTTTCCACTTTTTAACGGAAGACAGTTCCTTTTTCAACATAGCCCTCTATTTGCTTCTCAATATCACTTTGCTAATTCTATAAGAACAGACTTTGCGAAAGGCTTCTTGAGGGGAAAGCTGTAACTCTGTGAGATGAACTAAGAGAACACAATGCAGTTTCTCAGAAAGCTTCTTTTCAGTTTTTTTCTTAGGATATTTCCTTTTTCGTCAAAGCCCTCTACGGGCTTCCAATATCACTTTGCAAATTCCACAAGAACAGTCTCAGTGAACGGCTTCTTGAGGGGAAAGCTGTAACTCTGTGAGATGAATTAACCGAACACAAAGCAGTTTCTCTGAAAGCTTCTTTTCAGTTTTTATCTTAAGACATTTCCTTTTTCACCATAGCCCTCTATGGGCTTCCAAATAACACTTTGAAAATTAGACAAGAACAGTCTTAGCGAAAGGCTTCTTGAGGGGAATGCTGTAACTTTGGGAGATGAATTAACACAACACAAAGTAGTCTCTCAGAAAGCTTCTTTCCAGTTTTCAACTGAAGATAATTTCTTTTTCACCATGGCACATTATGGGCTTCCAAATTTCACTTTGCAAATTCCAAAAGAACAGTCTTTGCGAAAGGCTTCTTGAGTGGAAAGGTCTAACACAGTGTGATGAATAAAGAGAACACAAAGCAGTCTCTCAGAAAGTTTCTTTCCCGTTTTTCACTGAAGATATTTCCTTTTTCACCATAGCCCTCTAAGGGCTTCCAAATATCACTTTGCAAATCCCCCAAGAAGAGCCTTAGCCAAAGGATTCTTGAGGGGAAAGCTGTAACTCTGGAAGATGAATTAACAGAACACAAGTCAGTTTCTCATAAAGCCTCTTTCCAGTTTTTAACGGAAACTATTTCCTTTTCCACAATAGCCCTCTATGGGCTTCCTAATATCACTTTCCAGTTTTCACAAGAACAGTCTTAGTGAACGGCTCCTTGAGTGGAAAGCTGTAACCCTTGGAGATGAATTAACAGAACACAAGGCAAATTTCACAAGAACAGTCTTAGTGAAAAGCTTCTTAAGGGGAAAGCTGTAACTCTGTGAGATGAACTAAGAGAACACAAAGCAGTTTCTCAGAAAGCTTCTTTTCATTTTTTTTCTTTGGATATTTCCTTTTTTGTCAAATCCCACTACGGGCTTCCAATATCACTTTACAAATTTCACAAGAACAGTCTCAGTGAACGGCTTCTTGAGGGGAAAGATGTAACTCTGTGAGATGAATTAACCGAACACAAAGCAGTTTCTCTGAAAGCTTCTTTTCAGTTTTTATCTTAAGACATTTCCTTTTTCAGCATAGCCCTCTATGGGCTTCCAAATAACACTTTGAAAATTAGACAAGAACGGTCTTAGCGAAAGGCTTCTTGAGGGGAATGCTGTAACTTTGGGAGATGAATTAACACAACACAAAGCAGTCTCTCAGAAAGCTTCTTTCCAGTTTTCAACTGAAGATAATTTCTTTTTCACCATGGCACATTATGGGCTTCCAAATATCACTTTGCAAATTCCAAAAGAACAGACTTTGCGAAAGGCTTCTTGAGTGGAAAGGTCTAACACAGTGTGATGAATAAACAGAACACAAAGCAGTCTCTCAGAAAGTTTCTTTCCCGTTTTTCACTGAAGATATTTCCTTTTTCACCATAGCCCTCTAAGGGCTTCCAAATATCACTTTGCAAATCCCCCAAGAAGAGCCTTAGCGAAAGGATTCTTGAGGGGAAAGCTGTAACTCTGTGAGATGAATTAACAGAACACAAGTCAGTTTCTCATAAAGATTCTTTCCAGTTTTTAACGGAAACTATTTCCTTTTCCACAATAGCCCTCTATGGGCTTCCTAATATCACTTTCCAGTTTTCACAAGAACAGTCTTAGTGAACGGCTCCTTGAGTGGAAAGCTGTAACTCTGAGAGATGAATTAACAGAACACAAGGCAAATTTCACAAGAACAGTCTTAGTGAAAAGCTTCTTAAGGGGGAAGCTGTAACTCTGTGAGATGAACTAAGAGAAAACAAAGCAGTTTCTCAGAAAGCTTCTTTTCATTTTTTTTCTTAGGATATTTCCTTTTTTGTCAAATCCCTCTACGGGCTTCCAATATCTCTTTGCAAATTTCACAAGAACAGTCTCAGTGAACAGCTTCTTGAGGGGAAAGATGTAACTCTGTGAGATGAATTAACCGAACACAAAGGAGTTTCTCTGAAAGCTTCTTTTCAGTTTTTATCTTAAGACATTTCCTTTTTCACCAAAGCCCTCTATGGGCTTCCAAATAACACTTTGCAAATTAGACAAGAACAGTCTTAGATAAAGGCTTCTTGAGGGGAATGCTGTAACTTTGGGAGATGAATTAACACAACACAAAGCAGTCTCTCAGAAAGCTTCTTTCCAGTTTTCAACTGAAGATAATTTCTTTTTCACCATGGCACATTATGGGCTTCCAAATATCACTTTGCAAATTCCAAAAGAACAGTCTTTGCGAAAGGCTTCTTGAGTGGAAAAGTCTAACACAGTGTGATGAATAAACAGAACACAAAGCAGTCTCTCAGAAAGTTTCTTTCCCGTTTTTCACTGAAGATATTTCCTTTTTCACCATAGCCCTCTATGGGCTTCCAAATATGACTTTGCAAATCCCCCAAGAAGAGCCTTAGCGAAAGGATTCTTGAGGGGAAAGCTGTAACTCTGTGAGATGAATTAACAGAACACAAGTCAGTTTCTCATAAAGCTTCTTTCCAGTTTTTAACGGAAACTATTTCCTTTTCCACAATAGCCCTCTATGGGCTTCCTAATATCACTTTCCAGTTTTCACAAGAACAGTCTTAGTGAACGGCTCCTTGAGTGGAAAGCTGTAACTCTGAGAGATGAATTAACAGAACACAAGGCAAATTTCACAAGAACAGTCTTAGTGAACGGCTTCTTAAGGGGCAAGGTGTAACTCTGTGAGATGAACTAACAGAACACAAAGTAGTTTCTCAGAAAGCTTCTTTTCAGTTTTTATCTTAAGATATTTCCTTTTTCACCATAGCCCTCAATGGGCTTCTAAATATCACTTCCCAAATTGATCAAGAACAGTCTTAGCGAAAGGCTTCTTGTAGGGAAAGCTGTAACTCTGTGAGATGAATTAAAAGAACACAAAGCAGTTTCGCAGAAAGCTTCTTTCCAGTTTTTAACTGAAGATATTTCCTTTTTCATCATAGACCTCTATGGGCATTCAAATATCACTTTGCAAATTCCACAAGTACTGTCTTAGCGAAAGGATGCTTGAGGGGAAAGGTGTAACTCTGTGAGATGAATTAACAGAACACAAAGCACTTTCTCAGAAAGCTTCTTTCTAGTTTTTAACGGAAGATATTGTTTTTTTCACCAAATCCCCCTATGGGCTTCCAATTATCACTCTGTAAATTCCACAAGAACAGACTTAGCGAAAGGCTTCCTGAGGGGAAAGCTGTAACACTGTGAGATGAATTAACAGAAAAAAAAGCATTTTCTCAGAAATCTTCTTTCCAGTTTTCTACTGAAGATATTTCCTTTTTCACCATAGCTCTCTATTGGCTTCCAAATATCACCTTACAAATTCCAGAAAGCATTCTTAGCGAAAGGCTTCTTGAGGGGAAAGCTGTAAATCTGTGAAATGAATTAACAGGACACAAAGCAGTTTCTCAGAAAGCTTCTTTCCAGGTTTTAAAGGAAGACGTTTCGTTTTTCACCAAAGCCCTCTACGGGCTTCCAAATATCACTTTCCAAATTCCACAAGAAGAGTCTTAGGGAAAGACTTCTTGAGGGGAAAGCTATAACTCTGTGAGATGAATTAACAGAACACATAGTAGTTTCTCAGAAAGATTCTTTTCAGTTTTTAACTGAAGATATTTCCTTTTTCACCCTAACGCTTGATGGGCTTCCAAATACCACTTTGCAAATGAAACAGGAACAGCCTTGGCAAAAGGCTTCCTGAGGAGAAAGCTGTAACTCTGTGAAATGAATCAACAGAACACAAAGCAGTTTCCCAGAAAGCTTCTTTTCAGTTTTTATCTTAGGATATTACCTTTTGCACCATAGACCTCTATCAGCTTCCAAATATCACTTTGCTAATTCCACAAGAACAGTCTTAGCGAAAGTCTTCTTGAGGGGAAAGCTGTAACTCTGTGAGATGAATTAACAGAACACAAAGCAGTTTCACAGAAAGCCTCTTTCCAGTTTTTAATGGAAGATATTTCCTTTCTCACCATAGCCTTCTATGGGCTTCCAGATATCACCTTGCAAATTCCACAAGAATAGTCTTAGTGATCGGCTTCTTGAGGGGAAAGCTACAACTCCGTGAGATGAATTAAGAGAACACAATGCCATTTCTCGGAAAGCTTCTTTTCGGTTTTTATCATAGGATATTTCCTTTTTCACCATAGCCCTCTATGGTCTTCCAAATATCACTTTTCAAATTCCACAAGAACAGCCTTAATGAACGGCTTCTTAAGGGGAAAGCTGCAACTGTGTGAGATGAATTAACAGAACACAAAGCAGGTTCCCAGAAAGCTTCTTTTCAGGTTTTAAATAGGATATTCCCTTTTTCACCATAGCCCTCTATGGGCTTCTAAATATCACTTTATATTCTACATGAACAGTCTTAGCGAAGGGCTTCCTGAAGGTAAAGTTGTAGCCCTCAGAGAGCTTCTTTTCAGTTTTTATCTTAGGATATTTCCTTTTTCACCATAGACCTCTATGGGATTCCAAATATCACTTTGCAAATTCCACAAGAACAGTCTTAGCAAAAGGCTACTTGAGGGGAAAGCTGTAATTCTGTGAGATGAATTAACAGAACCGAAAGCAGTTTCACAGACAGCTTCTTTCCAGTTGTTAACTGATGATATTTCCTTTTTTACCTTAGCCCTCTATGGGCTTCCATATATCACTTTGCATATTCCTCAAGAACAGTCTTAGCGAAAGTCTTCCTGAGGGGAAAGCTATAACTCTGTGAGATGAATTAACAGAACACAAAGCAGTTTCTCAGAAAGCTTCTTTCCAGTTTTTAACTGAAGATATTTCCTTTTTCACGCTAGCCCTCAATGGGCTTCCAAATACCACTTTGCGAATGCCACAAGAACAGCCTTAGCAAAAGGCTACTTGAGGGGAAAGCTGTAACTCTGTGAAACGAATTAACAAAACAAAAAGCAGTGTCTCAGAAAGCTTCCTTTCAGTTTTTATCTTAGAATATTTCCTTTTTCACCATTGTCCTCTATGGGCTTCCAAATATCACTTTGATATTCCTCAAGAACAGTCTTAGCGAAAGTCTTCCTGAGGGGAAAGCTATAACTCTGTGAGATGAATTAACAGAACACAAAGCAGTTTCTCAGAAAGCTTCTTTCCAGTTTTTAACTGAAGATATTTCCTTTTTCACGCTAGCCCTCAATGGGCTTCCAAATACCACTTTGCGAATGCCACAAGAACAGCCTTAGCAAAATGCTACTTGAGGGGAAAGCTGTAACTCTGTGAAATGAATTAACAAAACAAAAAGCAGTGTCTCAGAAAGCTTCTTTTCAGTTTTTATCTTAGAATATTTCCTTTTTCACCATTGTCCTCTATGGGCTTCCAAATGTCACTTTGCAAATTCCACAAGAACAGTCTTAGCGAAAGGCTTCTTGATTGGAAAGCTGTTACTCTGTGAAATGAATTAACAGATCACAAAACAGTTTCTTAGAAAGCCTCTTTCCAGTTTTTAACCGAAGATATTTCCTTTTTCAACATAGACCTGTATGGGCTTCCATATATCACCTTGCAAATTCCACAAGAACTGTCTTAGTTAATGGCTTCTTGAGGGGAAAGCTGCAACTCTGTGAGATGAATTAACAGAACACAAAGTAGCTTCTCAGAAATCTTCTTTGCAGTTTTCAACTAAAGATATTCTCATTTTCACCATAGCCCTCTATGGGCTTCCAATCATCACTTTACAAATTCCACAAGAACAGTCTTAGGGAAAGGCTTCTTCAGGTGGAAGGTGTAACTCTGTGAGATGAATTAACAGAACACAAAACAGATTCTCAGAAGTCTTCTTTCCAGTTTTTAAATGAAGATATTTATTTTTTCACCGTAGCACACTATGGGCTTCGAAATCTCACTTTTCATTTCCACAAGAAGAGTATTAGTGAACGGCTTCTTGAAGGGAAAGCTGTAACTGTGTGAGATGAATTAACAGAACACAAACCAGTTTCTCAGAAAGCTTCTTTACAGTGTTTACTGGTCGATATTTCTTTTTCACCATAGAACTCTCTGGGCTTCCAAATATCACTTTGCAAATTCCACAAGAACAGTCTTAGCGAAAGGCTTTTTGAGGGGAAAGCTGTAACTCTGGGAGATGAATTAACAGAACACAAAGCAGTTTCTCTGAAAGCTTCTTTTCAATTTTTATCTTAAGACATTTCCTTTTTCACCATAGGCCTCTAAGGGCTTCCAAATAACACTTTGCAAATTAGACAAGAACAGTCTTAGCGAAAGGCTTCTTGAGGGGAAAGCTGTAACTTTGTGAGATGAATTTACAGAACACAAAGCAGTCTCTCAGAAAGCTTCATTCCAGTTTTCAACTGAAGATAATTTCTTTTCCACCATGGCACATTATGGACTTACAAATATCACTTTGCAAATTCCAAAGAACAGTCTTTGCCAAAGGCTTCTTGAGTGGAAAAGTGTAACACAGTGTGATGAATAAACAGAGCACAAAGCAGTCTCTCAGAAAGTTTCTTTCCCGTTTTTCACTGAACATATTTCCTTTTTCACCATAGCCCTCTATGGGCTTCCAAATATCACTTGGCAAATCCCGCAAGAAGAGCCTTAGGAAAGGATTCTTGGGAAAGCTGTAACTCTGTGAGATGAATTAACAGAACACAAGTCAGTTTCTCATAAAGCTTCTTTCCAGTTTTTAACGGAAACTATTTCCTTTTCCACAATAGCCCTCTATGGGCTTCCTAATATCACTTTCAAATTTTCACAAGAACAGTCTTAGTGAACGGCTCCTTGAGTGGAAAGCTGTAACTCTGAGTGATGAATTAACAGAACACAAGGCAAATTTCACAAGAACAGTCATAGTGAACGGCTTCTTGAAGGGCAAGGTGTAACTCTGTTAGATGAACTAACAGAACACAAAGTAGTTTCTCAGATAGCTTCTTTTCAGTTTTTAACTGAAGATATTTCCTTTTTCACCATAGCCCTCTATGGGCTTCCAAATATCACTTCCCAAATTGAACAAGAACAGTCTTAGCGAAAGGCTTCTTGCAGGGAAAGCTGTAACTCTGTGAGATGAATTAAAAGAACACAAAGCAGTTTCGCAGAAAGCTTCTTTCCAGTTTTTAACTGAAGATATTTCCTTTTTTATCATAGACCTCTTTGGGCTTTCAAATATCACTTTGCAAATTCCACAAGAACAGTCTTAACGAAAGGATTCTTGAGGGGAAAGGTGTAACTCTGTGAGATGAATTAACAGAACACAAAGCACTTTCTCAGAAATCTTCTTTCTAGTTTTTAACGGAAGATATTTTTTTTTCACCAAATCCCCCTATGGTCTTCCAAATATCACTTTGTAAATTCCACAAGAACAGACTTAGCGAAAGGCTTCCTGAGGTGAAAGCTGTTACTCTGTGAGATGAATTAACAGAACACAAACATTTTCTCAGAAATCTTCTTTCCAGGTTTCAAATGAAGATATTTCCTTCTTCACCATAGCTATCTATCGGTTTCCAAATATCACCTTACAAATTCCACAAAGCATTCTTAGCGAAAGGCTTCTTGAGGGGAAAGCTGTAACTCTGTGAGATGAATTAACAGAACGCAAAGCAGTTTTTCAGAGAGCTTCTTTCCAGTTTTTAGCGGAAGATATTTCTTTTTCACGATAGAACACTCTGGGCTTATAAATATCACTTTGCAAATTCCACAAAACATTCTTAGCGAAAGGCTTCTTGGGGAGAAAGCTGTAACTCTGTGAGATGAATTAACAGAACACAAAGCAGTTTCTCAGAAAGCTTCTTTCCAGTTTTTAACGGAAGATATTTCCTTTTTCACCATAGCCCTCGAAGGGCTTCCAAATATCACTTTGCAAACTCCCCAAGAACAGTCTTAGCGAATGGCATCCTGTGGAGAAAGATTTAACTCTGTGAGATGAATTAACAGAACAAAAAGCAGTTTCTCAGAAAGCTTCTTTCCAATTTTTAACTGAAGATATTTCCTTTTTCACCATAGTCATCTATGGGCTTCGAAATATCACTTTGTAAATTCCACAAAAATATTCGTAGTGAAAGACTTCTTGAAGGGTAAGCTGTAACTCTGTGAGATAAATTAACAGAACACAAAGCAGTTTCTCAAAATGCATCGTTCTAGTTTTTAACTGAAGATATTTCCTTTTTCCCCATAACCCTCTATGGTCTTCCAAATATCACTTTGCAAATTCCACAAAACAGTCTTACCGAAAGGCTTCTTGGGGAGAAAGCTGTAACTCTGTGAGATGAATTAACAGAACACAAAGCAGTTTCTCAGAAAGCTCCTTTCCAGTTTTTAACGGAAGATATTTCCTTTTTCACCATAGACATCTATGGGCTTCCCAATATCACTTTGCAAATTCCACAAGAACAGTCTTAGTGAAAGGCTTCTTGAAGGAAAAGCTGTAACTTTGTGAGATGAATTAACTGAACACAAAGCAGTTTCTCAGAAATCTACTTTGCAGTTTTTAACTCAAGATATTTCCTTTTTCACAATACACCTCTATGGGCTTCCAATTATCACTTTCCAAATTCCACAAGAACAATCTTCGCGAAAGGCTTCCTCAGGGGAGGATGTAAGTCTGTGAGATGAATTAACACAACACAAAGCAGTTTCTCAGAAAGCTTCTTTCCAGTTTTTAACGGAAGATATTTCCTTTTTCACCATAGCCCTCTATGGGCTTCCAAATATCACTTTGCAAATTCCACAAGAGCAGTCTTAGCGAAAGGCTTCTTGAGGGGAAAGCTGTAACTCTGTGAGATGAATTAACAGAACAAAAAGCAATTTCTCAGAAAGCTTCTTTTCAGTTTTTAACTTAGGATATTTTCTTTTCCTCCATAGCCCTCTATAGGCTTCCAAATATCACTTTGCAAATTCCACAAGAACAGTCTTAGCAAAACGCTTCTTGTGGGGAAAGCTGTAACTCTGTGAGATGAATTAACAGAAGACAAACCAGTTTCTCAGAAAGTTTCTTTTCAGTTTTTATCTTGGGATATTTCCTTTTTCACCATGGCCCTCTATGGGCTTTCAAATAACACCTTGCAAATTCCACAAGAACCGTCTTAGCGAAAAAGTTCTTGAAGGGAAAACTGTAACTCTCTGAGATGAATGAACAAAACAGAAAGCAGTTTCTCAGAAAGCTTCTTTCCATTTCTTAAATGAAGATATTTCCTTTTTCACCATAGCCCTCTAGGGGCTTCCAAATATCTCTTTGCAAATTGCACAAGAAAAGTCTTAGCGAAAGGCTTCTTGAGGGGAATGCTGTAACTCTGTGAGATGAATTAACAGAACACAAAGCAGTTTCTCAGAAAGCTTCTTTACAGTTTTAAACGGAAGGTATTTCCGTTTTCACCAGAACCCTCTATGGGCTTCCAAATACCACTTTGCAAATTCCACAAAAACAGTCTTAGCGAAAGTCTTCTGGAGGGGAAAGCTGTAACTCTGTGAGATGAATTAACAGAAAACAAATCAGTTTCTCAGAAAGCTTCTTTGCATTTTTTAACGGAAGAAATTTCAATTTCACCATAGCCCTCAAGGGGCTTCCAAATATCACTTTCCAAATTCCACAAGAACTGTCTTAGTGAAAGGCTTCTCGAGGGGAAAGCTGTAACTCTGTGAAATGAATTAACAGAACACAAAGCAGTTTCTCAGAAAACTTCTTTCCAGTTTTTATCTTAGGATATTTCCTTTTTCACCACAGCCCTCTAAGGGCTTGCAAATATCGCTTTGCAAATACCAAAAGTCCAGTCTTATCGAAAGGCTTCTTAAGGGGAAAGCTGTAACTCTGTGAGATGAACTAACAGAACACAAAGCAGTTTCTCAGAAAGCTTCTTTCCAGCTTTTAACTGAAGATATTTCATTTTTCACCATAGCCCTCGAGCGGCTTCCAAATTACACTTTGCAAATTCCACAAGAGCAGTCTTAGCGAAAGGCTTCTTGAGGGGAAAGCTGTAACTCTCTGAGATGTATCAACAGAAAATAAAGCAGTTTATCAGAAAGCTTCTTTTCAGTTTTTAACGTAGGATATTTTCTTTTCCTCCCTAGCCCTCTATAGGCTTCCAAATATCACTTTGCAAATTCCACAAGAACAGTCCTAGTGAAACGTTTCTTGTGGAGAAAGCTGTAACTCTGTGAGATGAATTATCAGAAGACAAAGCAGTTTCTCAGAAAGTTTCGTTTCAGTTTTTATCTTTGGATATTTCCTTTTTCACCATGGCCCTCTATGGGCTTTCAAATAACACCTTGCAAATTCCGAGAGAACAGTCTTAGAGGAAGGTTTCTTGAGGGGAAAGCTGTAACTCTGTGAGATGAATTAACAGAACACAATGCATTTTCTCAGAAAGCTTCTTTCCAGTTTTTAATGGAAGATATTTTCTTTTTCACCATAGCCCTCTATGGGCTTCCAAATACACTTTGCAAATTCGACAAGAACAGTCTTAGATAAAGGCTTTTTGGGGGGAAAGCTGTAACTCTGTGAGATGAATTAAGAGAACACGAAGCAGTTTCTCAGAAAGCTTCTTTCAAGTTTTTAACGGAAGATATTTCCTATTTCACCATAGTCCCCTATGGGCTTCTAAATATCACTTTCTAAATTACACAAGAACAGTCTTAGCAAAAGGCTTCTTGAGGGGAAAGCTGTAACTCTGTGAGATCAATTAAGAGAGCACAAAGCAGTTTCTCCGAAAGCTTCTTTCCAGTTTTTAATAAAAGATATTTCCTTTTTCACGCTAGCCCTCTTTGGTCGTCCAAATATCACTTTGCAAATTCCACAAGAACAGACTTAGCGAAAGGCTTCCTGAGTGGAATGCTATAACTCTGTGAGATGAATTAAGAGGACACAAGGCAGTTTCTCAAAAAGCTGCTTTCCAGTTTTTAACGGAAGATATTTCCGTTTTCACCAAAGCCCTCTTTGGGCTACGAAATATCACCTTGCAAATTCCACAAGAACACTCTTAGCCAAAGGCTTCTTGAGGGGAAAGCTGTAACTCTGTGAGATGAAATAACAGAACACAAAGCAGTTTCTAACAAAGCTTCTTTCAAGTTTTTAACTGAAGATATTTCCTTTTTCACCATAGACATCTATGGGCTTCTAAATATCACTTTGCAAATTCCACAAGAACAGTCTTAACGAAAGGCTTCCTGTGGGGAAAGCTGTAAGTCTGTGAGATTAATTAACAGAACACAAAGTAGTTTCTCAGAAAGCTTCTTTTCAGTTTTTATCTTAGGATATTTCCTTTTTCACCATAGCCCTCTATGGGCTCCCAAATATCACTTTGCAAATTCCAAAGAAGAGTTTTAGCGAAAGGCTTCTTGAGGGGAAAGCTGTAATCAGAAAGCTTCTTTCCAGTTTTTAAGGGAAGATATTTCCTTTTTCACCATAGCCCTCTATGGGCTTCCATGTATCACTTTTCAAATTCCACAAGAACTGTCTTAGCGAAAGGCTTCTTGAGGGTAAAGCTGTAATTCTGTGAGATGAATTAACAGAAAACAAAGCAGTTTCTCAGAAAGCTTCTTTCCAGTTTTAAACGGAAGATATTTCCTTTTTTACCAAAGCCCTCTATGGGCTTCCAAATATTACTTTGCAAATTCCACAAGAACAATGTTAGCGAAAGGCTTCTTGAGCTTAAAGCTGTAAGTCTGTGAAATGAATTAACAGAACACAAAGCAGTTTCTCAGAAAGCTTCTTTCCAGTTTTTAACTGAAGATATTTCCTTTTTCACCATAGCCCTCTTTGCTCTTCCAAATATCCCTTTGCAAATTCAACAAGAACAGTCTCAGCGAAAGGCTTCTTGCGGGGAAAGCTGTAACTCTGTGAGATGAATTAACAGAACACAAAGCAGTTGATCAGAAAGCTTCTTTCCAGTTTTTAAATTAAGATATTACCTTTTTCACCATAGCCATCTATTGGCTTCCAAATATCACATTGCAAATTCCACAAGAACAATCTTAGCGAGAGGCTTCTTGAGGGGAAAGCTCTAACTCTGTGAGATAAATTAACAGAACAAAAGCAGTTTCTCAGAAACCTTCTTTCCAGTTTTTATCTGAAGATATTTCCTTTTTCACCATAGCCCTCAATGTGCTTCCAAAGATCACTTTGCAAATCCCACAAGAACAGTCTCAACGAAAGGCTTCCTGAGGTGAATGCTGTAATTCTGTGAGATGAATTAACCGAACACAAAGCAGTTCCTCGCAGAGCTTCTTTCCAGTTTTTAACTGAAGAATTTCCTTTTTCAACGTAGCCCTCTATGGGCTTCAAAATATCACTTGGCAAAGTCCACAAGAATAGCCTTAGCGAAAGGCTTCTTGAGGAGAAAGCTGTAACTCTGTGAAATGAATTATCAGAACACAAAGCAGTTTCTCAGAAAGATTGTTTTCAGTTTTTATCTTAGGATATTTCCTTTTTCACCATAGCCCTCTATGAACTTCCAAATATCACATTGCAAATTCTACAAGAACTGTCTTAGCGAAAGGCTTCTTGAGGGGAAAGCTGTAACTCTGTTAGTTGAATTAACAGAACAAAAAGCAGTTCCTCAGAAAGAATCTTTCCAGTTTTTAACAGAAGATATTTCCTTTTTCACCAAAGCCCTCTATGGAGTTCAAATATCACGTTCTAAATTCCACAAGAACAGTCTTAGCGAAACGCTTCTTGAGGGGAAAGCTGTCACCCTGTGAGACGAATTAACAGAACACAAAGCAGTTTCTCAGAAAGCTTATTTTCAGTTTTAATCTAAGGCTATTTCCTCTTCACCATAGACCTCTATGGGCTTCTAAATATCACTTTCGAAATTCCACAGGAACAGTTTTAGGGAAAGGCTTCTTGAGGGGAAAGCTGTAACTCTGTGAGATGAAATTACAGAACACAAAGCAGTTGCTCAGAAAGCTCCTTTGCAGTTTTTAACTGAAGATATTTCCTTTTTCACCACTGCCCTCTAGGGGCGTCCAAATATCACTTTGCAAATTCCACAAGAAAAGACTTAGCGTAAGACTTCTTGAGGGGAAAGCTGCAACTCTGTGACATGAATTAACAGAACACAAAGCAGTTACTCGGAAAGCTTCTTTCCACTTTTTAACGGAAGATATTTCCTTTTTCACTATAGCCCACTATGGGCTTCCAAATATCACTTGGTAAATTCCACAAGAACAGCCTTAGCGAAAGGCTTCTTGAGGGGAAAGCTGTAACGTTGTGACATGAATTATCAGAACACAAAGCCGTTTCTCAGGAAGCTACTTTTCAGTTTTTGTGTTAGGATATTTCCTTTTTCACCATAGCCCTCTCTGGGCCTCTAAATATCACCTTCCAATTTCCACAAGAACACTCTTAGCGAAATCCTTCTTGAAAGAAAAGCTGTAACTCTGTGAGATGAATTAACATAACACAAAACAGTTTCTCAGAAAGCTTCTTTTCAGTTTTTATTTAATTATGTTTCCTTTTTCACCATAGCCCTTTGTGGCCTTCAAATATCTCTTTGCAAATTCCACAAGAACAGTCTTAGCGAAAGGCTTATGGAGGGGAAAGCTGTAACTCTGTGAGATGAATTAGCAAAACACAAAGCAGTTTTTCAGAAATCTTCCTTCCAGTTTTTAATGGAAGATATTTCCTTTTTCACCATAGGCCTCTATGGGCTTCCAAATATCACTTTGCAAATTCCACAAAACGAGCCTTACAGAAAGGCTTCTTGAGAGGAAAGCTGTAACTCGGTGAGATGTATTAACAGAACATACGGCAGTTTCTCAGAAAGTTTCTCTCCAGTTATTAAAGGAAGATATTTCCTTTTTCACCATAGCCTTCAATGGGTTTCCAAATATCACTTTTAAAATTTCACAAGAAAATTCCAAGTGAACGGCTTCTTGAGGGGAAAGCTTTAACTCTGTGAGATGATTTAAGAGAACACAAAGGAGTTTCTCAGAAAGCATCTTTCCAGTTTTTATCTTAAGATATTTCCTTTTTCACCATAGTCCTCTATGGGCTTCTATATATCACTTCCCAAATTGCACAAGAACAGTCTTAGCGAAAGGCTTCTTGTAGGGAAAGCTGCAACTCTCTGAGATGAATTAATAGAACACAAAGCAGTTTCGCAGAAAGCTTCTTTCCAGTTTTTAACGGAAGATATTTTTTTTTCTCCAAAGCCCCATATGGGCTTCCAAATATCACTTTTTAAATTCCACAAGAACAGACTTAGCGAAAGGCTTCTTGAGGGGTAAGCTGTAACTCTGTGGGATGAATTAACAGAACACAAAGCATTTTCTCAGAAATCTTTTTTTCAGTTTTTAACTGAAGATATTTCCTTTTTCACCATAGCCCTTTATCGGCCTCCAAATATCACCTTACAAATTCCACAAAGCATTCTTAGCGAAAGGCTTCTTGAGGGGAAAGCTGTATCTCTGTGAAATGAATTAACAGGACACAAAGCAGTTACTCAGAAAGCTTCTTTCCAGGTTTTAACGGAAGATGTTTCGTTTTTCACCAAAGCCCTCTACGGGCTTCCAAATATCACATTCCAAATTCCACAAGAACAGTCTTAGCGAAAGGCTTCTTGAGGGGAAAGCTGTAACTCTGTGAGATGAATAAAATTAACACAAAGCAGTTTCTCAAAAAGATCCTTTTCAGTTTTTAACTGAAGATATTTCCTTTTTCACCCTAGCCCTTGATGGGCTTCCAAATACCACTTTGCAAATGCCACAAGAATTGCCTTTGCAAAAGGCTTCTTGAGGAGAAAGCTGTAACTCTGTGAAATGAATCTACAGAACACAAATCAGTTTCCCAGAAGGCTTCTTTTCAGTTTTTATCTTAGGATGTTTCCTTTTGCACCATAGACCTCTATCGGCTTCCAAATATCACTTTGCAAATTCCACAAGAACAGTCTTAGCGAAAGTCTTCTTGAGGGGAAAGCTGTAACTCTGTGAGATGAATTAACAAAACACAAAGCAGTTTCTCAGAAAGCCTCTTTCCAGTTTTTAATGGAAGGTATTTCCTTTCTCACCATAGCCTTCTATGAGCTTCCAGATATCACCTTGCAAATTCCACAAGAACTGTCTTAGTGATCGCTTCTTGAGGGGAAAGCTACAACTCCGTGAGATGAATTAAGAGAACACCATGCCGTTTCTCGGAAAGCTTCTTTTCGTTTTTTTCGTAGGATATTTCCTTTTTCACCATAGCCCTCTATGGTCTTCCAAATATCACTTTGCAAATTCCACAAGAACAGCCTTAATGAACGACTTCTTGAGGGGAAAGCTGCAACTCTGTGAGATGAATTAACAGAACACAAAGCAGGTTCTCAGAAAGCTTCTTTTCAGGTTTTATATAGGATATTTCCTTTTTCACCATAGCCCTCTAAGGGCTTTCAAATATCACTTTGAAAATTCCACAAGAACAGTCTTAGGGAGAGGCTTCTTGAAGGGAAAGCTGTAATTCTGTGAGATGAATTTACAGAACACAAAGCAGTTTCTCAGAAAATTTCTTTCCAGTTTTTAACTGAAGATATTTCCTTTTTCACCATAGCCCTGCATGGGCTTCCAAATATCACATTGCAAATTCCAAAAGAACTGTCTTATGGAAAGGCTTCTTGAGGGGAAAGCTGTAACTGTGTGAGACGTATTAACAGAACACAGAGCAGTTTCTCAGAAAGCCTCTTTCCAGTTTTTATCGGAAGTTATTTCCTTTTTCACCATACCGCCTATGGGCCTTCAAATATCACTTTGCAAATTCCACAAGAACAGTCTCAGTGAAAAGCTTCTTGAGGGGAAAGCTGTAACTGTGTGAGATGAATTAACAGAACACAAAGCAGTTTCTCAGAAAGCATCTTTCCAGTTTTTAACGGAAGATGTTTCCTTTTTAACCGTACCCCTCTATGGGCTTCCAAATATCACTTTGCAAATTCCACGAGAACAGACTTAGCGAAAGGCTTCTTGAGGGGAAAGCTGTAAGTCTGTGAGATGAATTACCGAAACACAAAGCAGATTCTCAGAAACCTTCTTTCCAGTTTTTAACGGAAGATGTTTCCTTTTTAACCGTAGCCCTCTATGGGCTTCCAAATATCACTTTGAAAATTCCACGAGCACAGTCTTAGCGAAAGGCTGCTTGAGGCGAAAGCTGTATGTCTGTGAGATGAATTAACAGAACACAATGTAGTTTTTCATAAAGCTTCTTTTCTATATTATCTTAGGATATTTCCTTTTTCACCATAGCCCTCTGTGGGATTCTAAGTATCACTTTCCAATTTCCACAAAAACAGTCTAAGCAAAAGGCTTCTTGAGGGGAAAGATGTTACTCTGTCAGTTGAATTATCAGAACACAAAGCAGTTGGTCAGAAAGCCTCTTTCCAGTTTTTAACGGAAGATATTTCCTTTTTCACCATAGCCCTCTATGAGCTTCCAAATATCACTTTGCAAATTCTACAAGAACAGTCTTAGCGAAAGGCTTCCTGAGGGGAAAGCTGTAACTCTGTGAGATGAATTAACAGAACACAAATCAGTTTCTCAGAAAGCTTCTTTTCATTTTTTAACTGAAGATATTTCCTTTTTCACCATAGACCTCTATGGCCTTCCAATTATATCTTTGCAAATTCCACAAGAAGTCTTAGCGAAAGGCTTCTTGAGGGGAATGCTGTAACACTGTGAGATGAATTTACAGAACACAAAGCGGTTTCTTAGAAAGCTTATTTAGAATTTTTAACGGAAGATATTTCCTTTTTTACCATAGCCCTCTATGGGCTTCCAAATATCACTTTCAAATTCCACAAGAAATGTCTTAGAGAAAGGCTTCTTGAGGGGAAAGCTGTAAGTCTTTGAGATGAATTAACAGGACAGAAAGTAGTTTCTAAGAAAGATTCTTTTCAGTTTTTGTTTTAGGATCTTTCCTTTTCCACCATAGACCTCTAAGGACTTCCAAATATCACTTTCCAAATTCAACAAGAGCAGTCTTAGCGAAAGGCTTCTTGAGGGGAAAGCTGTAACTCTGTGAGATGAATTAACAGAAGACAAAGCATTTTCTCAGAAAGCTTCTTTCCAGTTTTTAACTGAAGTTATTTCCTTTTTCACCAAAGCCCTCTATGGGCTTCCAAATATAACTTTGCAAATTCCACAAGAGCAGTCTTAGCGAAAGGCTTCTTGAGGGGAAAGCTGTAAATCTGTGAGATGAATTAACAGAACACAAAGCAGTTTCTCAGAAAGTTTCTTTTCAGTTTTTATCTTAGGATATTTCCTTTTTCTCCATAGACTTCTATGGGCTTCCAAATATCACTTTACAAATTCCACAAGAATAGTCGTAGCAAAAGTCTTCTTGAGGGGAATGCTCTAACTCTGTGAGATGTACTAACAGAACACAAAGCAGTTTCTCACAAACCTTCTTTCCAGTTTTTAACGGAAGATATTTCCTTTTTCACCATAGCTCTCTACGGGCTTCCAAATATCACTTTGCAAATTCCACAAGAGCAGTCTTAGCGAAAGGCTTCTTGAGGGGAAAGCTGTAAATCTGTGAGATGTACTAACAGAACACAAAGCAGTTTCTCACAAAGCTTCTTTCCAGTTTTTAACGGAAGATATTTCCTTTTTCACCATAGCTCTCTACGGGCTTCCAAATATCACTTTGCAAATTCCACAAGAACAGTCTTAGCGAAAGGCTTCTTGAGGGGAAAGCTGTAACTCTGTGAGATGAATTAACAGAACACAAAGCAGTTTCTCAGGAAGCTTCTTTCCAGTTTTTACAGAAGATGGTTCATTTTAAACCATAGACGTCTACGAGCTTTCAAATATCACTTTGCAATTTCCCCAAGAACAGTATTAGAGAAAGGCTTCTTGAGGGGAAAGCTGTAATCAGAAAGCTTTTTCCGTGTTTTTAACAGAAGATATGTCCTTTTTCACCATAGCCCTCCATGGGCTTCCAAATATCACATTGCAAATTCCACAAGAACAGTCTTAGTGAAACACTTCTTGAGGGGAAATCTGTAAGTCTGCGACATGAATTAACAGAACACAAAGCAGTTTCTCAGAAAGCTTCTGTTCAGTTTTTACCTCAGGATGTTTAATTTTTCACCCTAGCCCTCTATGGGCTTCTACATATCACTTTCCAAATTCCAGAAGAACAGTCTTAGCGAAAGGCTTCTTGAGTGGAAAGCTGTAACTCTGTGAGATGAATTAACAGAACACAAAGCAGTTTCTCAGAAAGCTTCTTTGCAGTTTTTAACTGAAGATATTTCCTTTTTCACCATAGCCCTCTATGGGCTTCCAAATATCACCTTACAAATTCCACAAAACATTCTTAGCGAAAGGCTTCTTGAGGCTAAACTGTAACTCTGTGAAGTGAATTAACAGAACACAAAGCAGTATCTCAGAAAGCTTCTTTCCAGTTTTAACGGAAGATATTTCCTTTTTCACCATAGCCCTCTATATGCTTCAAAATATCACTTTGGAAATTCCACAAGAACCGGCTTAACAAAAGGCATCTTGAGGGGAAAGCTGTAACTCTGTGAAATAAATTAACAGAACACAAAGCAGTTTCTCAGAAAGCTTCTTTTCAGTTTTTATCTTATTATATTTCCTTTTGCACCACTGACCTCTATGGGCTTCCAAATATCACTTTGCAAATTCCACAAAACAGTCTTATCGAAAGGCTTCTTGAGGGGGAAGCTGTAACTCTGTGAGATGAATTAACAGAACACAAACCAGTTTCTCAGAAAGTCTCTTTCCAGTTTTTAACGGAAGATATTTCCATTTTCACGAAAGGCCTCTATGGGCTCCCAGATATCACCTTGCAAATTCCACAAGAACAGTCTTAGTGATCGGCTACTAGAGGGGAAGGCAACAACTGGGTTTGATGAATTAATAGAACACAATGCAGTTTCTGAGAAAGTTTCTTTTCGGTTTTAATTGTACGATATTTCCTTTTTCAGCATAACCCTCTATGGGCTTCCAAATATCACTTGGCAAATTCCACAAGAACAGTCTTAATTAATGGCTTCTTTAGGTGAAAACTGTAACTCTGTGAGATGAATTAACAGAACACAAACAGTTTCTCAGAAAGCTTCTTTTCAGTTTTTATATAGGATATTTCCTTTTTCACCATTGCCCTATTAGGGCTTTCAAATATCACTTTGAAAATTCCACAAGAACAGTCTTAGGGAGAGGCTTCTTGAGGGGAAAGCTGTAACACTGTGAGGTGAATTAACAGAACACAAAGCAGTTTCTCAGAAAGCTTCTTTCCAGTTTTTACTGAAGATATTTCCTTTTTCACCATAGTCCTGCACGGGCTTCCAAATATCACATTGCAAATTCCAAAAGAACTGTCTTCGGGAAAGGCTTCTTGAGGGGAAAGCTGTAACTGTGTTAGACGAATTAAGAGAACACAGAGAAGTTTCTCAGAAAGCCTTTTTCCAGTTTTTAACGGAAGATATTTCCTTTTCACCATAGCCCTCTATGGGCTTCAAAATATCACTTTGCAAACTCCACAAGAACAGTCTTAGCGAAAGGCTACTTAGGGGAAAGTGGTAACTCTGTGAGATGAGTTGACAGAACACAAAGCAGTTTCTCAGAAAGCCTCTTTCCAGTTTTTATCGGAAGTTATTTCCTTTTTCATCATACCCCAATGGGCCTCCAAATATCACTTTGCAAATTCCACAGGAACAGTTTCAGCGAAAGGCTTCTTGAGGTGAAAGCTATAATTGTGTGAGATGAATTAAGAGAACACAAAGGAGTTTCTCAGAAAGCTTCTTTCCAGTTTTTAACGGATGATGTTTCCTTTTTAACCGTAGCGCTCTATGAGCTTCCAAATATCACTTTGCAAATTCAACGAGAACAGTGTTAGCGAAAGGCTTCTTGAGGGGAAAGCTGCAAGTCTGTGAGATGAATTAACAGAACAAAATGTAGTGTTTCAGAAAGTGTCTTTTCAGTTTTTTCTTAGGATATTTCCTTTTTCACCATAGCCCTCTATGGGCTTCCAAATATCACTTTGCAAATTCCACAAGAACAGTGTTAGCGAAAGGATTCCTGAGGGGAATGCTGTAACTCAGTGAGATGAATTTACAGAACACAAAGCAGTTTCTCAGAAAGCTTCTTTAGAATTTTTAACGGAAGATATTTCCTTTTTCACCATTGCCCTCTATGGGCTTCCAAATATCACTTTGCAAATTCCACAAGAAAAGGCTTAGCGAAAGGCTTCTGGAGGGGAAACTGTAACTCTGTGAGATGAATTAACAGAACACAAAGTAGTTTCTCAGAAAGCCTCTTTCCAGTTTTTATCGGAGGTTACATCCTTTTTCACAATAGCCCCCTGTGGGCTTCCAAATACCACTTTTCAAATTCCACAAGAACAGTCTTAGTGAAAGGCTTCTTGAGGGGAAACCTGTAAGTCTGTGACATGAATTAACAGAACACAATGTGGTTTTTCAGAAAGTTTCTTTTCAGTTTTTTTCTTAGGATATTTCCTTTTTCACCATTGCCCTATATGGTCTTCCAAATATCACATTGCAAATTCCACAAAAACAGTCATAGCAAAAGGATTCTTGAGGGGAAAGCTGAAACTCTGTGAGTTGAATTAGCAGAACACAAAGCAACTGCTCAGAAAGCCTCTTTCCAATTTTTAACGGAAGATATTTCCTTTTTCACCATAGCCCTCTAGGGGTTTCGTAATATCACTTTTCAAATTACAGAAGAACAGTCTTAGCGAAAGGTTTCTTCAGGGGAAAGCTGTAAGTCTGTGAAATGAATTAACAGAACACAAAGCAGTTTCTCAGAAAGCTTCTTTCCAGTTTTTAACTACAGATATTTCCTTTTTTACCAGAGCCCTCTATGGACTTCCAAATATCACTTCGCAAATTCCACAAGAACAGTCTAGCAAAAGGCTTCTTGAGGGAAAAGCTGTAAGTCTGTGAGGTGAATTAACAGAAAACAAAAGAGTTTCTCAGAAAGCCTCTTTCCAGTTTTTAACGGAAGATATTTCCTTTTTCACCTTAGCCATCTATGGGCTTCCAAATATCGCTTTGAAAATTCCACAAGAACTGTCTTACGGAGAGGCTTGTTGAGGTTAAAGCTGTAACTCTGTGAGATGAGTTAACAGAACACCAATCAGTTTCTCAGAAAGCCTCTTTCCACTTTTCAACGTAAGATACTTCCTTTTAAACCATAGCCCTCTATGGGCTTCCAAATATCACTTAGAAAATTCCACAAGAACAGTCTTAGGGAGAGGCTTCTTGAGGAGAAAGCTGTAACTAGGTGAGAATAATTAACAGAACACAAAGCAGTTTCTCAGAAAATTTCTATATAGTTTTTAACTGAAGATATTTCCTTTTTCACCATATCCCTGTATGGGCTTCCAAATATCACTCTGCAAATTCCACAAGAACAGTCTTAGGGAAAGGATTCTTGAGGGGAAAGCTGTAACTGTGTGAGATGAATTAAAAGTACACAAACCAGTTTCTCAGAAATCCTCTTTCCAATTTTTAACGGAAAATATTTCCTTTTTCACCATAGCACACTATGGGCTTCCAAATATCACTTTGCAAATTCCACAAGAACAGTCTTAGCGAAAGGCTTCTGTATGGGACAGCTCTAAGTCTGTGACATGAATTAACAGAGCACAATGTAGTTTCTCAGAAAGATTCTTTTCAGTTTTTGTCTTAGGATATTTTTTTTTTCACCATAGCCCTCTATGGGCTTCTACGTATTCCTTTCCAATTTCCACAAAAACTGTCTTAAGGAAAGGCTTCTTGAGGGGAAAGGTGTAACTCTGTGAGTTGAATTAAGAGAACACAAAGGAGTTTCTCAGAATGCCTCTTTCCAGTTTTTAACGGTAGATATTTCCTTTTTCACCGTAGCCCTCTATGGGCTTCCAAATATCACTTTGCAAATTCTACAAAAACTGTCTTAGCGAAAGGCTACTTGAGAGGAAAGCTGTAACACTGTGAGATGAAATAACAGAACACAAAGCAGTTTCTCAGAAGGCCTCTTTCCAGTTTTTAATGGAAGATATTTCCTTCTTCACCATAGCCCTCTAAGGTCTTCCCAATATCGCTTTGCAAATAACACAAGAACAGTCTTAGCGAAAGGCTTCTTGAGCGGAAAGCTGTAACTCTGTGAGATGAAGTAACAGAACACAAAGCAGTTTCTCAGAAAGCTTCTTTTCAGTTTTTATCTTAGGTATTTCCTTTTCCACCATAGAGCTCTATGGGCTTCAAAATATCACTTTGCAAATTCCACAAGAACAGTCTTAGCGAAAGGGTCCTGGAGGGTAAAGCTGTAAATCTGTGAGATGAATTAACAGAACACAAAGCAGTTTCTCAGAAAGCTTCTCTCCAGTTTTTTACCGAAGATATGTCCTTTTTCACCATAGCCCTCTATGGGCTTCCAAATATCACTTTGCAAATTCCACAGGAACAGTCTTAGCCAAAGACTTCATGAGGGGAAAGCTGTAATTTTGTGAGATGAATTAACAGAACACAAAGCAGTCTCTCAGAAAGCTTCTATCCACCTTTTAACGGAAGATATTTCCTTTTTCACCGTAGCCCTCTATTGGCAACTAAATATCACTTTCAAAATTCCACATGAACAGTCTATCGAAAGACTTCTTGAGGGGAAAGCTGTAACTCTGTGAGATGAGTTAACAGAACACAAAGCAGTTTATCAGAAATCTTCTTTCCAGTTTTTAAGGGAAGGTATCTCCTTTTTCACCATGGACCTCTATGGGCTACTACATATCACTTTCCCAATTCCACAAGAACAGTCTTAGTGAAAGGCTTCTTGAGTGGAGAGCTGTAACTCTGTGACAAGAAATAACAGAACAGAAAGCAGTTTCTCAGAAATCTTCTTTCCAGTTTTTAACGGAAGATATTTCCTTTTTCACCGTAGGCCTCTTTGGGCTTATAAATATCACTTTCCAAATTCCACATAAACAGTCTTAGCGAAAGGCTTCCTGATGGGAAAGCTGTAACTCTGTGAGATGAATTAACAGAACACCAAGCAGTTTCTCAGAAAACTTCTTTTCAGTTTTTATCTTTGGTTATTTCCTTTTTCACCTTAGCCCTCTATGGGCTTGAAAATATCACTATGAAAATTCCACAAGAACAGTCTTAGCGAAAGGCTTCTTGAGGTGAAAACAGTAACTCTGTGAGATGAATTAACACAACACAAAGCAATTTCTCAGAATTCTTCTTTACAGTTTTTAATGGAAGATATTTCCTTTTTCACCATAGACCTCTATGGGCTTCCAAATATCACTTTGCCATTTCCACAAGAAGAATCCTAGCGAAAGGCTTCTTGAGAGGAAAGCAGTAACTGTGAGATGAATTAACAGAACACAAAGCAGTTTCTCAGAAAGCTTCTTTCCAGTTTTTAAGGGAAGATTTTCCTTTTTCACCATAACCCTCTATGGGCTTCCAAATATCACTTTACAAATTCCACAAGAAGAGTCTTAGCGAAAGGCTTTTTGAGAGGAACGCAGAATCTCTGTGACGTGAATTAACAGAACAGAAAGAAATTTATCAGAAAGCTGCTTTCCAGTTTTTAACGGAAGATATTTCCTTTTTCACCGTAGCCCTCTATGGGCTTCCAAATATCACTTTCCAAATTCCTCAAGATGAGTCTTCACGAAAGGCTTCTTCAGGGGAAAGCTGTAACTCTGTGAGATGAATTAACAGAACACAAAGTAGTTTCTCAGAATGCTTCTTTTCAGTTTTTAATTAGGATATTTCCTTTTTCACCTTAATGCACTTTGGGCTTGAAAATATCACTATGAAAATTCCACACGAACTGTCTTAGCGAAAGGCTTCTTGAGGTGAAAGCAGTGACTCTGTGAGATGAATTAACGGAACACAAATCAGTTTCTCAGAAAGCTTCTTTCCAATTTTTAACGGAAGATATTTCCTTTTTAACCATAGCCCTCTATGGAATTCCAAATATCACTTCGCAAATTCCACAAGAACAGTCTTCACGAAAGGCTTCTTGAGCGTAAAGCTGTAACTCTGTGAGATGAATTAACAGAGGACAAAGCAGTTTCTCAGAAAGCTTCTTTCCAGTTTTTAACGGAAGATATTTCCTTTTTCCCCATAGCCCTCCATGGGCTTGCAAAAATCACCTTGCAAATTCCACATGAACAGACTTTCTGAAAGTCTTCTTGAAGGGAATGCTGTAACTCTGTTAGATGAGTTAACAGAACACAAAGCAGTTTATCTGAAAGCTTCTTTCCAGTTTTAAATAGAAGATATTTCCTTTTTCACCATAGCCCTCTACGGGCTTCCAAATATCACTTTGCAAATACCACAAGAACAGTCTTAGCGAGAGTTGAAGTCACTCGAAGCCAATTCGAGCCTGTCTGAGCCAGTCTGGTCCGGTTTGACCCGGTCTAATCAGGTCAAATCCGGTTTGGGCCTTTGAAAACCGGTTTTAGCCGTTCTGGAGTGGTTTGAGATGGTCAAAACCGGTTTGAGCTGGTCAAAACAGGATTGAGCCAGTCTAAACCAGTTTGAACCTGTCTGGTCTGGTTTGAGCCGGTCAAAGCCGATTTGAGCCGGTCTGGCCCGGTTTTAGGCGGTCTGTGCCACTCTCGTCTTGTTTGATCTGGTTTCAGCCGGTCTGGGCCTGTCTGGGACAGTTCAATCCGGTGTGAGCCAGTCTGGTCCGGTTTGATCTGTTGTCATCCGGTCAAAACCGGTTTGAACCGCTCTGGTCCGTATTGAGCCGGTCTGGTCTGGTTTGAGCCGGTCTAAACCGGCTCAGGTCGGTCAAAACCGGTTTGAGCCCGTCTGGTCTGGTTTGAGCCAGTCAAAACTGGTTTGTGTCCCGGTTTCAGCCGGTCTGGGCCGGTCTGATCCGGTTTGATATCGTTTCAGCTGGTCTGGGTCAGTCGAGTCCGGTTTGATCCGGTCAAAACCGCTTTTAGCCCATCAAAACCGGTTTGAAACGGTATGATCTGGTTTGAGCCAGTCTGCTCTGGTTTCAGCCGGTCAAAACAGTTTCGAGCCAGTCCAAACCGCTTTGAGCCGGTCTGGTCTGGTTTGAACCCGTCAAAACCGGTTTGTGGCCCAGTTTTAGGCATTCTGGACCGGTCTGGTCCAGTTTGATCCGATTTTAGCTGGTCTCGGCCCGTCTGATTCGGTTTTATCCGGCCTCATCCGGTCAAACCCGGTTTTATCCGGTCAAAACCGGTTTCAGCCTCTCTGGTGTGGTTTGAGCAGTTCAAAACCGGTTTGACCCGGTAAAAACAGGTTTGAGCTGGTCTGGTCTGGTTTGAGCCGGTCTGGTCTGGTTTGAGCTGGTCAAAACCAGTTTGAGCCGGTTTGGTCTGGTTGAAGCCAGCCAAAATCGATTCGAGCCTGTCTGAGCCGGTCTGGTCCAGTTCGATCCGGTCTAATCAGATCAAAACCGGTTTGAGCCAGTGAAAACCAGTTTTAGCCGGTCTGGAGTGGTTTGAGCCGGTCAAAACCGGATTGAGCCAGTCAAACCCGGTTTGAACCGGTCTGGTCTTGATTGAGCCGTTCAAAACCGGCTCAGGTCGATCAAAATCGGTTTGAGTCGGTCTGCCCTGGTTTGAACAGGTCAAAACCGGTTTGTGGCCCAGTTTTAGGCAGTCTGGGCCGGTTGGGTATGGTTTGATCCGATTTTAGCCGGTCAGGGTCCGTCTGATTCGGTTTGATCCGGTCTCATCCGGTCAAACCTGGTTTTAGCCGGTCAAAACCGGTTTTAGCCGGTCTGGTGTGGTTTGAGCCGGTCAAAACCGGTTAGAGCCGTTCAAAACCGGTTTGTGATGATGAAAACCGGATTGAACCGGTCTGGGCTGGTTGAGCTGGTCTAATCAGGTCAAAACCGGTTTAGGCAGGAAAAAACAGGTTTTACCCAGTCTGGAGTGGTTTGAGCTGGTCAAAACCGGTTTCAGGCGGTCAAAACCAAATTGAGGCAGTCAAAACCGGTTTGAACCGGTCTGGTCTGGTTTGAGCCAGTCAAAACCGGCTCAGGTCGGTCAAAAACGGTTTGAACCGGTCTGGTCTGGTTTGAGCCAGTCAAAACTGGCTCAGGTCCGTCAAAAACGGTTTGAGCCTGTCTGGCCTGGCTTGAACCGGTCAAAACCGGTTTGTGGCCCAGCTTTAGCAGTCTGGGGCGGTCGGGTACGGTTTGATCGGATTGTAGCCGGTCTGGGCCAATCTGATTCGGTTTCATCCGGTCTCATCCGGTGAAACCCGGTTTTAGCCGGTCAAAACCGGTTTTACCCGGACTGGAGTGGTTTGAGCCGGTCAAAACCGGTTTCAGCTGGTCAAAACCGAATTGAGGCTGTCAAAACTGGTTTGAACAGGTCTGGTCTGGTTTGAGCCGGTCAAAACCGGCTCAGGTCCGTCAAAATCGGTTTGAGCCTATCTGGTCTGTTTTCAGCCGGTCAAAACCGCTTTGTGGCCTGCTTTCAGCCGGTCTGGGCCGGTCTGGTCCTGTTTGATCCGCTTTCAGCTCATCTGGGCCGGTAGAGTCTGGTTTGATCCGGTCAAAACCGGTTTGAGCTGGTCAAAACCGGTTTCAGCCGGTCAAAACCGGATTGAGGCAGTCAAAACCGGTTTGAACCGGTCTGGTCTGGTTGGAGCCGGTCAAAACCGGCTCAGGACTGTCAAAACCGGTTTGAGCCGGTCTGCTCTGGTTTGCACCAGTCAAAACCGGTTTGTGGCCCAGTTTTAGGCGGTCTGGGCTGGTCTGTTCTGGTTTGATGCCAATTTAGCCGGTCTGGGCTGGTCTGATTCGGTTTGATCTGGTCTCATCCGGTCAAAACCGGTTTTAGCCAGTCAAAACCGGTTTCAGCCGGTCTGGTGTGGTTTGAGCAGGTCAAAACCGGTTTGAGCCAGTCTGCTCTGGTTTGAGCCGGTCTGGTCTGGTTTGAGCTGGTCAAAACAGGTTCGAGCCAGTGAAAACTGGATTGAGCCGGTTTGGTCTGGTTGAAGTCAGTCGAAACCAATTCGAGCCTGTCTGAGCAGGTCTGGTCCGGTTTGACCCGGTCTAATCAGGTCAAAACCAGTTTGGGCCGTTGAAAACCGGTTTTAGCTGGTCTGAGGTGGTTTGAGCTGGTCAAAACCGGTTTGAGCCGGTTAAAAGCGGATTGAGCCAGTCTAAACCAGTTTGAACCTGTCTGGTCTGGTTTGAGCCGGTCAAAGCTGATTTGAGACGGTCTGGCCCGGTTTTAGCCGGTCTGTGCTGCTCTCGTCTGGTTTGATCCGGTTTCAGCCGGTCTGGGCTTGTCTGGGCCAGTTCAATCCGGTGTGAGCCAGTCTGGTCCGGTTTGATCCGTTGTCATGCGGTTCAAAACCGGTTTGAACCGCTCTGGTCGGGATTGAGCCGGTCTGGTCTGGTTTGAGCCGGTCTAAACTGGCTCAGGTCGGTCAAAACCGGTTTGAGCCGGTCTGGCCTGGTTTGAGCCAGTCAAAACCGGTTTGTGTTCCAGTTTCAGCCTGTCTGGGCCGGTCTCCTCCGGTTTGATCTCGTTTCAGCTGGTCTGGGTCGGTCGAGTCCGGTTTGATCCGGTCAAAACCGCTTTGACCCGGTCAAAACCGGTTTGAAACGGTATAATATGGTTTGAGCCGGTCTGCTCTGGTTTGAGCCGGTCAAAACCAGTTCGAGCCGGTCAAAACCACTTTGAGCCGGTCTGGTCTGGTTTGAACCGGTCAAAACCGGTTTGTGGCCCAGTTTTAGGCATTCTGGGCCGTTCTGGTCCGGTTTGATCCGATTTTAGAAGGTTTCGGCCCGTCTGATTCGGTTTGATCCGGCCTCATCCAGTCAAAACCGGTTTTAGCCGGTCAAAACCGGTTTCAGCCTGTCTGGTGTGGTTTGAGCAGTTCAAAACCGGTTTGACCCGGTCAAAACAGGTTTGAGCCGGTCTGGTCTGGTTTGAGCCGGTTTGATCAGGTTGAAGCCAGTCAAAACCGATTCGAGCCTGTCTGAGCCGGTCTGGTACGGTTTGATCCAGTCTAATCAGATCAAAACCGGTTTGAGCCAGTGAAAACCGATTTTAGCCGGTCTGGAGTGGTTTGAGCCGGTCAAAACCGGATTGAGCCAGTCAAAACCGGTTTGAGCCGGTCTGGTCTGGTTTCAGACGGTGAAAACCGCCTCAGGTCGCTCAAAATCGGTTTGAGCCGGTGTGGCCTGGCTTGAACCGGTCAAAACCGGTTTGTGGCCCAGCTTCAGGCAGACTGGGGCGGTCGGGTATGGTTTGATCGGATTGTAGCGGGTCTGGGCCAGTCTGATTCGGTTTGAACCGGTCTCATCCGGTCAAACCCGGTTTTAGCACGTCAAAACCGGTTTCAGCCGGTCTGGTGTGGTTCGAGCCGGTGAAAACCGGCTCAGGTCGGTCAAAACCGCTTTGAGTCGGTCAAAACCGGTTCGAGCCGTTCAAAACCAGTTTGTGCCAGTCAAAACCGCATTGAACCGGTCTGGTCCGGTTTGAGCAGGTCTAATCAGGTCAAAACCGGTTTAAGCCGCTGAAAACACGTTTTACCCGGTCTGTAGTGGTTTGAGCCGGTCAAAACCGGTTTCAGCCGTTCAAAACCGGATTGAGGCAGTCAAAACCGGTTTGAACCGGTGTGGTCTGGTTTGGACTGGTCAAAACTGGCTCAGTTCGGTCAAAACCGGTTTGAGCCGGTCTGGTCTGGTTTGCACCGGTCAAAACCGGTTTGTGGCCCAGTTTTAGGCGGTCTGGGCCGGTCTGTTCCGGTTTGATGCGATTTTAGCCGGTCTGGGCCTGTCTGATTCGGTTTGATCTGGTCTCATCCGGTCAAAACCGGTTTTAGCCAGTCAAAACCGGTTTCAGCCGGTCTGGTGTGGTGTGAGCAGTTCAAAACCGGTTTGAGCCGGTTTGGTCTGGTTGAAGCCAGTCAAAACCGATTTTAGCCTTCTGAGCCGGTCTGGTCCGGTTTGATCCGGTCTAATCAGATCAAAACCGGTTTGAGCCAGTGAAAACCGGTTTTAGCCGGTCTGGAGTGGTTTGAGCCGGTCAAAACCGGATTGAGCCATTCAAAACCGGTTTGAAACGGTCTGGTCTTGATTGAGCCAGTCAAAACCGGCTCAGGTCGATCAAAATCGGTTTGAGCCGGTCTGGCCTGGTTTGAGCCAGTCAAAACCGGTTTGTGTTCCAGTTTCAGCCTGTCTGGGCCGGTCTGCTCCGGTTTGATCTCGTTTCAGCTGGTCTGGGTCGGTCGAGTCCGGTTTGATCCGGTCAAAACCGCTTTGACCCGGTCAAAACCGGTTTGAAACGGTATAATATGGTTTGAGCCGGTCTGCTCTGGTTTGAGCCGGTCAAAACCAGTTCGAGCCAGTCAAAACCACTTTGAGCCGGTCTGGTCTGGTTTGAACCGGTCAAAACCGGTTTGTGGCCCAGTTTTAGGCATTCTGGGCCGTTCTGGTCCGGTTTGATCCGATTTTAGAAGGTTTCGGCCCGTCTGATTCGGTTTGATCCGGCCTCATCCAGTCAAAACCGGTTTTAGCCGGTCAAAACCGGTTTCAGCCTGTCTGGTGTGGTTTGAGCAGTTCAAAACCGGTTTGACCCGGTCAAAACAGGTTTGAGCCGGTCTGGTCTGGTTTGAGCCGGTTTGATCAGGTTGAAGCCAGTCAAAACCGATTCGAGCCTGTCTGAGCCGGTCTGATACGGTTTGATCCGGTCTAATCAGATCAAAACCGGTTTGAGCCAGTGAAAACCGATTTTAGCCGGTCTGGAGTGGTTTGAGCCGGTCAAAACCGGATTGAGCCAGTCAAAACCGGTTTGAGCCGGTCTGGTCTGGTTTCAGACGGTGAAAACCGCCTCAGGTCGGTCAAAATCGGTTTGAGCCGGTGTGGCCTGGCTTGAACCGGTCAAAACCGGTTTGTGGCCCAGCTTCAGGCAGACTGGGGCGGTCGGGTATGGTTTGATCGGATTGTAGCGGGTCTGGGCCAGTCTGATTCGGTTTGAACCGGTCTCATCCGGTCAAACCCGGTTTTAGCCCGTCAAAACCGGTTTCAGCCGGTCTGGTGTGGTTCGAGCCGGTGAAAACCGGCTCAGGTCGGTCAAAACCGCTTTGAGTCGGTCAAAACCGGTTCGAGCCGTTCAAAACCAGTTTGTGCCAGTCAAAACCGCATTGAACCGGTCTGGTCCGGTTTGAGCAGGTCTAATCAGGTCAAAACCGGTTTAAGCCGCTGAAAACACGTTTTACCCGGTCTGTAGTGGTTTGAGCCGGTCAAAACCGGTTTCAGCCGTTCAAAACCGGATTGAGGCAGTCAAAACCGGTTTGAACCGGTGTGGTCTGGTTTGGACTGGTCAAAACTGGCTCAGTTCGGTCAAAACCGGTTTGAGCCGGTCTGGTCTGGTTTGCACCGGTCAAAACCGGTTTGTGGCCCAGTTTTAGGCGGTCTGGGCCGGTCTGTTCCGGTTTGATGCGATTTTAGCCGGTCTGGGCCTGTCTGATTCGGTTTGATCTGGTCTCATCCGGTCAAAACCGGTTTTAGCCAGTCAAAACCGGTTTCAGCCGGTCTGGTGTGGTGTGAGCAGTTCAAAACCGGTTTGAGCCGGTTTGGTCTGGTTGAAGCCAGTCAAAACCGATTTTAGCCTGTCTGAGCCGGTCTGGTCCGGTTTGATCCGGTCTAATCAGATCAAAACCGGTTTGAGCCAGTGAAAACCGGTTTTAGCCGGTCTGGAGTGGTTTGAGCCGGTCAAAACCGGATTGAGCCATTCAAAACCGGTTTGAAACGGTCTGGTCTTGATTGAGCCGGTCAAAACCGGCTCAGGTCGATCAAAATCGGTTTGAGCCGGTCTGGCCTGGTTTGAACCGGTCAAAACCGGTTTGTGGCCCAGTTTTAGGCAGTCTGGGCCGGTCGGGTATGGTTTGATCCGATTTTAGCTGGTCTGGACCGATCTGATTCGGTTTGATCCGGTCTCATCCGGTCAAACCAGGTTTTAGCCGGTCAAAACCGGTTTCAGCCGGTCTGGTGTGGTTTGAGCCGGTCAAAACCGGTTTGAGCCGGTCTGGTCTGGTTCGAGCCGGTGAAAACCGGCTCAGGTCGGTCAAAACCGCTTTGAGCCGGTCAAAACCGGTTCGAGCCATTCAAAACCAGTTTGTGCCAGTCAAAACCGCATTGAACCAGTCTGGTCCGGTTTGAGCTGGTCTAATCAGGTCAAAACCGGTTTAAACCGATGAAAACGGGTTTTACCCGGTCTGGAGTGGTTTGAGCCGGTCAAAACCGGTTTCAGGCAGTCAAAACCAAATTGAGGCAGTCAAAACCGGTTTGAACCGGTCTGGTCTGGTTTGAGCCGGTCAAAACCGGCTCAGGTCTGTCAAAAACGCGTTGAGCCGATCTGGTCTGGTTTCAGCTGGTCAAAACCGGTTTGTGGCCCGCTTTCAGCTGGTCTGGGCCGGTCTGATCCTGTTTGATCCGGTTTCAGCTTGTCTGTGCCGGTCGAGTCTGGTTTGATCCAGTCAAAACCGCTTTGAGCCGGTCAAAACCGGTTTGAGCCGGTCTGGCCTGGCTTGAACCGGTCAAAACCGGATTGTGGCCCAGTTTTAGGCAGTCTGGGGCGGTCGGGTATGGTTTGATCAGATTGTAACCGGTCTGGGCCAGTCTGATTCGGTTTGATCCGGTCTCATCCGGTCAAGCCCGGTTTTAGCCGGTCAAAACCGGTTTCAGACGGTCTGGTGTGGTTTGAGCCGGTCTGGTCTGGTTCGAGCCGGTGAAAACCGGCTCAGGTCGGTCAAAACCGCTTTGAGCCGGTCAAAACCGGTTAGAGGCGTTCAAAACCGGTTTGTGCCAGTCAAAACCGCATTGAACCGGTCTGGTCTGGTTTGAGCTGGTCTAATCAGAACAAAACCGTTTTAAGCCGATGAAAACAGGTTTTACCCGGTCTGTAGTGGTTTGAGCCGGTCAAAACCGGTTTCAGCCGGTCAAAACCGGATTGAGGGAGTCAAAACGGGTTTGAACCGGTCTGGTCTGGTTTGGGCCAGTCAAAACCGGCTCAGTTCAGTCAAAACCGGTTTGAGCCGGTCTGGTATGGTTTGCACCGGTCAAAACCGGTTTGTGGCCCAGTTTTATGCGGTCTCGGAAGGACTGGTCCCGTTTGATGCAATTTTATCCGGTCTGGGCCGGTCAGATTTGGTTTGATCTGGTCTCATCCGGTCAAAACCGGTTTTAGCCGGTCAAAACCGGTTTCAGCCGGTCTGGTGTGGTTTGAGCCGGTCAAAACCGGTTTGAGCCGGTTTGTTCTGGTTTGAGCCAGTCTGGTCTGGTTTGAGCTGGTCAAAACCGGTTTGAGCCGGTCTGGTCTGGTTTGAGCCGGTCTGGTCTGCTTTGAGCTGGTCAAAACAGGTTTGAGCCGGTGAAAAGTGGATTGAGCCGGTTTGGTCTGGTTGAAGTCAGTCGAAACCAATTCGAGCCTGTCTGAGCCAGTCTGGCCCGGTTTGATCCGGTCTAATCAGATCAAAACCGGTTTGAGCCAGTGAAAACCGGTTTTAGCCGGTCTGGAGTGGTTTGAGCCGGTCAAAACCGGATTGAGCCAGTCAAAAGCGGTTTGAACCGGTCTGGTCTTGATTGAGCCATTCAAAACTGGCTCAGGTCGATCAAAATCGGTTTGAGCCGGTCTGGCCTGGTTTGAACCGGTCAAAACCGGTTTGTGTCCCAGTTTTAGGCAGTCTGGGCCGGTCGGGTATGGTTTGATCTGATTTCAGTCGGTCTGGGCCTGTCTGAGCAAGTTTGATCCAGTGTGAGACAGTCTGGTCCAGTTTGATCTGTTGTCATCCGGTCAAAACCGGTTTGAGCCGCTCTGATACGGTTTGAGCCGCTCTGGTCTGGTTTGAGCCGTTGTAAACCGGCTCAGGCTGGTCAAAACCGGTTTGAGCCGGTCTGGTCTGGTTTCAGCTGGTCAAAACCGCTTTGTGGCCCGCTTTCAGCCGGTCTGGGCCGGTCTGGTCCTGTTTGATCCGGTTTCAGCTTGTCTGTGCCGTTCGAGTCTGGTTTGTTCCGGTCAAAACCGCTTTGATGCGATCAAAACCGCTTTGAGTCGTTCTGGTCTGGTTTGAGCCGGTGAAAACCGTCTCAGGTCGGTCAAAATCGGTTTGAGCCTTTCTGGTCTGGTTTCAGCCGGTCAAAACCGCTTTATGGCCCGATTTCAGCCAGTGTGGGCCGGCCTGGTCCTGTTTGATCTGCTTTCAGCTGATCTGGGCCGGTAGTCTGTTTGCTCCGTCAAAACTGCTTTGAGGCGGTCAAAACCGGTTTGAGCCTGTTTGGTGTGGTTTGAACCGGTCAAAACCGGATTGTGGCCCAGTTTTAGGCAGTCTGGGCCGTTCGGGTACGGTTTGCTTCGATTTTAGCCAGTCTGGGCCTTTCTGATTCGGTTTGATCTGGTCTCATCTCGTCAAACCTGGTTTTAGCCGGTCAAAACCGGTTTCAGCCTGTCTGGTGTGGTTTGAGCCGGTCAAACCGGTTTCAGCCGGTCAAAACCGGATTGAGGCAGTCAAAACCGGTTTGAACCGGTCTGGTCTTGTTTGAGCCGTTCTAAACCATCTCAGGCCGGTCAAAACCGGTTTGAGCCAGTCTGGTCTGGTTTCAGCCGGTCAAAACCGCTTTGTGGCCTGCTTTTAGCTGGTCTGGGCCGGTCTGTTCCTCTTTGATCCGGTTTCAGGTTGTCTGTGCCGGTCGAGTTTGATTTGATCCGGTCAAAACTGCTTTGAGCCGGTCAAAACCGGTTTGAGTCGGTCTGGTCTGGTTTGAGCCGGTGAAAACCGGCTCAGGTCGGTCAAAATCGGTTTGAGCCGGTCTGGCCTGGCTTGAACCCGTCAAATCCGGTTTGTGGCCCAGTTTTAGGCAGTCTGGGGCGGTCGGGTACGGTTTGATCGGATGGTAGCCAGTCTGGGCCAGTCTGATTCGGTTTGATCTGGTCTCATCCGGTCAAACCCGGTTTTAGCCGGTCAAAACCGGTTTCAGCCGGTCTGGTGTGGTTAGAGCTGGTCAAAACCGGTGTGAGCCGGTCAAAACCGGTTTGAGCCGGTCTGGTCTGGTTTGAGCCGGTGAAAACCGGTTCAGGTCTGTCAAAATCGGTTTGAGTCGGTCTGGCCTGGCTTGAACCCGTCAAAACCGGTTTGTGGCCCAGTTTTAGGCAGTCTGGGGCGGTTGGTTACGGTTTGATCGGATGGTAGCCGGTCTGGGCCAGTCTGATTCGGTTTGATCTGGTCTCATCCGGTCAAACCCGGTTTTAGCTGGTCAAAACCGGTTTCAGCCGGTCTGGTGTGGTTTGAGCTGGTCAAAACCGGTGTGAGCCGGTCAAAACCGGTTCGAGCCGTTCAAAACCGGTTTGTGACGATCAAAACCGGATTGAAGCGGTCTGGTCTGGTTTGAGCTGGTCTAATCAGGTCAAAAACGGTTTAAGCTGGTCAAAACCGGTTTTACACGGACTGGGGTGGTTTCAGCCGGTCAAAACCGGTTTCAGCCGGTCAAAACCGAATTGAGGCTGTCAAAACCGGTTTGAACCAGTCTGGCTTGGTTTGAGCCGGTCAAAACAGGCTCAGGTCGGTCAAAATCGCTTTGAGCCTATCTGGTCTGGTTTCAGCCGGTCAAAGCCACTTTGTGGCCCGCTTTCAGCTGGTCTGGCCGGTCTGGTCCGGTTTGATCAGCTTTCAGCTCATCTGGGCCGGTAGAGTCTGGTTTGATCCGGTCAAAACCGGTTTCAGCCGGTCAAAACCGGTTTGTGACGATCAAAACCGGATTGAACCGGTCTGGACTGGTTTGAGCTGGTCTAATCAGGTCAAAACCGGTTTAAGCCGGTAAAAACGGGTTTTACCTGGTCTGGAGTGGTTTGAGCAGGTCAAAACTGGTTTCAGGCGGTCAAAACCAAATTGAGGCAGTCAAAACCGGTTTGAACCGGTTTGGTCTGGTTTGAGCCATTCTAAACCATCTCAGGCCGGTCACAACCGGTTTGAGCCGGTCTGGTCTGGTTTCAGCCGGTCAAAACTGCTTTGTGGCCCGCTTCCAGCCGGTCTGGGCTGGTCTGGTCCTGTTTGATCCGGTTTCAGCTTGTCTGTGCCGGTTGAGTCTGGTTTGATCTGGTCAAAACAGCTTTGAGCCGGTCAGGCCTGGTTTTAGCCAGTCTGTGTCGCTCTCGTCTGGTTTGATCCGGTTTCAGCCGTTCTGGGTCTCTCTGGGCCAGTTTGATCCGGTGTGAGCCAGTCTGGTCCGGTTTGATCCGTTGTCATCCAGTCAAAACCGGTTTGAACCGCTCTGGTCCGGATTGAGCCGGTCTGGTCTGGTTTGAGCCAGTCTAAACCGGCTCAGGCTGGTCAAAACCGGTTTGAGCAGGTCTGGTCTGGTTTGAGCCGGTCAAAACCGGTTTGTGTCCAGGTTTCAGCCGGTCTGGGACGGTCTGCTCCGGTTTGATCTGGTTTCAGCTGGTCGGGGCCGGTCGAGTCCGATTAGATCCGGTCAAAACCGCTTCGAGCCGGTGAAAACCGGTGGGAGCCGATCTGGTCTGGTTTGAGCCGGTCTGCTCTGGTTTGAGCCGGTCAAAACCGGTTCGAGCCGGTCAAAACAGGTTTGAGCCGGTCTGGTCTGGTTTGAACCGGTCAAAACCGGTTTGTGGCCCAGCTTTAGGTGGTCTGGGTAGGTCTGGTCTGGTTTGATCCGATTTTTGCCGGTCTGGGCCTGTGTGGTCCGGTTTGATCCGGTGTGAGCCGGTCTGGTCCGGTTTGATCCAGTGTCATCTGTTAAAAACCGTTTTGAGCCGCTCTGGTCCGGTTTGAGGCGCTGTGGTCTGGTTTGAGCCGTTGTAAAATGGCTCAGGCTGGTCAAAACCGGTTTGGGCCGGTCTGGTCTGGTTTCAGCCGGTCAAAACCGCTTTGTGGCCCGCTTTCAGCTGGTCTGGGCCGGTCTGGCCCTGTTTGATCCGCTTTCAGCTCATCTAGGCCGGTAGAGTCTGGTTTGATCCGGTCAAAACCGCTTTGACCCGGTCAAAACTGGTTTGAGCCGGTCTGGTCTGGTTTGAACTGGTCAAAACCGGTTTGTGGCCCAGTTTTAGGCAGTCTGGGCCGTTCGGGTACGGTTTGATCCGATTTTAGCCAGTCTGGGTCGTTCTGATTCGGTTTGATCTGGTCTCATCTCGTCAAAACCGGTTTTAGCCGGTCAAAACCGGTTTCAGCCGGTCTGGTGTGGTTTGAGCCGGTCAAAACCGGATTGAGGCAGTCAAAACTGGTTTGAACTGGTCTGGTCTGGTTTGCGCCAGTCAAAACCGGCTCAGGGCGGTCAAACCGGGTTGAGCCGGTCTGGTCTGGTTTGCACCGGTAAAAACCGGTTTGTGGCCCAGTTTTTGGCGGTCTGGTCCAGTCTGGTCCGGTTTGATCCGATTTTAGCTGGTCTGGGCCGGTCTGATTCGGTATGATCTGGTCTCATCCGGTCAAAACCGGTTTTAGCCGATCAAAACCGGTTTCAGCCGGTGTGATGTGGTTTGAGCAGGTCAAAACAGGTTTGAGCCGGTCAAAACCGGTTTGAGCTGGTCTGGTCTGGTTTGAGGCGGTCTGGTCTGGTTTGAGCTGGTCAAAACCGGTTCGAGCTGGTCAAAACCGGTTTGAACCGTTCTGGTCTGGTTTGAGCCGGTCAAAACCGGCTCAGGTCCGTCAAAACCGGTTTGACCCGGTATAATCAGGTCAAAACCGGTTTGGGCCGTTGAAAACCTGTTTTAGCCAGTCTGCAGTGGTTTGAGCTGGTCCCAACCGGTTTCAGCTGGTCAAAACCGGATTGAGGCAGTCAAAACCGGTTTGAACCTGTCTTGTCTGGTTTGAGACGGTCAAAACCAGTTTGAGCCGGTCTGGCACGATTTTAGACGGTTTGTGCTGCTCTCGTCTGGTTTGATCCGGTGTCAGTCGGTCTGGGCATGTCTGAGCCAGTTTGATCTGGTGTGAGCCAGTGTGGTTCGGTTTGATCCGTTGTCATCCGGTCAAAAAGGGTTTGATCCGCTCTGGTCTGGTTTGAGCCGCTCTGGTCTGGTTTGAGCCGTTGTAAAACGGCTCAGGCTGGTCAAAACCGGTTTGAGCCGGTCTGGTCTGGTTTCAGCCGGTCAAAACCGCTTTGTGGCCCGCTTTCAGCCGGTCTGGGCCGTCTGGTCCTGTTTGATCCGGTTTCAGCTTGTCTGTGCCATTCGAGTCTGGTTTGATCCGGTCAAAACCGCTTTGAGCCAGTCAAAACCGGTTTGAGCCGGTCTGGTGTGGTTTGAGCCGGTGAAAACCAGCTCAGGTCGGTCAAAATCGGTTTGAGCCGGTCTGGTCTGGTATCAGCCGGTCAAAACCACTTTATGGCCCGATTTCAGCCGGTGTGGGCCGGCCTGGTCCTGTTTGATCTGCTTTCAGCTGATCTGGGCCCGTAGACTCTGTTTGCTCCGTCAAAACTGCTTTGAGGCGGTCAAAACCGGTTTGAGCCGGTTTGGTCTAGTTTTAACCGGTCAAAACCAGTGTGTGGCCCAGTTTTAGGCAGTCTGGGCCGGTCGGGTACGGTTTGATCCGATTTTACCCAGTCTGGGCTGGTCTGATTCGGTTTGATCCGGTCTCATCTGGTCAAACCCGGTTTTAGCCAGTCAAAACCGGTTTCAGCCGGTCTGGTGTGGTTTGAGCCGGTCAAAACCGGTTCGAGCCGTTCAAAACCGGTTTGTG